>NW_026961717.1:600000-960000 GCF_963924245.1 Chroicocephalus ridibundus
TTCAGCCTCAAAACCACCCTTTCCCACATGGCGTCACGCCAGGCACAAAAATGGCCATATGTCTAGAGGTTGGTCCCACGCCCAAAGAGCCAGCAGGGAAAACTATGCCTTGTTCTAAAGCTCTTTGGGAACCGCTTGCGTAGCCCCACACACCTGGGGGCTGCAGGCTTTCCTGCTGCCTTCAGCCTCAAAACCACCCTTTCCCACATGGCGTCGCTTAAGGTAAAAAAATGGCCATATGTCTGGAGACTGGTCCCACGTCCAAAGAGCCAGCAGGGAAAACTATGCCTTGTTCTAAAGCTCTTTGGGAACCGCTTGCGTAGCCCCACACACCTGGGGGCTGCAGGCTTTCCTGCTGCCTTCAGCCTCAAAACCACCCTTTCCCACTTGGCGTCACGCCAGGCCCAAAAATGGCCATATGTCTGGAGGTTGATCCCACGCCCAAAGAGCCAGCAGGGAAAACTATGCCTTGTTCTAAAGCTCTTTGGGAACCGCTTGCGTAGCCCCACACACCTGGGGGCTGCAGGCTTTCCTGCTGCCTTCAGCCTCAAAACCACCCTTTCCCACATGGCGCCAAGCCAGGCACAAAAATGGCCATATGTCTGGAGATTGGTCCCACGCCCAAAGAGCCAGCAGGGAAAACTATGCCTTGTTCTAAAGCTCTTTGGGAACCGCTTGCGTAGCCCCACACACCTGGGGGCTGCAGGCTTTCCTGCTGCCTTCAGCCTCAAAACCACCCTTTCCCACATGGCGCCAAGCCAGGCACAAAAATGGCCATATGTCTGGAGATTGGTCCCACGCCCAAAGAGCCAGCAGGGAAAACTATGCCTTGTTCTAAAGCTCTTTGGGAACCGCTTGCGTAGCCCCACACACCTGGGGGCTGCAGGTTTTTCTGGCACCTTCAGCCTCAAAAGCACCCTTTCCCACTTGGCCCCGCGCCAGGCCCAAAAATGGCCATATGTCTGGAGACTGGTCCCACGCCCAAAGAGCCAGCAGGGAAAACTATGCCTTGTTCTAAAGCTCTTTGGGAACCACTTGCGTAGCCCCACACACCTGGAGGCTGCAGGCTTTCCTGCTGCCTTCAGCCTCAAAACCACCCTTTCCCACTTGGCGCCGCGCCAGGCCCAAAAATGGCCATATGTCTGGAGGTTGGTCCCACGCCCAAAGAGCCAGCAGGGAAAACTATGCCTTGTTCTAAAGCTCTTTGGGAACCGCTTGCGTAGCCCCACACACCTGGGGGCTGCAGGCTTTCCTGCTGCCTTCAGCCTCAAAACCACCCTTTCCCACATGCCGTCACGCCAGGCCCAAAAATGGCCATATGTCTAGAGGTTGGTCCCACGCCCAAAGAGCCAGCAGGGAAAACTATGCCTTGTTCTAAAGCTCTTTGGGAACCGCTTGCGTAGCCCCACACACCTGGGGGCTGCAGACTTTCCTGCTGCCTTCAGCCTCAAAACCACCCTTTCCCACATGGCGTCGCTTAAGGTAAAAAAATGGCCATATGTCTGGAGACTGGTCCCACGCCCAAAGAGCCAGCAGGGAAAACTATGCCTTGTTCTAAAGCTCTTTGGGAACCGCTTGCGTAGCCCCACACACCTGGGGGCTGCAGGCTTTCCTGCTGCCTTCAGCCTCAAAACCACCCTTTCCCACATGGCGTCACGCCAGGCACAAAAATGGCCATATGTCTGGAGGTTGGTCCCACGCCCAAAGAGCCAGCAGGGAAAACTATGCCTTGTTCTAAAGCTCTTTGGGAACCGCTTGTGTAGCCCCACACACCTGCGAGCTGCAGGCTTTCCTGCTGCCTTCAGCCTCAAAACCACCCTTTCCCACATGGCGCCGCGCCAGGCACAAAAATGGCCATAGGTCTGGAGGTTGGTCCCACGCCCAAAGAGCCAGCAGGGAAAACTATGCCTTGTTCTAAAGCTCTTTGGGAAACGCTTGCGTAGCCCCACACACCTGGGGGCTGCAGGCTTTCCTGCTGCCTTCAGCCTCAAAACCACCCTTTCCCACTTGGCGCCGCGCCAGGCCCAAAAATGGCCATATGTCTGGAGACTGGTCCCACGCCCAAAGAGCCAGCAGGGAAAACTATGCCTTGTTCTAAAGCTCTTTGGGAACCGCTTGCGTAGCCCCACAGACCTGGGGGCTGCAGGCTTTCCTGCTGCCTTCAGCCTCAAAACCACCCTTTCCCACTTGGCGCCGCGCCAGGCCCAAAAATGGCCATATGTCTGGAGACTGGTCCCACGCCCAAAGAGCCAGCAGGGAAAACTATGCCTTGTTCTAAAGCTCTTTGGGAACCGCTTGCGTAGCCCCACACACCTGGGGGATGCAAGCTTTCCTGCTGCCTTCAGCCTCAAAACCACCCTTTCCCACTTGGCCCCGCGCCAGGCACAAAAATGGCCATATGTCTGGCGACTGGTCTCACGCCCAAAGAGCCAGCAGGGAAAACTATGCCTTGTTCTAAAGCTCTTTTGGAACCACTTACGTAGCCCCACACACCTGGAGGCTGCAGGCTTTCCTGCTGCCTTCAGCCTCAAAACCACCCTTTCCCACTTGGCGCCGCGTCAGGCCCAAAAATGGCAATATGTCTGGAGATTGGTCCCACGCCCAAAGAGCCAGCAGGGAAAACTATGCCTTGTTCTAAAGCTCTTTGGGAACCGCTTGCGTAGCCCCACACACCTGCGGGCTGCAGGCTTTCCTGCTGCCTTCAGCCTCAAAACCACCCTTTCCCACATGGCGTCACGCCAGGCCCAAAAATGGCCATATGTCTAGAGGTTGGTCCCACGCCCAAAGAGCCAGCAGGGAAAACTATGCCTTGTTCTAAAGCTCTTTGGGAACCACTTGCGTAGCCCCACACACCTGGAGGCTGCAGGCTTTCCTGCTGCCTTCAGCCTCAAAACCACCCTTTCCCACATGGCGTCGCTCAAGGTAAAAAAATGGCCATATGTCTGGAGACTGGTCCCATGCCCAAAGAGCCACCAGGGAAAAATATGCCTTGTTCTAAAGCTCTTTGGGAACCGCTTGCGTAGCCCCACACACCTGGGGGCTACAGGCTTTCCTGCTGCCTTCAGCCTCAAAACCGCCCTTTCCCACTTAGCGCCGCGCCAGGCCAAAAAATGGCCATATGTCTGGAGGTTGGTCCCATGCCCAAAGAGCCAGCAGGGAAAACTATGCCTTATTCTAAAGCTCTTTGGGAACGGCTTGCGTAGCCCCACTCACCTGGGGGCTGCAGGCTTTCCTGCTGCCTTCAGCCTCAAAACCACCCTTTCCCACATGGCGTCACGCCAGGCCCAAAAATGGCCATATGTCTGGAGGTTGATCCCACGCCCAAAGAGCCAGCAGGGAAAACTATGCCTTGTTGTAAAGCTCTTTGGGAACTGCTTGCGTAGCCCCACAGACCTGGGGGCTGCAGGCTTTTCTGGCAACTTCAGCCTCAAAACCACCCTTCCCCAAATGGCGCCACGCCAGGCCCAAAAATGGCCATATGTCTGGAGACTGGTCCCACGCCCAAAGAGCTAGCATTGAAAACTATGCCTTGTTCTAAAGCTCTTTGGGAACCGCTTGCGTAGCCCCACAGACCTGGGGGCTGCAGGCTTTCCTGCTGCCTTCAGCCTCAAAACCACCCTTTCCCACTTGGCGTCGCGCCAGGCACAAAAATGGCTATATGTCTAGAGACTGGTCCCTTTCCCAAAGAGCCAGCAGGGAAAACTATTCCTTGTTCTAAAGCTCTTTGGGAACCGCTTGCGTAGCCCCACACACCTGGGGGCTGCAGGCTTTCCTGCTGCCTTCAGCCTCAAAACCATCGTATGGAACTTGGCGTGCCGCCAGGCACAAAAATGGCCATATGTCTGGAGATTGGTCCTACACCGAAAGAGCCAGCAGGCAAAACTATGCCTTGTTCTAAAGCTCTTTGGGAACCAATTGCGTAGCCCCACACACCTTGGGGCTGCAAGCTTTCCTGCTGCCTTCAGCCTCAAAACCACCCTTTCCCACTTGGCGCCAAGCCAGGCACAAAAATGGCCATATGTCTGGAGACTGGTCCCACGCCCAAAGAGCCACCAGGGAAAAATATGCCTTGTTCTAAAGCTCTTTGGGAACCGCTTGCGTAGCCCCACACACCTGGGGGCTGCAGGCTTTCCTGCTGCCTTCAGCCTCAAAACCACCCTTTCCCACTTGGCGCAACGCAAGGCACAAAAATGGCCATATGTCTGGAGGTTGGTCCCACGCCCAAAGAGCCAGAAGGGAATACTATGCCTTGTTCTAAAGCTCTTTGGGAACCGCTTGCGTAGCCCCACAGACCTGGGGGCTGCAGGCTTTCCTGCTGCCTTCAGCCTCAAAACAATCCTTTCCCACATGGCGCCGCGCCAGGCCCAAAAATGGCCATATATCTGGAGATTTGTTCCATGCCCAAAGAGCCAGCAGGGAAAACGATGCCTTGTTCTAAAGCTCTTTGGGAACAGCTTGCGTGGCCCCACAGACCTGGGGGCTGCAGGCTTTCCTGCTGCCTTCTGCCTCAAAACCACCCTTTCCCACTTGGCGTCGCGCCAGGCACAAAAATGGCTATATTTCTGGAGACTGGTCCCTTTCCCAAAGAGCCAGCAGGGAAAACTATGCCTTGTTCTAAAGCTCTTTGGGAACCGTTTGCGTAGCCCCACACACCTGGGGGCTGCAGGCTTTCCTGCTGCCTTCAGCCTCAAAACCATCGTCTGGAACTTGGCGTGCCGCCAGGCACAAAAATGGCCATATGTCTGGAGATTGGTCCTACACCGAAAGAGCCAGCAGGGAAAACTATGCCTTGTTCTAAAGCTCTTTGGGAACCGCTTGCGTAGCCCCACACACCTGGGGGCTGCAGGCTTTCCTGCTGCCTTCAGCCTCAAAATCATTCTCTGCAACTTGGCGTGCCGCCAGGCACAAAAATGGCCATATGTCTGGAGACTGGTCCCACGCCCAAAGGGCCAGCAGGGAAAACTATGCCTTTTTCTAAAGCTCTTTGGGAACCACTTGCGTAGCCCCACACACCTGGAGGCTGCAGGCTTTCCTGCTGCCTTCAGCCTCAAAACCACCCTTTCCCACTTGGCGCCGCGCCAGGCCCAAAAATGGCAATATGTCTGGAGATTGGTCCCACGCCCAAAGAGCCAGCAGGGAAAACTATGCCTTGTTCTAAAGCTCTTTGGGAACCGCTTGCGTAGCCCCACACACCTGGGGGCTGCAGGCTTTCCTGCTGCCTTCAGCCTCAAAACCACCCTTTCCCACATGGCGCCGCGCCAGTCCCAAAAATGGCCATATGTCTGGAGGTTGGTCCCACGCCCAAAGAGCCAGCAGGGAAAACTATGCCTTGTTCTAAAGCTCTTTGGGAACAGCTTGCGTGGCCCCACAGACCTGGGGGCTGCAGGCTTTCCTGCTGCCTTCAGCCTCAAAACCACCCTTTCCCACTTGGCGTCGCGCCAGGCACAAAAATGGCTATATTTCTAGAGACTGGTCCCTTTCCCAAAGAGCCAGCAGGGAAAACTATGCCTTGTTCTAAAGCTCTTTGGGAACTGCTTGCGTAGCCCCACACACCTGGGGGCTGCAGACTTTCCTGCTGCCTTCAGCCTCAAAACCATCCTCTGCAACTTGGCGTGCCGCCAGGCACAAAAATGGCCATATGTCTGGAGATTGGTCCTACACCGAAAGAGCCAGCAGGGAAAACTATGCCTTGTTCTAAAGCTCTTTGGGAACCGCTTGCATAGCCCCACACACCTGGGGGCTGCAGGCTTTCCTGCTGCCTTCAGCCTCAAAACCACCCTTTCCCACATGGCGTCATGCCAGGCCCAAAAATGGCCATATGTCTGGAGACTGGTCCCACGCCCAAAGAGCCAGCAGGGAAAACTATGCCTTGTTCTAAAGCTCTTTGGGAACCGCTTGCGTAGCCCCACACACCTGGGGGCTGCAGGCTTCCCTGCTGCCTTCAGCCTCAAAACCACCCTTTCCCACATGGCGCCGCGCCAGTCCCAAAAATGGCCATATGGCTGGAGTTTGGTCCCACGCCCAAAGAGCCAGCAGGGAGAACTATGCCTTGTTCTAAAGCTCTTTGGGAACAGCTTGCGTGGCCCCACAGACCCTGGGGGCTGCAGGCTTTCCTGCTGCCTTCAGCCTCAAAACCACCCTTTCCCACTTGGCGTCGCGCCAGGCACAAAAATGGCTATATTTTTCAAGAGACTGGTCCCTTTCCCAAAGAGCCAGCAGGGAAATCTATGCCTTGTTCTAAAGCTCTTTGGGAACCGCTTGCGTAGCCCCACACACCTGGGGGCTGCAGACTTTCCTGCTACCTTCAGCCTCAAACCCATCCTCTGAAACTTGGCGTGCCGCCAGGCACAAAAATGGCCATATGTCTGGAGATTGGTCCTACACCGAAAGAGCCATCAGGGAAAACTATGCCTTGTTCTAAAGCTCTTTGGGAACGGCTTGCGTAGCCCCACAGACCTGGGGGCTGCAGGCTTTCCTGCTGCCTTCAGCCTCAAAACCACCCTTTCCCACATGGCGCCAAGCCAGGCACAAAAATGGCCATATGTCTGGAGACTGGTCCCACGCCCAAAGAGCCAGCAGGGAAAACTATGCCTTGTTCTAAAGCTCTTTGGGAACCGCTTGCGTAGCCCCACACACCTGGGGGCTGCAGGCTTTCCTGTTGCCTTCAGCCTCAAAACCACCCTTTCCCACATGGCATCACGCCAGGCACAAAAATGGCCATATGGCTGGAGACTGGTCCCACGCCCAAAGAGCCAGCAGGGAAAACTATGCCTTGTTCTAAAGCTCTTTGGGAATCGCTTGCGTAGCCCCACACACCTTGGGGCTGCAAGCTTTCCTGCTGCCTTCAGCCTCAAAACCACCCTTTCCCACTTGGCGTCGCGCCAGGCACAAAAATGGCCATATGTCTGGAGACTGGTCCCACGCCCATAGAGCCAGCAGGGAAAACTATGCCTTGTTCTAAAGCTCTTTGGGAACCACTTGCGTAGCCCCACACACCTGGGGGCTGCAGGCTTTCCTGCTGCCTTCAGCCTCAAAACCACCCTTTCCCACTTGGCGCCACGCAAGGCACAAAAATGGCCATATGTCTGGAGGTTGGTCCCACGCCCAAAGAGCCAGAAGGGAATACTATGCCTTGTTCTAAAGCTCTTTGGGAACCGCTTGCGTAGCCCCACACACCTGGGGGCTGCAGGCTTTCCTGCTGCCTTCAGCCTCAAAAAAATCCTTTCCCACATGGCGCCGCGCCAGGCCCAAAAATGGCCATATATCTGGAGATTTGTTCCACGCCCAAAGAGCCAGCAGGGAAAACTATGCCTTGTTCTAAAGCTCTTTGGGAACCGCTTGCGTAGCCCCACAGACCTGGGGGCTGCAGGCTTTTCTGGCACCTTCAGCCTCAAAACCACCCTTTCCCACATGGCGTCACGCCAGGCACAAAAATGGCCATATGTCTGGAGACTGGTCCCACGCCCAAAGAGCCAGCAGGGAAAACTATGCCTTGTTCTAAAGCTCTTTGGGAACCGCTTGCATAGCCCCACACACCTGGGGGCTGCAGGCTTTCCTGCTGCCTTCAGCCTCAAAAGCACCCTTTCCCACTTGGCGCCAAGCCAGGCCCAAAAATGGCCATATGTCTGGAGACTGGTCCCACGCCCAAAGAGCCAGCAGGGAAAACTATGCCTTGTTCTAAAGCTCTTTGGGAACCGCTTGCGTAGCCCCACACACCTGGGGGCTGCAGACTTTTCTGGCACCTTCAGCCTCAAAACCACCCTTTCCTACATGGCGTCACGCCAGACCCAAAAATGGCCATATGTCTGGAGACTGGTCCCACGCCCAAAGAGCCAGCAGGGAAAACTATGCCTTGTTCTAAAGCTCTTTGGGAACCGCTTGTGTAGTCCCACAGACCTCAGGGCTGCAGGCTTTCCTGCTGCCTTCAGCCTCAAAACCACTCTTTCCCACTTGGCCCCGCGCCAGGCACAAAAATGGCCATATGTCTGGAGACTGGTCCCACGCCCAAAGAGCCAGCAGGGAAAACTATGCCTTGTTCTAAAGCTCTTTGGGAACCGCTTGCGTAGCCCCACAGACCTGGGGGCTGCAGGCTTTCCTGCTGCCTTCAGCCTCAAAACCACCCTTTCCCACATGGCGTCATGCCAGGCACAAAAATGGCCATATGTCTGGAGGTTGGTCCCACGCCCAAAGAGCCAGCAGGGAAAACTATGCCTTGTACTAAAGCTCTTTGGGAACCGCTTGCGTAGCCCCACACACCTGTGGGCTGCAGGCTTTCCTGCTGCCTTCAGCCTCAAAACCACCCTTTCCCACTTGGCGCCACGCCAGGCCCAGAAATGGCCATATGTCTGGAGATTGGTCCCACGCTCAAAGAGCCAGCAGGGAAAACTATGCCTTGTTCTAAAGCTCTTTGGGAACCGCTTGCGTAGCCCCACACACCTGGGGGCTGCA
Organism: Chroicocephalus ridibundus; assembly: GCF_963924245.1. Lineage (NCBI taxonomy): Eukaryota > Metazoa > Chordata > Aves > Charadriiformes > Laridae > Chroicocephalus > Chroicocephalus ridibundus. Next base: position 608,449 of record NW_026961717.1, read on the forward strand.
GGCTTTCCTGCTCTCTTCAGCCTCAAAACCACCCTTTCCCACATGGCGCCGCGCCAGGCCCAAAAATGTCCATATGGCTGGAGACTGGTCCCACGCCCAAAGAGCCAGCAGCGAAAACTATGCCTTGTTCTAAAGCTCTTTGGGAACCGCTTGCGTAGCCCCACAGACCTGGAGGCTGCAGGCTTTCCTGCTGCCTTCAGCCTCAAAACCACCCTTTCCCACATGGCGCCGCGCCAGGCCCAAAAATGGCCATATATCTGGAGATTTTTTCCACGCCCCAATAGCCAGCAGGGAAAACTATGCCTTGTTCTAAAGCTCTTTGGGAACCGCTTGCGTAGCCCCACACACCTGGGGGCTGCAGGCTTTCCTGCTGCCTTCAGCCTCAAAACCACCCTTTCCCACATGGCGTCACGCCAGGCACAAAAATGGCCATATGTCTGGAGACTGGTCCCACGCCCAAAGAGCCAGCAGGGAAAACTATGCCTTGTTCTAAAGCTCTTTGGGAACCACTTGCGTAGCCCCACACACCTGGGGGCTGCAGGCTTTTCTGGCACCTTCAGCCTCAAAACCACCCTTTCCCACATGGCGTCACGCCAGGCACAAAAATGGCCATATGTCTGGAGGTTGGTCCCACGCCCAAAGAGCCAGCAGGGAAAATTATGCCTTGTTCTAAAGCTCTTTGGGAACCGCTTGCATAGCCCCACAGACCTGGGGGCTGCAGGCTTTCCTGCTGCCTTCAGCCTCAAAAGCACCCTTTCCCACTTGGCGCCAAGCCAGGCACAAAAATGGCCATATGTCTGGAGACTGGTCCCACGCCCAAAGAGCCAGCAGGGAAAACTGTGCCTTGTTCTAAAGCTCTTTGGGAACCGCTTGCGTAGCCCCACAGACCTGGGGGCTGCAGGCTTTTCTGGCACCTTCAGCCTCAAAACCACCCTTTCCCACATGGCGTCACGCCAGGCACAAAAATGGCCATATGTCTGGAGACTGGTCCCACGCCCAAAGAGCCAGCAGGGAAAACTATGCCTTGTTCTAAAGCTCTTTGTGAACCGCTTGCGTAGCCCCACACACCTGGGGGCTGCAGACTTTTCTGGCACCTTCAGCCTCAAAACCACCCTTTCCTACATGGCGTCACGCCAGGCCCAAAAATGGCCATATGTCTGGAGACTGGTCCCACGCCCAAAGAGCCAGCAGGGAAAACTATGCCTTGTTCTAAAGCTCTTTGGGAACCGCTTGTGTAGTCCCACAGACCTCAGGGCTGCAGGCTTTCCTGCTGCCTTCAGCCTCAAAACCACTCTTTCCCACTTGGCCCCGCGCCAGGCACAAAAATGGCCATATGTCTGGAGACTGGTCCCACGCCCAAAGAGCCAGCAGGGAAAACTATGCCTTGTTCTAAAGCTCTTTGGGAACCGCTTGCGTAGCCCCACAGACCTGGGGGCTGCAGGCTTTCCTGCTGCCTTCAGCCTCAAAACCACCCTTTCCCACATGGCGTCATGCCAGGCACAAAAATGGCCATATGTCTGGAGGTTGGTCCCACGCCCAAAGAGCCAGCAGGGAAAACTATGCCTTGTACTAAAGCTCTTTGGGAACCGCTTGCGTAGCCCCACACACCTGTGGGCTGCAGGCTTTCCTGCTGCCTTCAGCCTCAAAACCACCCTTTCCCACTTGGCGCCACGCCAGGCCCAGAAATGGCCATATGTCTGGAGATTGGTCCCACGCTCAAAGAGCCAGCAGGGAAAACTATGCCTTGTTCTAAAGCTCTTTGGGAACCGCTTGCGTAGCCCCACACACCTGGGGGCTGCAGGCTTTCCTGCTCTCTTCAGCCTCAAAACCACCCTTTCCCACATGGCGCCGCGCCAGGCCCAAAAATGTCCATATGGCTGGAGACTGGTCCCACGCCCAAAGAGCCAGCAGCGAAAACTATGCCTTGTTCTAAAGCTCTTTGGGAACCGCTTGCGTAGCCCCACAGACCTGGAGGCTGCAGGCTTTCCTGCTGCCTTCAGCCTCAAAACCACCCTTTCCCACATGGCGCCGCGCCAGGCCCAAAAATGGCCATATATCTGGAGATTTTTTCCACGCCCCAATAGCCAGCAGGGAAAACTATGCCTTGTTCTAAAGCTCTTTGGGAAACGCTTGCGTAGCCCCACACACCTGGGGGCTGCAGGCTTTCCTGCTGCCTTCAGCCTCAAAACCACCCTTTCCCACATGGCGTCACGCCAGGCACAAAAATGGCCATATGTCTGGAGACTGGTCCCACGCCCAAAGAGCCAGCAGGGAAAACTATGCCTTGTTCTAAAGCTCTTTGGGAACCGCTTGCGTAGCCCCACACACCTGGGGGCTGCAGGCTTTTCTGGCACCTTCAGCCTCAAAACCACCCTTTCCCACATGGCGTCACGCCAGGCACAAAAATGTCCATATGTCTGGAGGTTGGTCCCACGCCCAAAGAGCCAGCAGGGAAAATTATGCCTTGTTCTAAAGCTCTTTGGGAACCGCTTGCATAGCCCCACAGACCTGGGGGCTGCAGGCTTTCCTGCTGCCTTCAGCCTCAAAAGCACCCTTTCCCACTTGGCGCCAAGCCAGGCACAAAAATGGCCATATGTCTGGAGACTGGTCCCACGCCCAAAGAGCCAGCAGGGAAAACTGTGCCTTGTTCTAAAGCTCTTTGGGAACCGCTTGCGTAGCCCCACAGACCTGGGGGCTGCAGGCTTTCCTGCTGCCTTCAGCCTCAAAACCACCCTTTCCCACATGGCGCCGCGCCAGGCCCAAAAATGGCCATATGGCTGGAGACTGGTCCCACGCCCAAAGAGCCAGCAGCGAAAACTATGCCTTGTTCTAAAGCTCTTTGGGAACCGCTTGCGTAGCCCCACACACCTGGGGGCTGCAGGCTTTCCTGCTGCCTTCAGCCTCAAAACCACCCTTTCCCACTTGGCGCCACGCCAGGCCCAAAAATGGCCATATGTCTGGAGACTGGTCCCACGCCCAAAGAGCCAGCAGGGAAAACTGTGCCTTGTTCTAAAGCTCTTTGGGAACCGCTTGCGTAGCCCCACAGACCTGCGGGCTGCAGGCTTTCTTGCTGCCTTCAGCCTCAAAACCACCCTTTCCCACTTGGCCCCGCGCCAGGCCCAAAAATGGCCATATGTCTGGAGACTGGTCCCACGCCCAAAGAGCCAGCAGGGAAAACTATGCCTTGTTCTAAAGCTCTTTGGGAACCGCTTGCGTAGCCCCACAGACCTGGGGGCTGCAGACTTTTCTGGCACCTTCAGCCTCAAAACCACCCTTTCCTACATGGCGTCACGCCAGGCACAAAAATGGCCATATGTCTGGAGACTGGTCCCACGCCCAAAGAGCCAGCAGGGAAAACTATGCCTTGTTCTAAAGCTCTTTGGGAACCGCTTGCGTAGCCCCACAGACCTCGGGGCTGCAGGCTTTCCTGCTGCCTTCAGCCTCAAAACCACTCTTTCCCACTTGGCCCCGCGCCAGGCACAAAAATGGCCATATGTCTGGAGACTGGTCCCACGCCCAAAGAGCCAGCAGGGAAAACTATGCCTTGTTCTAAAGCTCTTTGGGAACCGCTTGCGTAGCCCCACAGACCTGGGGGCTGCAGGCTTTCCTGCTGCCTTCAGCCTCAAAAACACCCTTTCCCACATGGCGTCATGCCAGGCCCAAAAATGGCCATATGTCTGGAGACTGGTCCCACGCCCAAAGAGCCAGCAGGGAAAACTATGCCTTGTTCTAAAGCTCTTTGGGAACCGCTTGCGTAGCCCCACACACCTGGGGGCTGCAGACTTTTCTGGCACCTTCAGCCTCAAAACCACCCTTTCCCACATGGCGTCACGCCAGGCACAAAAATGGCCATATGTCTGGAGACTGGTCCCACGCCCAAAGAGCCAGCAGGGAAAACTATGCCTTGTTCTAAAGCTCTTTGGGAACCGCTTGCGTAGCCCCACACACCTGGGGCCTGCAGGCTTTCCTGCTCTCTTCAGCCTCAAAACCACCCTTTCCCACATGGCGTCACGCCAGGCACAAAAATGGCCATATGTCTGGAGACTGGTCCCACGCCCAAAGAGCCAGCAGGGAAAACTATGCCTTGTTCTAAAGCTCTTTGGGAACCGCTTGCGTAGCCCCACACACCTGGGGGCTGCAGGCTTTCCTGCTGCCTTCAGCCTCAAAACCACCCATTCCCACGTGGCGCCGCGCCAGGCCCAAAAATGGCCATATGTCTGGAGACTGGTCCCACGCCCAAAGAGCCAGCAGGGAAAACTATGCCTTGTTCTAAAGCTCTTTGGGAACCGCTTGCGTAGCCCCACACACCTGGGGGCTGCAGGCTTTCCTGCTGCCTTCAGCCTCAAAACCACCCTTTCCCACTTGGCGCCGCGCCAGGCCCAAAAATGGCCATATGTCTGGAGACTGGTCCCACGCCCAAAGAGCCAGCAGGGAAAACTATGCCTTGTTCTAAAGCTCTTTGGGAACCGCTTGCGTAGCCCCACATACCTGGGGGCTGCAGGCTTTCCTGCTGCCTTCAGCCTCAAAACCACCCTTTCCCACTTGGCGACGCGCCAGTCCCATAAATGGCCATATGTCTGGAGATTGGTCCCACGCCCAAAGAGCCAGCAGGGAAAACGATGCCTTGTTCTAAAGCTCTTTGGGAACCGCTTGCGTGGCCCCAGAGACCTGGGGGCTGCAGGCTTTCTTGCTGCCTTCAGCCTCAAAACCACCCTTTCCCACTTGGCGCTGCGCCAGGCCCAAAAATGGCCATATGTCTGGAGACGGGTCCCACGCCCAAAGAGCCAGCAGGGAAAACTATGCCTTGTTCTAAAGCTCTTTGGGAACCGCTTGCGTAGCCCCACACACCTGGGGGCTGCAGGCTTTCCTGCTCTCTTCAGCCTCAAAACCACCCTTTCCCACATGGCGTCACGCCAGGCCCAAAAAAGGCCATATGTCTGGAGGTTGGTCCCACGCCCAAAGAGCCAGCAGGAAAAACTATGCCTTGTTCTAAAGCTCTTTGGGGACCGCTTTCGTAGCCCCACAGACCTGGGGGCTGCAGGCTTTCCTGCTGCCTTCAGCCTCAAAACCACCCTTTCCCACATGGCGTCACGCCAGGCACAAAAATGACCATATGTCTGGAGACTGGTCCCACGCCCAAAGAGCCAGCAGGGAAAACTATGTCTTGTTCTAAAGCTCTTTGGGAACCGCTTGCGTGGCCCCACAGACCTGGGGGCTGCAAGCTTTCCTGCTGCCTTCAGCCTCAAAACCACCCTTTCCCACATGGCGCCGCGCCAGGCCCAAAATTGGCCATATATCTGGAGATTTGTTCCACGCACAAAGAGCCTGCAGGGAAAACGATGCCTTGTTCTAAAGCTCTTTGGGAACCACTTGCGTGGCCCTAGAGACCTGGGGGCTGCAAGCTTTCCTGCTGCCTTCAGCCTCAAAACCACCCTTTCCCACATGGCTTCACGCCAGGCCCAAAAATGGCCATATGTCTGGAGACTGGTCCCACGCCCAAAGAGCCACCAGGGAAAAATATGCCTTGTTCTAAAGCTCTTTGGGAACCGCTTGCGTAGCCCCACACACCTGGGGGCTGCAGGCTTTCCTGCCGCCTTCAGCCTCAAAACCACCCTTTCCCACTTGGCGCCGCGCCAGGCCAAAAAATGGCCATATGTCTGGAGACTGGTCCCACACCCAAAGAGCCAGCAGGGAAAACTAAGCCTTGTTCTAAAGCTCTTTGGGAACCGCTTGCGTAGCCCCACACACCTGGGGGCTGCAGGCTTTCCTGCTGCCTTCAGCCTCAAAACCACCCTTTCCCACTTGGCGCCACGCCAGGCCCAAAAATGGCCATATGTCTGGAGACTGGTCCCACGCCCAAAGAGCCAGTAGGGAAAACTGTGCCTTGTTCTAAAGTTCTTTGGGAAACGCTTGCGTAGCCCCACAGACCTGGGGGCTGCAGACTTTTCTGGCACCTTCAGCCTCAAAACCACCCTTTCCCACTTGGCGCCACGCAAGGCACAAAAATGGCCGTATGTCTGGAGACTGGTCCCACGCCCAAAGAGCCAGCAGGGAAAACTATGCCTTGTTCTAAAGCTCTTTGGGAACCGCTTGTGTAGCCCCACAGACCTCGGGGCTGCAGGCTTTCCTGCTGCCTTCAGCCTCAAAACCACTCTTTCCCACTTGGCCCCGCGCCAGGCACAAAAATGGCCATATGTCTGGAGACTGGTCCCACGCCCAAAGAGCCAGCAGGGAAAACTATGCCTTGTTCTAAAGCTCTTTGGGAACCAATTGCGTAGCCCCACACACCTGGGGGCTGCAGGCTTTCCTGCTGCCTTCAGCCTCAAAAACACCCTTTCCCACATGGCGTCATGCCAGGCACAAAAATGGCCATATGTCTGGAGGTTGGTCCCACGCCCAAAGAGCCAGCAGGGAAAACTATGCCTTGTTCTAAAGCTCTTTGGGAACGGCTTGCGTAGCCCCACAGACCTGGGGGCTGCAGGCTTTCCTGCTGCCTTCAGCCTCAAAACCACCCTTTCCCACATGGCGCCAAGCCAGGCCCAAAAATGGCCATATGTCTCGAGACTGGTCCCACGCCCAAAGAGCCAGCAGGGGAAACTATGCCTTGTTCTAAAGCTCTTTGGGAACCGCTTGCGTAGCCCCACACACCTGGGGGCTGCAGGCTTTCCTGCTGCCTTCAGCCTCAAAACCACCCTTTCCCACATGGCGTCACGCCAGGAACAAAAATGGCCATATATCTGGAGATTGGTTCCACGCCCAAAGAGCCAGCAGGGAAAACTATGCCTTATTCAAAAGCTCTTTGGGAACTGCTTGCGTAGCCCCACAGACCTGGGGGCTGCAGGCTTTTCTGGCACCTTCAGCCTCAAAACCACCCTTTCCCAAATGGCGCCGAGCCAGGGCCAAAAATGGCCATATGTCTGGAGACTGGTCCCACGCCCAAAGAGCCAGCAGGGAAAACTATGCCTTGTTCTAAAGCTCTTTGGGAACCGCTTGCGTAGCCCCACACACCTGGGGGCTGCAGGCTTTCTTGCTCTCTTCAGCCTCAAAACCACCCTTTCCCACATGGCGCCACGCAAGGCACAAAAATGGCCATATGTCTGGAGGTTGGTCCCACGCCCAAAGAGCCAGCAGGGAAAACTATGCCTTGTTCTAAAGCTCTTTGGGAACCTCTTGCGTAGCCCCACAGACCTGCGGGCTGCAGGCTTTCTTGCTGCCTTCAGCCTCAAAACCACCCTTTCCCACTTGGCTCCGCGCCAGGCCCAAAAATGGCCATATGTCTGGAGGTTGGTCCCACGCCCAAAGAGCCAGCAGGGAAAACTATGCCTTGTTCTAAAGCTCTTTGGGAACCGCTTGCGTAGCCCCACACACCTGGGGGCTGCAGGCTTTCCTGCTCTCTTCAGCCTCAAAACCACCGTTTCCCACATGGCGTCACGCCAGGCCCAAAAATGGCCATATGACTGGAGGTTGGTCCCACGCCCAAAGAGCCAGCAGGGAAAACTATGCCTTGTTCTAAAGCTCTTTGGGGACCGCTTTCGTAGCCCCACAGACCTGGGGGCTGCAGGCTTTCCTGCTGCCTTCAGCCTCAAAACCACCCTTTCCCACATGGCGTCACGCCAGGCACAAAAATGACCATATGTCTGGAGACTGGTCCCACGCCCAAAGAGCCAGCAGGGAAAACGATGCCTTGTTCTAAAGCTCTTTGGGAACCGCTTGCGTGGCCCCAGAGACCTGGGGGCTGCAAGCTTTCCTGCTGCCTTCAGCCTCAAAACCACCCTTTCCCACATGGCGCCGCGCCAGGCCCAAAATTGGCCATATATCTGGAGATTTGTTCCACGCCCAAAGAGCCTGCAGGGAAAACGATGCCTTGTTCTAAAGCTCTTTGGGAACCACTTGCGTGGCCCCAGAGACCTGAGGGCTGCAAGCTTTCCTGCTGCCTTCAGCCTCAAAACCACCCTTTCCCACATGGCGTCACGCCAGGCACAAAAATGGCCATATGGCTGGAATTTGGTCCCACGCCCAAAGAGCCAGCAGGGAAAACTATGCCTTGTTCTAAAGCTCTTTGGGAACAGCTTGCGTGGCCCCACAGACCTGGGGGCTGCAGGCTTTCCTGCTGCCTTCAGCCTCAAAACCACCCTTTCCCACTTGGCGTCACGCCAGGCACAAAAATGGCTATATTTCTGGAGACTGGTCCCTTTCCCAAAGAGCCAGCAGGGAAAACTATGCCTTGTTCTAAAGCTCTTTGGGAACCGCTTGCGTAGCCCCACACACCTGGGGGCTGCAGACTTTCCTGCTGCCTTTAGCCTCAAAACCATCCTTTGCAACTTGGCGTGCCGCCAGGCACAAAAATGGCCATATGTCTGGAGATTGGTCCTACACCGAAAGAGCCAGCAGGGAAAACTATGCCTTGTTCTAAAGCTCTTTGGGAACCGCTTGCGTAGCCCCACACACCTGGAGGCTGCAGGCTTTCCTGCTGCCTTCAGCCTCAAAACCACCCTTTCCCACTTGGCGCCGCGCCAGGCCCAAAAATGGCCATATGTCTGGAGACTGGTCCCACGCCCAAAGAGCCAGCAGGGAAAACTATGCCTTGTTCTAAAGCTCTTTGGGAACCGCTTGCGTAGCCCCACACACCTGGGGACTGCAGGCTTTCCTGCTGCCTTCAGCCTCAAAACCACCCTTTCCCACTTGGCGCCACGCAAGGCACAAAAATGGCCATAAGTCTGGAGGTTGGTCCCACGCCCAAAGAGCCAGAAGGGAATACTATGCCTTGTTCTAAAGCTCTTTGGGAACCGCTTGCGTAGCCCCACAGACCTGGGGGCTGCAGTCTTTCCTGCTGCCTTCAGCCTCAAAACCACCCTTTCCCACATGGCGTCACGCCAGGCACAAAAATGGCCATATGTCTGGAGGTTGGTCCCACGCCCAAAGAGCCAGCAGGGAAAACTATGCCTTGTTCTAAAGCTCTTTGGGAACCGCTTGCGTGGCCCCAGAGACCTGGGGGCTTGCAAGCTTTCCTGCTGCCTTCAGCCTCAAAACCACCCTTTCCCACTTGGCGCCGCGCCAGGCACAAAAATGGCCATATGTCTGGAGACTGGTCCCACGCCCAAAGAGCCAGCAGGGAAAACTCTGCCTTGTTCTAAAGCTCTTTGGGAACCGCTTGCGTAGCCCCACAGACCTGGGGGCTGCAAGCTTTCCTGCTGCCTTCAGCCTCAAAACCACCCTTTCCCACTTGGCGTCGCGCCAGGCACAAAAATGGCTATATTTCTGGAGACTGGTCCCTTTCCCAAAGAGCCAGCAGGGAAAACTATGCCTTGTTCTAAAGCTCTTTGGGAACCGCTTGCGTAGCCCCACAGACCTGGGGGCTGCAAGCTTTCCTGCTGCCTTCAGCCTCAAAACCACCCTTTCCCACTTGGCCCCACGCCAGGCACAAAAATGGCTATATGTCTGGCGACTGGTCCCACGCCCAAAGAGCCAGCAGGGAAAACTATGCCTTGTTCTAAAGCTCTTTGGGAACCGCTTGCGTAGCCCCACACACCTGGGGGCTGCAGGCTTTCCTGCTGCCTTCAGCCTCAAAACCAGCCTTTCCCACTTGGCGCCGCGCCAGGCCCAAAAATGGCCATATGTCTGGAGACTGGTCCCACGCCCAAAGAGCCAGCAGGGAAAACTATGCCTTGTTCTAAAGCTCTTTGGGAACCACTTGCGTAGCCCCACACACCTGGAGGCTGCAGGCTTTCCTGCTGCCTTCAGCCTCAAAACCACCCTTTCCCACTTGGCCCCGCGCTAGGCCCAAAAATGGCAATATGTCTGGAGATTGGTCCCACGCCCAAAGAGCCAGCAGGGAAAACTATGCCTTGTTCTAAAGCTCTTTGGGAACCGCTTGCGTAGCCCCACAGACCTGGGGGCTGCAGGCTTTCCTGCTGCCTTCAGCCTCAAAACCACCCTTTCCCACTTGGCGCCACGCAAGGCACAAAAATGGCCATATGTCTGGAGGTTGGTCCCACGCCCAAAGAGCCAGCAGGGAAAACTATGCCTTGTTCTAAAGCTCTTTGGGAACCGCTTGCGTAGCCCCACACACCTGGGGGCTGCAGGCTTTCCTGCTGCCTTCAGCCTCAAAACCACCCTTTCCCACATGGCGTCACGCCAGGCACAAAAATGGCCATATGTCTGGAGGTTGGTCCCACGCCCAAAGAGCCAGCAGGGAAAACTATGCCTTGTTCTAAAGCTCTCTGGGAACCACTTGCGTAGCCCCATACACCTGGAGGCTGCAGGCTTTCCTGCTGCCTTCAGCCTCAAAACCACCCTTTCCCACTTGGCCCCGCGCCAGGCCCAGAAATGGCCATATGTCTGGAGATTGGTCCCACGCCCAAAGAGCCAGCAGGGAAAACTATGCCTTGTTCTAAAGCTCTTTGGGAACCGCTTGCGTAGCCCCACACACCTCGGGGCTGCAGGCTTTCCTGCTGCCTTCAGCCTCAAAACCACCCTTTCCCACTTGGCGCCACGCAAGGCACAAAAATGGCCATATGTCTGGAGGTTGGTCCCACGCCCAAAGAGCCAGAAGGGAAAACTATGCCTTGTTCTAAAGCTCTTTGGGAACCGCTTGCGTAGCCCCACAGACCTGGGGGCTGCAGGCTTTCCTGCTGCCTTCAGCCTCAAAACAATCCTTTCCCACATGGCGCCGCGCCAGGCCCAAAAATGGCCATATATCTGGAGATTTGTTCCACGCCCAAAGAGCCAGCAGGGAAAACGATGCCTTGTTCTAAAGCTCTTTGGGAACCGCTTGCGTGGCCCCACAGACCTGGGGGCTTGCAAGCTTTCCTGCTGCCTTCAGCCTCAAAACCACCCTTTCCCACTTGGCGCTGCGCCAGGCAGAAAAATGGCCATATGTCTGGAGACTGGTCCCACGCCCAAAGAGCCAGCAGGGAAAACTATGCCTTGTTCTAAAGCTCTTTGGGAACAGCTTGCGTGGCCCCACAGACCTGGGGGCTGCAGACTTTCCTGCTGCCTTCAGCCTCAAAACTGCCCTTTCCCACATGGCGCCAAGCCAGGCACAAAAATGGCTATATGTCGGGAGACTGGTCCCAGGCCCAAAGAGCCAGCAGGGAAAACTATGCCTTGTTCTAAAGCTCTTTGGGAACCGCTTGCGTAGACCCACACACCTGGGGGCTGCAGGTTTTTCTGGCACCTTCAGCCTCAAAAGCACCCTTTCCCACTTGGCCCCGTGCCAGGCCCAAAAATGGCCATATGTCTGGAGAATGATCCCACGCCCAAAGAGCCAGCAGGGAAAGCTATGCCTTGTTCTAAAGCTCTTTGGGAACCGCTTGCGTAGCCCCACACACCTGGGGGCTGCAGGCTTTCCTGCTGCCTTCAGCCTCAAAACCACCCTTTCCCACTTGGCGCCGCGCCAGGCCCAAAAATGGCCATATGTCTGGAGACTGGTCCCACGCCCAAAGAGCCAGCAGGGAAAACGATGCCTTGTTCTAAAGCTCTTTGGGAACCGCTTGCGTAGCCCCACACACCTTGGGGCTGCAAGCTTTCCTGCTGCCTTCAGCCTCAAAACCACCCTTTCCCACTTGGCCCCACGCCAGGCACAAAAATGGCCATATGTCTGGCGACTGGTCTCACGCCCAAAGAGCCAGCAGGGAAAACTATGCCTTGTTCTAAAGCTCTTTGGGAACCGCTTGCGTAGCCCCACACACCTGGGGGCTGCAGGCTTTTCTGGCACCTTCAGCCTCAAAACCACCCTTTCCCACATGGCCCCACGCCAGGCACAAAAATGGCCATATGGCTGGAGACTGGTCCCACGCCCAAAGAGCCAGCAGGGAAAACTATGCCTTGTTCTAAAGCTCTTTGGGAACCACTTGCGTAGCCCCACACACCTGCGGGCTGCAGGCTTTCCTGCTGCCTTCAGCCTCAAAACCACCCTTTCCCACTTGGCGCCGCGCCAGGCCCAAAAATGGCCATAAGTCTGGAGACTGGTCCCACGCCCAAAGAGCCAGCAGGGAAAACTATGCCTTGTTCTAAAGCTCTTTGGGAACCGCTTGCGTAGCCCCACACACCTGGGGGCTGCAGGCTTTCCTGCTGCCTTCAGCCTCAAAACCACCCTTTCCCACATGGCGTCACGCCAGGCACAAAAATCGCCATATGTCTGGAGGTTGGTCCCACGCACAAAGAGCCATATGGAATACTATGCCTTGTTCTAAAGCTCTTTGGGGACCGCTTGCGCAGCCCCACAGACCTGGGGGCTGCAAGCTTTCCTGCTGCCTTCAGCCTCAAAACCACCCTTTCCCACTTGGCCCCACGCCAGGCACAAAAATGGCCATATGTCTGGCGATTGGTCTCACGCCCAAAGAGCCAGCAGGGAAAACTATGCCTTGTTCTAAAGCTCTTTGGGAACCGCTTGCGTAGCCCCACAAACCTGGGGGCTGCAGACTTTCCTGCTGCCTTCAGCCTCAAAACCACGCTTTCCCACTTGGCGTGCCGCCAGGCAGAAAAATGGCCATATGTCTGGAGATTGGTCCTACACCGAAAGAGCCAGCAGGGAAAACTATGCCTTGTTCTAAAGCTCTTTGGGAACCGCTTGCGTAGCCCCACACACCTGGGGGCTGCAGACTTTCCTGCTGCCTTCAGCCTCAAAACCACCCTTTCCCACATGGCGCCGCGCCAGGCCCAAAAATGGCCATATGTCTGGAGACTGGTCCCACGCCCAAAGAGCCAGTAGGGAAAACTATGCCTTGTTCTAAAGCTCTTTGGGAACTGCTTGCGTAGCCCCACACACCTGGGGGCTGCAGGCTTTCTTGCTGCCTTCAGCCTCAAAACCACCCTTTCCCACTTGGCCCCGCGCCAGGCACAAAAATGGCCATATGTCTGGAGGTTGGTCCCACGCCCAAAGAGCCAGCAGGGAAAACTATGCCTTGTTCTAAAGCTCTTTGGGAATCGCTTGCGTAGCCCCACACACCTGGGGGCTGCAGACTTTTCTGGCACCTTCAGCCTCAAAACCACCCTTTCCCACATGGCGTCACGCCAGGCACAAAAATGGCTATATTTCTGGAGACTTTTCCCTTTCCCAAAGAGCCAGCAGGGAAAACTGTGCCTTGTTCTAAAGCTCTTTGGGAACCGCTTGCGTAGCCCCACACACCTGGGGGCTGCAGGCTTTCCTGCTGCCTTCAGCCTCAAAACCACCCTTTCCCACTTGGCGCCGCGCCAGGCCCAAAAATGGCCATATGTCTGGAGACTGGTCTCACGCCCAAAGAGCCAGCAGGGAAAACTATGCCTTGTTCTAAAGCTCTTTGGGAACCGCTTGCGTAGCCCCACAAACCTGGGGGCTGCAGACTTTCCTGCTGCCTTCAGCCTCAAAACCACGCTTTCCCACTTGGCGTGCCGCCAGGCAGAAAAATGGCCATATGTCTGGAGATTGGTCCTACACCGAAAGAGCCAGCAGGGAAAACTATGCCTTGTTCTAAAGCTCTTTGGGAACCGCTTGCGTAGCCCCACACACCTGGGGGCTGCAGACTTTCCTGCTGCCTTCAGCCTCAAAACCACCCTTTCCCACATGGCGCCGCGCCAGGCCCAAAAATGGCCATATGTCTGGAGACTGGTCCCACGCCCAAAGAGCCAGTAGGGAAAACTATGCCTTGTTCTAAAGCTCTTTGGGAACTGCTTGCGTAGCCCCACACACCTGGGGGCTGCAGGCTTTCTTGCTGCCTTCAGCCTCAAAACCACCCTTTCCCACTTGGCCCCGCGCCAGGCACAAAAATGGCCATATGTCTGGAGGTTGGTCCCACGCCCAAAGAGCCAGCAGGGAAAACTATGCCTTGTTCTAAAGCTCTTTGGGAATCGCTTGCGTAGCCCCACACACCTGGGGGCTGCAGACTTTTCTGGCACCTTCAGCCTCAAAACCACCCTTTCCCACATGGCGTCACGCCAGGCACAAAAATGGCTATATTTCTGGAGACTTTTCCCTTTCCCAAAGAGCCAGCAGGGAAAACTGTGCCTTGTTCTAAAGCTCTTTGGGAACCGCTTGCGTAGCCCCACACACCTGGGGGCTGCAGGCTTTCCTGCTGCCTTCAGCCTCAAAACCACCCTTTCCCACTTGGCGCCGCGCCAGGCCCAAAAATGGCCATATGTCTGGAGACTGGTCCCACGCCCAAAGAGCCAGCAGGGAAAACTATGCCTTGTTCTAAAGCTCTTTGGGAACCGCTTGCGTAGCCCCACACACCTGCGGGCTGCAGGCTTTCCTGCTGCCTTCAGCCTCAAAACCACCCTTTCCCACTTGGCGCCGCGCCAGGCACAAAAATGGCCATATGTCTGGAGACTGGTCCCACGCCCAAAGAGCCAGCAGGGAAAACTGTGCCTTGTTCTAAAGCTCTTTGGCAACCGCTTGCGTAGCCCCACACACCTGGGGGCTGCAGGCTTTTCTGGCACCTTCAGCCTCAAAACCACCATTTCCCACATGGCGTCACGCGAGGCAAAAAAATCGCCATATGTCTAGAGGTTGGTCCCACGCCCAAAGAGCCAGATGGAATACTATGTTTTGTTCTAAAGCTCTTTGGGGACCGCTTGCGTAGCCCCACAGACCTGGGGGCTGCAGGCTTTCCTGCTGCCTTCAGCCTCAAAACCACCCTTTCCCACTTGGCGCCGCGCCAGGCCCAAAAATGGCCATATGTCTGGAGACTGGTCCCACGCCCAAAGAGCCAGCAGGGAAAACTATGCCTTGTTCTAAAGCTCTTTGGGAACCGCTTGCGTGGCCCCAGAGACCTGGGGGCTGCAAGCTTTCCTGCTGCCTTCAGCCTCAAAACCACCCTTTCCCACTTGGCGCCGCGCCAGGCCCAAAAATGGCCATATGGCTGGAGATTGGTCCCACGCCCAAAGAGCCAGCAGGGAAAACTATGCCTTGTTCTAAAGCTCTTTGGGAACCGCTTGCGTGGCCCCACAGACCTGGGGGCTGCAGGCTTTCCTGCTGCCTTCAGCCTCAAAACCACCCTTTCCCACTTGGCCCCGCGCCAGGCACAAAAATGGCCATATGTCTGGAGTTTGGTCCCACGCCCAAAGAGCCAGCAGGGAAAACTATGCCTTGTTCTAAAGCTCTTTGGGAACCGCTTGCGTGGCCCCACAGACCTGGGGGCTGCAGGCTTTCCTGCTGCCTTCAGCCTCAAAACCATCCTTTCCCACTTGGCGTCGCACCAGGCACAAAAATGGCTATATTTCTGGAGACTGGTCCCTTTCCCAAAGAGCCAGCAGGGAAAACTATGCCTTGTTCTAAAGCTCTTTGGGAACCGCTTGCGTAGCCCCACACACCTGGGGGCTGCAGACTTTCCTGCTGCCTTCAGCCTCAAAACCACCCTTTTCCACTTGGCGTGCCGCCAGGCAGAAAAATGGCCATATGTCTGGAGATTGGTCCTACACCGAAAGAGCCAGCAGGGAAAACTGTGCCTTGTTCTAAAGCTCTTTGGGAACCGCTTGCGTGGCCCCACAGACCTGGGGGCTGCAGGCTTTCCTGCTGCCTTCAGCCTCAAAACCATCCTTTCCCACTTGGCGTCGCACCAGGCACAAAAATGGCTATATTTCTGGAGACTGGTCCCTTTCCCAAAGAGCCAGCAGGGAAAACTATGCCTTGTTCTAAAGCTCTTTGGGAACCGCTTGCGTAGCCCCACACACCTGGGGGCTGCAGACTTTCCTGCTGCCTTCAGCCTCAAAACCACCCTTTCCCACATGGCGCCGCGCCAGGCCCAAAAATGGCCATATGTCTGGAGACTGGTCCCACGCCCAAAGAGCCAGCAGGGAAAACTATGCCTTGTTCTAAAGCTCTTTGGGAACTGCTTGCGTAGCCCCACACACCTGGGGGCTGCAGGCTTTCTTGCTGCCTTCAGCCTCAAAACCACCCTTTCCCACTTGGCCCCGCGCCAGGCACAAAAATGGCCATATGTCTGGAGGTTGGTCCCACGCCCAAAGAGCCAGCAGGGAAAACTATGCCTTGTTCTAAAGCTCTTTGGGAATCGCTTGCGTAGCCCCACACACCTGGGGGCTGCAGACTTTTCTGGCACCTTCAGCCTCAAAACCACCCTTTCCCACATGGCGTCACGCCAGGCACAAAAATGGCTATATTTCTGTAGACTTTTCCCTTTCCCAAAGAGCCAGCAGGGAAAAGTGTGCCTTGTTCTAAAGCTCTTTGGGAACCGCTTGCGTAGCCCCACACACCTGGGGGCTGCAGGCTTTCCTGCTGCCTTCAGCCTCAAAACCACCCTTTCCCACTTGGCGCCGCGCCAGGCCCAAAAATGGCCATATGTCTGGAGACTGGTCCCACGCCCAAAGAGCCAGCAGGGAAAACTATGCCTTGTTCTAAAGCTCTTTGGGAACCGCTTGCGTAGCCCCACACACCTGCGGGCTGCAGGCTTTCCTGCTGCCTTCAGCCTCAAAACCACCCTTTCCCACTTGGCGCCGCGCCAGGCACAAAAATGGCCATATGTCTGGAGACTGGTCCCACGCCCAAAGAGCCAGCAGGGAAAACTGTGCCTTGTTCTAAAGCTCTTTGGCAACCGCTTGCGTAGCCCCACAGACCTGGGGGCTGCAGGCTTTTCTGGCACCTTCAGCCTCAAAACCACCATTTCCCACATGGCGTCACGCGAGGCAAAAAAATCGCCATATGTCTAGAGGTTGGTCCCACGCCCAAAGAGCCAGCAGGGAAAACTATGCCTTGTTCTAAAGCTCTTTGGGAACTGCTTGCGTAGCCCCACACACCTGGGGGGTGCAGGCTTTCCTGCTGCCTTCAGCCTCAAAACCACCCTTTCCCACATGGCGCCACGCCAGGCACAAAAATGGCCATATATCTGGAGACTGGTCCCATGCCCAAAGAGCCAGCAGGGAAAACTATGCCTTGTTCTAAAGCTCTTTGGGAACTGCCTGCGTAGCCCCACAGACCTGGGGGCTGCAGGCTATCTTGCTGCCTTCAGCCTCAAAACCACCCTTTCCCACTTGGCCCCGCGCCAGGCCCAAAAATGGCCATATGTCTGGAGGTTGGTCCCACGCCCAAAGAGCCAGCAGGGAAAACTATGCCTTGTTCTAAAGCTCTTTGGGAACCGCTTGCGTAGCCCCACAGACCTGCGGGCTGCAGGCTTTCCTGCTGCCTTCAGCCTCAAAACCACCCTTTCCCAAATGGCGTCACGCCAGGCCCAAAAATGGCCATATGTCTGGAGACTGGTCCCACGCCCAAAGAGCCAGCAGGGGAAACTATGCCTTGTTCTAAAGCTCTTTGGGAACGGCTTGCGTAGCCCCACACACCTGGGGGCTGCAGGCTTTCCTGCTGCCTTCAGCCTCAAAACCACACTTTCCCACTTGGCGCCGCGCCAGGCCCAAAAATGGCCATATGTCTGGAGACTGGTCCCACGCCCAAAGAGCCAGCAGGGAAAACTATGCCTTGTTCTAAAGCTCTTTGGGAATCGCTTGCGTAGCCCCACAGACCTGGGGACTGCAGGCTTTCCTGCTGCCTTCAGCCTCAAAACCACCCTTTCCCACATGGCGTCACGCCAGGCCCAAAAATGGCCATATGTCTGGAGACTGGTCCCACGCCCAAAGAGCCACCAGGGAAAACTATGCCTTGTTCTAAAGCTCTTTGGGAACCGCTTGCGTAGCCCCACACACCTGGGGGCTGCAGGCTTTCCTGCTGCCTTCAGACTCAAAACCACCCATTCCCACGTGGCGTCACGCCAGGCCCGAAAATGGCCATGTGTCTGGAGGTTGGTCCCACGCCCAAAGAGCCAGCAGGGAAAAGTATGCCTTGTTCTAAAGCTCTTTGGGAACCGCTTGCGTAGCCCCACATACCTGGGGGCTGCAGGCTTTCCTGCTGCCTTCAGCCTCAAAAGCACCCTTTCCCACTTGGCGCCGCGCCAGGCCCAGAAATGGCCATATGTCTGGAGATTGGTCCCACGCCCAAAGAGCCAGCAGGGAAAACTATGCCTTGTTCTAAAGCTCTTTGGGAACCGCTTGCGTAGCCCCACACACCTGCGGGCTGCAGGCTTTCCTGCTGCCTTCAGCCTCAAAACCACCCTTTCCCACTTGGCGCCGCGCCAGGCCCAAAAATGGCCATATGTCTGGAGACTGGTCCCACGCCCAAAGAGCCAGCAGGGAAAACTATGCCTTGTTCTAAAGCTCTTTGGGAACCGCTTGCGTAGCCCCACACACCTGGGGGCTGCAGGCTTTCCTGCTGCCTTCAGCCTCAAAACCACCCTTTCCCAAATGGCGTCACGCCAGGCTCAAAAATGGCCATATGTCTGGAGGTTGGTCCCACGCCCAAAGAACCAGCAGGGAAAACTATGCCTTGTTCTAAAGCTCTTTGGGGACCGCTTGCGTAGCCCCACAGACCTGGGGGCTGCAGGCTTTCCTGCTGCCTTCAGCCTCAAAACCACCCTTCCCCACATGGCGTCACGCCAGGCACAAAAATGACCATATGTCTGGAGGTTGGTCCCACGCCCAAAGAGCCAGCAGGGAAAACTATGCCTTGTTCTAAAGCTCTTTGGGAAACGCTTGCGTGGCCCCAGAGACCTGGGGGCTGCAAGCTTTCCTGCTGCCTTCAGCCTCAAAAACACCCTTTCCCACATGGCGCCGCGCCAGGCCCAAAATTGGCCATATGTCTGGAGACTGGTCCCACGCCCAAAGAGCCAGCAGGGAAAACTATGCCTTGTTCTAAAGCTCTTTGGGAACTGCTTGCGTAGCCCCACACACCTGGGGGCTGCAGGCTTTTTTGGCACCTTCAGCCTCAAAACCACCCTTTCCCACATGGCGTCACGCCAGGCCCAAAAATGGCCATATGTCTGGAGACTGGTCCCACGCCCAAAGAGCCAGCAGGGAAAACTATGCCTTGTTCTAAAGCTCTTTGGGAACCGCTTGCGTAGCCCCACACACCTGGGGGCTGCAGGCTTTCCTGCTCTCTTCAGCCTCAAAACCACCCTTTCCCACATGGCGCTAAGCCAGGCCCAAAAATGGCCATATGTCTGGAGACTGGTCCCACGCCCAAAGAGCCAGCAGGGGAAACTATGCCTTGTTCTAAAGCTCTTTGGGAACGGCTTGCGTAGCCCCACACACCTGGGGGCTGCAGGCTTTCCTGCTGCCTTCAGCCTCAAAACCAACCTTTCCCACTTGGCCCCGCGCCAGGAACAAAAATGGCCATATGTCTGGAGACTGTTCCCACGCCCAAAGAGCCACCAGGGAAAAATATGCCTTGTTCTAAAGCTCTTTGGGAACAGCTTGCGTGGCCCCACACACCTGGGGGCTGCAGGCTTTCTTGCTGCCTTCAGCCTTAAAAGCACCCTTTCACACTTGGCGCCGCGCCAGGCCCAAAAATGGCCATATGTCTGGAGACTGGTCCCACGCCCAAAGAGGCAGCAGGGAAAACTATGCCTTGTTCTAAAGCTCTTTGGGAACTGCTTGCGTAGCCCCACAGACCTGGGGACTGCAGGCTTTTCTGGCACCTTCAGCCTCAAAACCACCCTTTCCCACATGGCGTCACGCCAGGCCCAAAAATGGCCATATGTCTGGAGACTGGTCCCACGCCCAAAGAGCCAGCAGGGAAAACTATGCCTTGTTCTAAAGCTCTTTGCAAACCGCTTGCGTAGCCCCACACACCTGGGGGCTGCAGGCTTTCCTGCTGCCTTCAGCTTCAAAACCACCCTTTCCCACATGGCGTCACGCCAGGCCCAAAAATGGCCATATGTCTGGAGGTTGGTCCCACGCCCAAAGAGCCAGCAGGGAAAACTATGCCTTGTTCTAAAGCTCTTTGGGAACCGCTTGCGTAGCCCCACACACCTGGGGGCTGCAGACTTTCCTGCTGCCTTCAGCTTCAAAACCACCCTTTCCCACATGGCGTCACGCCAGGCCCAAAAATGGCCATATGTCTGGAGACTGGTCCCACGCCCAAAGAGCCAGCAGGGAAAACTATGCCTTGTTCTAAAGCTCTTTGGGAACCGCTTGCATAGCCCCACACACCTGGGGGCTGCAGGCTTTCCTGCTCTCTTCAGCCTCAAAACCACCCTTTCCCACATGGCGCTAAGCCAGGCCCAAAAATGGCCATATGTCTGGAGACTGGTCCCACGCCCAAAGAGCCAGCAGGGGAAACTATGCCTTGTTCTAAAGCTCTTTGGGAACGGCTTGCGTAGCCCCACACACCTGGAGGCTGCAGGCTTTCCTGCTGCCTTCAGCCTCAAAACCAACCTTTCCCACTTGGCCCCGCGCCAGGAACAAAAATGGCCATATGTCTGGAGACTGGTCCCACGCCCAAAGAGCCAGCAGGGAAAACTATGCCTTGTTCGAAAGCTCTTTGGGGACCGCTTGCGTAGCCCCACAGACCTGGGGGCTGCAGGCTTTCCTGCTGCCTTCAGCCTCAAAAACACCCTTTCCCACATGGCGCCGCGCCAGGCCCAAAATTGGCCATATATCTGGAGATTTGTTCCACGCCCAAAGAGCCTGCAGGGAAAACGATGCCTTGTTCTAAAGCTCTTTGGGAACCACTTGCGTGGCCCCAGAGACCTGGGGGCTGCAAGCTTTCCTGCTGCCTTCAGCCTCAAAAGCACCCTTTCCCACATGGCGTCACGCCAGGCCCAAAAATGGCCATATGTCTGGAGACTGGTCCCACGCCCAAAGAGCCAGCAGGGAAAACGATGCCTTGTTCTAAAGCTCTTTGGGAACCGCTTGCGTGGCCCCAGAGACCTGGGGGCTGCAAGCTTTCCTGCTGCCTTCAGCCTCAAAACCACCCTTTCCCAAATGGCGTCACGCCAGGCCCAAAAATGGCCATATGTCTGGAGACTGGTCCCACGCCCAAAGAGCCAGCAGGGTAAACTATGCCTTGTTCTAAAGCTCTTTGGGGACCGCTTGCGTAGCCCCACAGACCTGGGGGCTGCAGGCTTTCCTGCTGCCTTCAGCCTCAAAACCACCCTTCCCCACATGGCGTCACGCCAGGCACAAAAATGACCATATGTCTGGAGGTTGGTCCCACGCCCAAAGAGCCAGCAGGGAAAACTATGCCTTGTTCTAAAGCTCTTTGGGAACCGCCTGCGTGGCCCCAGAGACCTGGGGGCTGCAAGCTTTCCTGCTGCCTTCAGCCTCAAAACCACCCTTTCCCACATGGCGCCGCGCCAGGCCCAAAATTGGCCATATATCTGGAGATTTGTTCCACGCCCAAAGAGCCTGCAGGGAAAACGATGCCTTGTTCTAAAGCTCTTTGGGAACCACTTGCGTGGCCCCAGAGACCTGGGGGCTGCAAGCTTTCCTGCTGCCTTCAGCCTCAAAAGCACCCTTTCCCACATGGCGTCACGCCAGGCCCAAAAATGGCCATATGTCTGGAGACTGGTCCCACGCCCAAAGAGCCAGCAGGGAAAACTACGCCTTGTTCTAAAGCTCTTTGGGAACCGCTTGCATAGCCCCACACACCTGGGGGCTGCCGGCTTTCCTGCTGCCTTTAGCCTCAAAACCACCCTTTCCCACATGGCGCTAAGCCAGGCCCAAAAATGGCCATATGTCTGGAGACTGGTCCCACGCCCAAAGAGCCAGCAGGGGAAACTATGCCTTGTTCTAAAGCTCTTTGGGAACGGCTTGCGTAGCCCCACAGACCTGGGGGCTGCAGGCTTTCCTGCTGCCTTCAGCCTCAAAACCACACTTTCCCACTTGGCGCCGCGCCAGGCCCAAAAATGGCCATATGTCTGGAGACTGGTCCCACGCCCAAAGAGCCAGCAGGGAAAACTATGCCTTGTTCTAAAGCTCTTTGGGAATCGCTTGCGTAGCCCCACAGACCTGGGGACTGCAGGCTTTCCTGCTGCCTTCAGCCTCAAAACCACCCTTTCCCACATGGCGTCAGGCCAGGCCCAAAAATGGCCATATGTCTGGAGACTGGTCCCACGCCCAAAGAGCCAGCAGGGAAAACTATGCCTTGTTCTAAAGCTCTTTGGGAACCGCTTGCGTAGCCCCACACACCTGGGGGCTGCAGGCTTTCCTGCTGCCTTCAGCCTCAAAACCACCCATTCCCACGTGGCGTCACGCCAGGCCCGAAAATGGCCATGTGTCTGGAGGTTGGTCCCACGCCCAAAGAGCCAGCAGGGAAAACTATGCCTTGTTCTAAAGCTCTTTGGGAACCGCTTGCGTAGCCCCACATACCTGGGGGCTGCAGGCTTTCCTGCTGCCTTCAGCCTCAAAAGCACCCTTTCCCACTTGGCGCCGCGCCAGGCCCAGAAATGGCCATATGTCTGGAGATTGGTCCCACGCCCAAAGAGCCAGCAGGGAAAACTATGCCTTGTTCTAAAGCTCTTTGGGAACCGCTTGCGTAGCCCCACACACCTGCGGGCTGCAGGCTTTCCTGCTGCCTTCAGCCTCAAAACCACCCTTTCCCACTTGGCGCCGCGCCAGGCCCAAAAATGGCCATATGTCTGGAGACTGGTCCCACGCCCAAAGAGCCAGCAGGGAAAACTATGCCTTGTTCTAAAGCTCTTTGGGAACCGCTTGCGTAGCCCCACACACCTGGGGGCTGCAGGCTTTCCTGCTGCCTTCAGCCTCAAAACCACCCTTTCCCAAATGGCGTCACGCCAGGCTCAAAAATGGCCATATGTCTGGAGGTTGGTCCCACGCCCAAAGAACCAGCAGGGAAAACTATGCCTTGTTCTAAAGCTCTTTGGGGACCGCTTGCGTAGCCCCACAGACCTGGGGGCTGCAGGCTTTCCTGCTGCCTTCAGCCTCAAAACCACCCTTCCCCACATGGCGTCACGCCAGGCACAAAAATGACCATATGTCTGGAGGTTGGTCCCACGCCCAAAGAGCCAGCAGGGAAAACTATGCCTTGTTCTAAAGCTCTTTGGGAAACGCTTGCGTGGCCCCAGAGACCTGGGGGCTGCAAGCTTTCCTGCTGCCTTCAGCCTCAAAAACACCCTTTCCCACATGGCGCCGCGCCAGGCCCAAAATTGGCCATATATCTGGAGACTGGTCCCACGCCCAAAGAGCCAGCAGGGAAAACTATGCCTTGTTCTAAAGCTCTTTGGGAACCGCTTGCGTAGCCCCACACACCTGGGGGCTGCAGGCTTTCCTGCTGCCTTCAGCCTCAAAACCACCCTTTCCCACTTGGCGCCGCGCCAGGCCCAAAAATGGCCATATGTCTGGAGACTGGTCCCACGCCCAAAGAGCCAGCAGGGGAAACTATGCCTTGTTCTAAAGCTCTTTGGGTACGGCTTGCGTAGCCCCACACACCTGGGGGCTGCAGGCTTTCCTGCTGCCTTCAGCCTCAAAACCAACCTTTCCCACTTGGCCCCGCGCCAGGAACAAAAATGGCCATATGTCTGGAGACTGTTCCCACGCCCAAAGAGCCACCAGGGAAAAATATGCCTTGTTCTAAAGCTCTTTGGGAACAGCTTGCGTGGCCCCACACACCTGGGGGCTGCAGGCTTTCTTGCTGCCTTCAGCCTTAAAAGCACCCTTTCACACTTGGCGCCGCGCCAGGCCCAAAAATGGCCATATGTCTGGAGACTGGTCCCACGCCCAAAGAGGCAGCAGGGAAAACTATGCCTTGTTCTAAAGCTCTTTGGGAACTGCTTGCGTAGCCCCACAGACCTGGGGACTGCAGGCTTTTCTGGCACCTTCAGCCTCAAAACCACCCTTTCCCACATGGCGTCACGCCAGGCCCAAAAATGGCCATATGTCTGGAGACTGGTCCCACGCCCAAAGAGCCAGCAGGGAAAACTATGCCTTGTTCTAAAGCTCTTTGCAAACCGCTTGCGTAGCCCCACACACCTGGGGGCTGCAGGCTTTCCTGCTGCCTTCAGCTTCAAAACCACCCTTTCCCACATGGCGTCACGCCAGGCCCAAAAATGGCCATATGTCTGGAGACTGGTCCCACGCCCAAAGAGCCAGCAGGGAAAACTATGCCTTGTTCTAAAGCTCTTTGGGAACCGCTTGCGTAGCCCCACACACCTGGGGGCTGCAGACTTTCCTGCTGCCTTCAGCTTCAAAACCACCCTTTCCCACATGGCGTCACGCCAGGCCCAAAAATGGCCATATGTCTGGAGACTGGTCCCACGCCCAAAGAGCCAGCAGGGAAAACTATGCCTTGTTCTAAAGCTCTTTGGGAACCGCTTGCATAGCCCCACACACCTGGGGGCTGCAGGCTTTCCTGCTCTCTTCAGCCTCAAAACCACCCTTTCCCACATGGCGCTAAGCCAGGCCCAAAAATGGCCATATGTCTGGAGACTGGTCCCACGCCCAAAGAGCCAGCAGGGGAAACTATGCCTTGTTCTAAAGCTCTTTGGGAACGGCTTGCGTAGCCCCACACACCTGGGGGCTGCAGGCTTTCCTGCTGCCTTCAGCCTCAAAACCAACCTTTCCCACTTGGCCCCGCGCCAGGAACAAAAATGGCCATATGTCTGGAGACTGGTCCCACGCCCAAAGAGCCACCAGGGAAAAATATGCCTTGTTCTAAAGCTCTTTGCAAACCGCTTGCGTAGCCCCACACACCTGCGGGCTGCAGGCTTTCCTGCTGCCTTCAGCCTCAAAACCACCCTTTCCCACTTGGCGTCACGCCAGGAACAAAAATGGCCATATGTCTGGAGACTGGTCCCACGCCCAAAGAGCCAGCAGGGAAAACTATGCCTTGTTCTAAAGCTCTTTGGGAACCGCTTGCGTAGCCCCACAGACCTGGGGACTGCAGGCTTTCCTGCTGCCTTCAGCCTCAAAACCACCCTTTCCCACATGGCGTCACGGCAGGCCCAAAAATGGCCATATGTCTGGAGACTGGTCCCACGCCCAAAGAGCCAGCAGGGAAAACTATGCCTTGTTCTAAAGCTCTTTGGGAACCGCTTGCGTAGCCCCACAGACCTGCGGGCTGCAGGCTTTCCTGCTGCCTTCAGCCTCAAAACCACCCTTTCCCACTTGGCGCCGCGCCAGGCCCAAAAATGGCCATATGTCTGGAGGTTGGTCCCACGCCCAAAGAGCCAGCAGGGAAAACTATGCCTTGTTCTAAAGCTCTTTGGGAACCGCTTGCGTAGCCCCACACACCTGGGGGCTGCAGGCTTTCCTGCTGCCTTCAGCCTCAAAACCACCCTTTCCCAAATGGCGTCACGCCAGGCCCAAAAATGGCCATATGTCTGGAGGTTGGTCCCACGCCCAAAGAGCCAGCAGGGAAAACTATGCCTTGTTCGAAAGCTCTTTGGGGACCGCTTGCGTAGCCCCACAGACCTGGGGGCTGCAGGCTTTCCTGCTGCCTTCAGCCTCAAAAACACCCTTTCCCACATGGCGCCGCGCCAGGCCCAAAATTGGCCATATATCTGGAGATTTGTTCCACGCCCAAAGAGCCTGCAGGGAAAACGATGCCTTGTTCTAAAGCTCTTTGGGAACCACTTGCGTGGCCCCAGAGACCTGGGGGCTGCAAGCTTTCCTGCTGCCTTCAGCCTCAAAAGCACCCTTTCCCACATGGCGTCACGCCAGGCCCAAAAATGGCCATATGTCTGGAGACTGGTCCCACGCCCAAAGAGCCAGCAGGGAAAACTATGCCTTGTTGTAAAGCTCTTTGGGAACCGCTTGCGTAGCCCCACACACCTGGGGGCTGCAGGCTTTCCTGCTGCCTTCAGCTTCAAAACCACCCTTTCCCACATGGCGTCACGCCAGGCCCAAAAATGGCCATATGTCTGGCGACTGGTCCCACGCCCAAAGAGCCAGCAGGGAAAACTATGCCTTGTTCTAAAGCTCTTTGGGAACCGCTTGCGTAGCCCCACACACCTGGGGGCTGCAGGCTTTTCTGGCACCTTCAGCCTCAAAAGCACCCTTTCCCACATGGCGTCACGCCAGGCACAAAAATAGCCATATGTCTGGAGGTTGGTCCCACGCCCAAAGAGCCAGCAGGGAAAACAATGCCTTGTTCTAAAGCTCTTTGGGAACCGCTTGCGTAGCCCCACACACCTGGAGGCTGCAGGCTTTCCTGCTGCCTTCAGCCTCAAAACCACCCTTTCCCACATGGCGTCACGCCAGGCACAAAAATGGCCATAGGTCTGGAGGTTGGTCCCACGCCCAAAGAGCCAGCAGGGAAAACTATGCCTTGTTCTAAAGCTCTTTGGGAACCACTTGCGTAGCCCCACACACCTGGGGGCTGCAGGCTATCCTGCTGCCTTCAGCCTCAAAACCACCCTTTCCCACTTGGTGTCGCGCCAGGCCCAAAAATGGCAATATGTCTGGAGATTGGTCCCACGCCCAAAGAGCCAGCAGGGAAAATTATGCCTTGTTCTAAAGCTCTTTGGGAACCGCTTGCGTAGCCCCACACACCTGGGGGCTGCAGGCTTTCCTGCTGCCTTCAGCCTCAAAACCACCCTTTCCCACTTGGCGCCACGCAAGGCACAAAAATGGCCATATGTCTGGAGGTTGGTCCCACGCCCAAAGAGCCAGCAGGGAAAACTATGCCTTGTTCTAAAGCTCTTTGGGAACCGCTTGCGTAGCCCCACACACCTGCGGGCTGCAGGCTTTCCTGCTGCCTTCAGCCTCAAAACCACCCTTTCCCACGTGGCGTCACG
Source organism: Chroicocephalus ridibundus (assembly GCF_963924245.1). Taxonomy (NCBI): domain Eukaryota; kingdom Metazoa; phylum Chordata; class Aves; order Charadriiformes; family Laridae; genus Chroicocephalus; species Chroicocephalus ridibundus. The sequence continues at coordinate 634,962 of NW_026961717.1, forward strand.
CCAGGCCCAAAAATGGCCATATGTCTGGAGGTTGGTCCCACGCCCAAAGAGCCAGCAGGGAAAACTGTGCCTTGTTCTAAAGCTCTTTGGGAACCGCTTGCGTAGCACCACACACCTGCGAGCTGCAGGCTTTCCTGCTGCCTTCAGCCTCAAAACCACCCTTTCCCACATGGCGTCACGCCAGGCACAAAAATGGCCATATGTCTGGAGACTGGTCCCACGCCCAAAGAGCCAGCAGGGAAAACTATGCCTTGTTCTAAAGCTCTTTGGGAAACGCTTGCGTAGCCCCACACACCTGGGGGCTGCAGGCTTTCCTGCTGCCTTCAGCCTCAAAACCACCCTTTCCCACTTGGCGCCACGCAAGGCACAAAAATGGCCATATGTCTGGAGGTTGGTCCCACGCCCAAAGAGCCAGAAGGGAATACTATGCCTTGTTCTAAAGCTCTTTGGGAACCGCTTGCGTAGCCCCACACACCTGGGGGCTGCAGGCTTTCCTGCTGCCTTCAGCCTCAAAACCACCCTTTCCCACTTGGCGCTGCGCCAGGCCCAAAAATGGCCATATGGCTGGAGGTTGGTCCCACGCCCAAAGAGCCAGAAGGGAAAACTATGCCTTGTTCTAAAGCTCTTTGGGAACCGCTTGCGTAGCCCCACAGACCTGGGGGCTGCAGGCTTTCCTGCTGCCTTCAGCCTCAAAACCACCCTTTCCCACTTGGCGTCGCGCCAGGCACAAAAATGGCTATATTTCTGGAGACTGGTCCCACGCCCAAAGAGCCAGCAGGGAAAACTATGCCTTGTTCTAAAGCTCTTTGGGAACCGCTTGCGTAGCCCCACACACCTGGGGGCTGCAGGCTTTCCTGCTGCCTTCAGCCTCAAAACCACCCTTTCCCACTTGGCGCCGCGCCAGGCCCAAAAATGGCCATATGTCTGGCGACTGGTCTCACGCCCAAAGAGCCACCAGGGAAAACTATGCCTTGTTCTAAAGCTCTTTGGGAACCGCTTGCGTAGCCCCACACACCTGGGGGCTGCAGGCTTTTCTGGCACCTTCAGCCTCAAAACCACCCTTTCCCACATGGCGCCGCGCCAGGCACAAAAATGGCCATATGTCTGGAGACTGGTCCCACGCCCAAAGAGCCAGCAGGGAAAACTATGCCTTCTTCTAAAGCTCTTTGGGAACCGCTTGCGTAGCCCCACAGACCTGGGGGCTGCAGGCTTTCCTGCTGCCTTCAGCCTCAAAACCACCCTTTCCCACTTGGCGCCGCGCCAGGCCCAAAAATGGCCATATGTCTGGAGACTGGTCCCACGCCCAAAGAGCCAGCAGGGAAAACTATGCCTTGTTCTAAAGCTCTTTGGCAACCGCTTGCGTAGCCCCACACACCTGGGGGCTGCAGGCTTTCCTGCTGCCTTCAGCCTCAAAACCACCCTTTCCCACTTGGCCCCACGCCAGGCACAAAAATGGCCATATGTCTGGAGACTGGTCCCACGCCCAAAGAGCCAGCAGGGAAAACTATGCCTTGTTCTAAAGCTCTTTGGCAACCGCTTGCGTAGCCCCACACACCTGGGGGCTGCAGGCTTTCCTGCTGCCTTCAGCCTCAAAACCACCCTTTCCCACATGGCGTCACGCCAGGCACAAAAATGGCCATATGTCTGGAGGTTGGTCCCACGCCCAAAGAGCCAGCAGGGAAAACTATGCCTTGTTCTAAAGCTCTTTGGGAACCACTTGCGTAGCCCCACAGACCTGGAGGCTGCAGGCTTTCCTGCTGCCTTCAGCCTCAAAACCACCCTTTCCCACTTGGTGTCGCGCCAGGCCCAAAAATGGCAATATGTCTGGAGATTGGTCCCACGCCCAAAGAGCCAGCAGGGAAAACTATGCCTTGTTCTAAAGCTCTTTGGGAACCGCTTGCGTAGCCCCACACACCTGGGGGCTGCAGGCTTTCCTGCTGCCTTCAGCCTCAAAACCACCCTTTCCCACTTGGCGCCACGCAAGGCACAAAAATGGCCATATGTCTGGAGGTTGGTCCCACGCCCAAAGAGCCAGCAGGGAAAACTATGCCTTGTTCTAAAGCTCTTTGGGAACCGCTTGCGTAGCCCCACACACCTGGGGGCTGCAGGCTTTCCTGCTGCCTTCAGCCTCAAAACCACCCTTTCCCACTTGGCGTCACGCCAGGCACAAAAATGGCCATATGTCTGGAGGTTGGTCCCACGCCCAAAGAGCCAGCAGGGAAAACTGTGCCTTGTTCTAAAGCTCTTTGGGAACCGCTTGCGTAGCACCACACACCTGCGAGCTGCAGGCTTTCCTGCTGCCTTCAGCCTCAAAACCACCCTTTCCCACATGGCGTCACGCCAGGCACAAAAATGGCCATATGTCTGGAGACTGGTCCCACGCCCAAAGAGCCAGCAGGGAAAACTATGCCTTGTTCTAAAGCTCTTTGGGAAACGCTTGCGTAGCCCCACACACCTGGGGGCTGCAGGCTTTCCTGCTGTCTTCAGCCTCAAAACCACCCTTTCCCACTTGGCGCCACGCAAGGCACAAAAATGGCCATATGTCTGGAGGTTGGTCCCACGCCCAAAGAGCCAGAAGGGAATACTATGCCTTGTTCTAAAGCTCTTTGGGAACCGCTTGCGTAGCCCCACACACCTGGGGGCTGCAGGCTTTCCTGCTGCCTTCAGCCTCAAAACAATACTTTCCCACATGGCGCCGCGCCAGGCCCAAAAATGGCCATATATCTGGAGATTTGTTCCATGCCCAAAGAGCCAGCAGGGAAAACGATGCCTTGTTCTAAAGCTCTTTGGGAACCGCTTGCGTGGCCCCAGAGACCTGGGGGCTTGCAGGCTTTCCTGCTGCCTTCAGCCTCAAAACCACCCTTTCCCACTTGGCGCTGCGCCAGGCCCAAAAGTGGCCATATGGCTGGAGGTTGGTCCCACGCCCAAAGAGCCAGAAGGGAAAACTATGCCTTGTTCTAAAGCTCTTTGGGAACCGCTTGCGTAGCCCCACAGACCTGGGGGCTGCAGGCTTTCCTGCTGCCTTCAGCCTCAAAACCACCCTTTCCCACTTGGCGTCGCGCCAGGCACAAAAATGGCTATATTTCTGGAGACTGGTCCCACGCCCAAAGAGCCAGCAGGGAAAACTATGCCTTATTCTAAAGCTCTTTGGGAACCGCTTGCGTAGCCCCACAGACCTGGGGGCTGCAGGCTTTCCTGCTGCCTTCAGCCTCAAAACCACCCTTTCCCACTTGGCGCCGCGCCAGGCCCAAAAATGGCCATATGTCTGGAGACTGGTCCCACGCCCAAAGAGCCAGCAGGGAAAACTATGCCTTGTTCTAAAGCTCTTTGGGAACCGCTTGCGTAGCCCCACACACCTTGGGGCTGCAAGCTTTCTTGCTGCCTTCAGCCTCAAAACCAACCTTTCCCACTGGGCCCCACGCCAGGCACAAAAATGGCCATATGTCTGGCGACTGGTCTCACGCCCAAAGAGCCAGCAGGGAAAACTATGCCTTGTTCTAAAGCTCTTTGGGAACCGCTTGCGTAGCCCCACACACCTGGGGGCTGCAGGCTTTTCTGGCACCTTCAGCCTCAAAACCACCCTTTCCCACATGGCGCCGCGCCAGGCACAAAAATGGCCATATGTCTGGAGACTGGTCCCACGCCCAAAGAGCCAGCAGGGAAAACTATGCCTTCTTCTAAAGCTCTTTGGGAACCGCTTGCGTAGCCCCACAGACCTGGGGGCTGCAGGCTTTCCTGCTGCCTTCAACCTCAAAACCACCCTTTCCCACTTGGCGCCGCGCCAGGCCCAAAAATGGCCATATGTCTGGAGACTGGTCCCACGCCCAAAGAGCCAGCAGGGAAAACTATGCCTTGTTCTAAAGCTCTTTGGGAACCGCTTGCGTAGCCCCACACACCTGGGGGCTGCAGGCTTTCCTGCTGCCTTCAGCCTCAAAACCACCCTTTCCCACTTGGCGTCACGCAAGGCACAAAAATGGCCATATGTCTGGAGACTGGTCCCACGCCCAAAGAGCCAGCAGGGAAAACTATGCCTTGTTCTAAAGCTCTTTGGCAACCGCTTGCGTAGCCCCACACACCTGCGGGCTGCAGGCTTTCCTGCTGCCTTCAGCCTCAAAACCACCCTTTCCCACTTGGCGCCACGCAAGGCACAAAAATGGCCATATGTCTGGAGGTTGGTCCCACGCCCAAAGAGCCAGCAGGGAAAACTATGCCTTGTTCTAAAGCTCTTTGGGAACCGCTTGCGTAGCCCCACAGACCTGGGGGCTGCAGGCTTTCCTGCTGCCTTCAGCCTCAAAACCACCCTTTCCCACTTGGCGCCGCGCCAGGCCCAAAAATGGCCATATGTCTGGAGACTGGTCCCACGCCCAAAGAGCCAGCAGGGAAAACTATGCCTTGTTCTAAAGCTCTTTGGCAACCGCTTGCGTAGCCCCACACACCTGGGGGCTGCAGGCTTTCCTGCTGCCTTCAGCCTCAAAACCACCCTTTCCCACTTGGCGCCACGCAAGGCACAAAAATGGCCATATGTCTGGAGATTGGTCCCACGCCCAAAGAGCCAGCAGGGAAAACTATGCCTTGTTCTAAAGCTCTTTGGGAACCGCTTGCGTAGCCCCACAGACCTGGGGGCTGCAGGCTTTCCTGCTGCCTTCAGCCTCAAAACCACCCTTTCCCACATGGCGTCACGCCAGGCACAAAAATGGCCATATGTCTGGAGGTTGGTCCCACGCCCAAAGAGCCAGCAGGGAAAACTATGCCTTGTTCTAAAGCTCTTTGGGAACCGCTTGCGTAGCACCACACACCTGCGAGCTGCAGGCTTTCCTGCTGCCTCTAGCCTCAAAACCACCCTTTCCCACATGGCGTCACGCCAGGCACAAAAATGGCCATATGTCTGGAGACTGGTCCCACGCCCAAAGAGCCAGCAGGGAAAACTATGCCTTGTTCTAAAGCTCTTTGGGAAACGCTTGCGTAGCCCCACAGACCTGGGGGCTGCAGGCTTTCCTGCTGCCTTCAGCCTCAAAACCACCCTTTCCCACCTGGCGCCACGTAATGCACAAAAATGGCCATATGTCTGGAGGTTGGTCCCACGCCCAAAGAGCCAGCAGGGAAAACGATGCCTTGTTCTAAAGCTCTTTGGGAACCGCTTGCGTAGCCCCACACACCTGGGGGCTGCAGGCTTTCCTGCTGCCTTCAGCCTCAAAACAATCCTTTCCCACATGGCGCCGCGCTAGGCCCAAAAATGGCCATATATCTGGAGATTTGTTCCACGTCCAAAGAGCCAGCAGGGAAAACGATGCCTTGTTCTAAAGCTCTTTGGGAACCGCTTGCGTGGCCCCAGAGACCTGGGGGCTTGCAGGCTTTCCTGCTGCCTTCAGCCTCAAAACCACCCTTTCCCACTTGGCGCTGCGCCAGGCCCAAAAATGGCCATATGTCTGGAGGTTGGTCCCACGCCCAAAGAGCCAGCAGGGAAAACTATGCCTTGTTCTAAAGCTCTTTGGGAACCGCTTGCGTAGCCCCACACACCTGGGGGCTGCAGGTTTTCCTGCTGCCTTCAGCCTCAAAACCACCCTTTCCCACATGGCGTCACGCCAGGCACAAAAATGGACATATGTCTGGAGACTGGTCCCACGCCCAAAGAGCCAGCAGGGAAAACTATGCCTTGTTCTAAAGCTCTTTGGGAACCGCTTGCATAGCCCCACACACCTGGGGGCTGCAGGCTTTTCTGGCACCTTCAGCCTCAAAAGCACCCTTTCCCACATGGCGTCACGCCAGGCACAAAAATAGCCATATGTCTGGAGGTTGGTCCCACGCCCAAAGAGCCAGCAGGGAAAACTATGCCTTGTTCTAAAGCTCTTTGGAAACCGCTTGCGTAGCCCCACACACCTGTGAGCTGCAGGCTTTCCTGCTGCCTTCAGCCTCAAAACCACCCTTTCCCACATGGCGTCACGCCAGGCACAAAAATGGCCATAGGTCTAGAGGTTGGTCCCACGCCCAAAGAGCCAGCAGGGAAAACTATGCCTTGTTCTAAAGCTCTTTGGGAACCACTTGCGTAGCCCCACAGACCTGGAGGCTGCAGGCTTTCCTGCTGCCTTCAGCCTCAAAACCACCCTTTCCCACTTGGTGTCGCGCCAGGCCCAAAAATGGCAATATGTCTGGAGATTGGTCCCACGCCCAAAGAGCCAGCAGGGAAAACTATGCCTTGTTCTAAAGCTCTTTGGGAACCGCTTGCGTAGCCCCACACACCTGGGGGCTGCAGGCTTTCCTGCTGCCTTCAGCCTCAAAACCACCCTTTCCCACTTGGCGCCACGCAAGGCACAAAAATGGCCATATGTCTGGAGGTTGGTCCCACGCCCAAAGAGCCAGCAGGGAAAACTATGCCTTGTTCTAAAGCTCTTTGGGAACCGCTTGCGTAGCCCCACACACCTGCGGGCTGCAGGCTTTCCTGCTGCCTTCAGCCTCAAAACCACCCTTTCCCACATGGCGCCAAGCCAGGCACAAAAATGGCCATATGTCTGGAGGTTGGTCCCACGCCCAAAGAGCCAGCAGGGAAAACTATGTCTTGTTCTAAAGCTCTTTGGGAACCGCTTGCGTAGCCCCACAGACCTGGGGGCTGCAGGCTTTCCTGCTGCCTTCAGCCTCAAAACCACCCTTTCCCACTTGGCGCCGCGCCAGGCCCAAAAATGGCCATATGTCTGGAGACTGGTCCCACGCCCAAAGAGCCAGCAGGGAAAACTATGCCTTGTTCTAAAGCTCTTTGGGAACCACTTGCGTAGCCCCACACACCTGGAGGCTGCAGGCTTTCTTGCTGCCTTCAGCCTCAAAACCACCCTTTCCCACTTGGCACCGCGCTAGGCCCAAAAATGGCAATATGTCTGGAGATTGGTCCCACGCCCAAAGAGCCAGCAGGGAAAACTATGCCTTGTTCTAAAGCTCTTTGGGAACCGCTTGCGTAGCCCCACAGACCTGGGGGCTGCAGGCTTTCCTGCTGCCTTCAGCCTCAAAACCACCCTTTCCCACTTGGCGCCACGCAAGGCACAAAAATGGCCATATGTCTGGAGGTTGGTCCCACGCCCAAAGAGCCAGAAGGGAATACTATGCCTTGTTCTAAAGCTCTTTGGGAACCGCTTGCATAGCCCCACACACCTGGGGGCTGCAGGCTTTCCTGCTGCCTTCAGCCTCAAAACAATCCTTTCCCACATGGCGCCGCGCCAGGCCCAAAAATGGCCATATATCTGGAGATTTGTTCCACGCCCAAAGAGCCAGCAGGGAAAACTATGCCTTGTTCTAAAGCTCTTTGGGAACCGCTTGCGTGGCCCCACAGACCTGGGGGCTTGCAAGATTTCCTGCTGCCTTCAGCCTCAAAACCACCCTTTCCCACTTGGCGCTGCGCCAGGCCCAAAAATGGCCATATGTCTGGAGACTGGTCCCACGCCCAAAGAGCCAGCAGGGAAAACTATGCCTTGTTCTAAAGCTCTTTGGGAACCGCTTGCGTAGCCCCACAGACCTGGGGGCTGCAGGCTTTCCTGCTGCCTTCAGCCTCAAAACCACCCTTTCCCACTTGGCGTCACGCCAGGCACAAAAATGGCTATATTTCTAGAGACTGGTCCCTTTCCCAAAGAGCCAGCAGGGAAAACTATGCCTTGTTCTAAAGCTCTTTGGGAACCGCTTGCGTAGCCCCACAGACCTGGGGGCTGCAGGCTTTCCTACTGCCTTCAGCCTCAAAACCACCCTTTACCACATGGCGCCAAGCCAGGCCCAAAAATGGCCATATGTCTGGAGACTGGTCCCACGCCCAAAGAGCCAGCAGGGAAAACTATGTCTTGTTCTAAAGCTCTTTGGGAACCGCTTGCGTAGCCCCACACACCTGGGGGCTGCAGGCTTTCCTGCTGCCTTCAGCCTCAAAACCACCCTTTCCCACATGGCGCCGCGCCAGGCCCAAAAATGACCATATGGCTGGAGTTTGGTCCCACGCCCAAAGAGCCAGCAGGGAAAACTATGCCTTGTTCTAAAGCTCTTTGGGAACAGCTTGCGTGGCCCCCAGACCTGGGGGCTGCAGGCTTTCCTGCTGCCTTCAGCCTCAAAACCACCCTTTCCCACTTGGCGTCACGCCAGGCACAAAAATGGCTATATTTCTGGAGACTGGTCCCTTTCCCAAAGAGCCAGCAGGGAAAAATATGCCTTGTTCTAAAGCTCTTTGGGAACCGCTTGCGTAGCCCCACACACCTGGGGGCTGCAGGCTTTTCTGGCACCTTCAGCCTCAAAACCATCCTGCGCAACTTGGCGTGCCGCCAGGCACAAAAATGGCCATATGTCTAGAGATTGGTCCTACACCGAAAGAGCCAGCAGGGAAAACTATGCCTTGTTCTAAAGCTCTTTGGGAACCGCTTGCGTAGCCCCACAGACCTGGGGGATGCAGGCTTTCCTGCTGCCTTCTGCCTCAAAACCACCCTTTCCCACATGGCGCCGCGCCAGGCACAAAAATGGCCATATGTCTGGAGACTGGTCCCACGCCCAAAGAGCCAGCAGGGAAAACTATGTCTTGTTCTAAAGCTCTTTGGGAGCCGCTTGCGTAGCCCCACAGACCTGGGGGCTGCAGGCTTTCCTGCTGCCTTCAGCCTCAAACCACCCTTTCCCACTTGGCGACGCGCCAGGCCCAAAAATGGACATATGTCTGGAGACTGGTCCCACGCCCAAAGAGCCAGCAGGGAAAACTATGCCTTGTTCTAAAGCTCTTTGGGAACCACTTGCGTAGCCCCACACGCCTGGAGGCTGCAGGCTTTCCTGCTGCCTTCAGCCCAAAACCACCCTTTCCCACATGGCGTCGCTCAAGGTAAAAAAATGGCCATATGTCTGGAGACTGGTCCCACGCCCAAAGAGCCAGCAGGGAAAACTATGCCTTGTTCTAAAGCTCTTTGGGAACCGCTTGCGTAGCCCCACAGACCTGGGGGCTGCAGGCTTTCCTGCTGCCTTCAGCCTCAAAACCACCCTTTCCCACTTGGCGTCACGCCAGGCACAAAAATGGCCATATGTCTGGAGGATGGTCCCACGCCTAAAGAGCCAGCAGGGGAAAACTATGCCTTGTTCTAAAGCTCTTTGGGAACCGCTTGCGTAGCCCCACACGCCTGGAGGCTGCAGGCTTTCCTGCTGCCTTCAGCCTCAAAACAATCCTTTCCCACATGGCGCCGCGCCAGGCCCAAAAATGGCCATATATCTGGAGATTTGTTCCACGCCCAAAGAGCCAGCAGGGAAAACTATGCCTTGTTCTAAAGCTCTTTGGGAACCGCTTGCATGGCCCCACAGACCTGGGGGCTTGCAAGATTTCCTGCTGCCTTCAGCCTCAAAACCACCCTTTCCCACTTGGCGCTGCGCCAGGCCCAAAAATGGCCATATGGCTGGAGACTGGTCCCACGCCCAAAGAGCCAGCAGGGAAAACTATGCCTTGTTCTAAAGCTCTTTGGGAACCGCTTGCGTAGCCCCACAGACCTGGGGGCTGCAGGCTTTCCTGCTGCCTTCAGCCTCAAAACCACCCTTTCCCACTTGGCGTCACGCCAGGCACAAAAATGGCTATATTTCTAGAGACTGGTCCCTTTCCCAAAGAGCCAGCAGGGAAAACTATGCCTTGTTCTAAAGCTCTTTGGGAACCGCTTGCGTAGCCCCACAGACCTGGGGGCTGCAGGCTTTCCTACTGCCTTCAGCCTCAAAACCACCCTTTACCACATGGCGCCAAGCCAGGCCCAAAAATGGCCATATGTCTGGAGACTGGTCCCACGCCCAAAGAGCCAGCAGGGAAAACTATGTCTTGTTCTAAAGCTCTTTGGGAACCGCTTGCGTAGCCCCACACACCTGGGGGCTGCAGGCTTTCCTGCTGCCTTCAGCCTCAAAACCACCCTTTCCCACATGGCGCCGCGCCCGGCCCAAAAATGACCATTATGGCTGGAGTTTGGTCCCACGCCCAAAGAGCCAGCAGGGAAAACTATGCTTGTTCTAAAGCTCTTTGGAACAGCTTGCGTGGCGCCCCCAGACCTGGGGGCTGCAGGCTTTCCTGCTGCCTTCAGCCTCAAAACCACCCTTTCCCAAATGGCGTCACGCCAGGCACAAAAATGGCTATATTTCTGGAGACTGGTCCCTTTCCCAAAGAGCCAGCAGGGAAAAATATGCCTTGTTCTAAAGCTCTTTGGGAACCGCTTGCGTAGCCCCACACACCTGGGGGCTGCAGGCTTTTCTGGCACCTTCAGCCTCAAAACCATGCTGCGTAACTTGGCGTGCCGCCAGGCACAAAAATGGCCATATGTCTAGAGATTGGTCCTACACCGAAAGAGCCAGCAGGGAAAACTATGCCTTGTTCTAAAGCTCTTTGGGAACCGCTTGCGTAGCCCCACAGACCTGGGGGATGCAGGCTTTCCTGCTGCCTTCTGCCTCAAAACCACCCTTTCCCACATGGCGCCGCGCCAGGCACAAAAATGGCCATATGTCTGGAGACTGGTCCCACGCCCAAAGAGCCAGCAGGGAAAACTATGTCTTGTTCTAAAGCTCTTTGGGAACCGCTTGCGTAGCCCCACACACCTGGGGGCTGCAGGCTTTCCTGCTGCCTTCAGCCTCAAACCACCCTTTCCCACTTGGCGACGCGCCAGGCCCAAAAATGGACATATGTCTGGAGACTGGTCCCACGCCCAAAGAGCCAGCAGGGAAAACTATGCCTTGTTCTAAAGCTCTTTGGGAATCACTTGCGTAGCCCCACACGCCTGGAGGCTGCAGGCTTTCCTGCTGCCTTCAGCCCAAAACCACCCTTTCCCACATGGCGTCGCTCAAGGTAAAAAAATGGCCATATGTCTGGAGACTGGTCCCACGCCCAAAGAGCCAGCAGGGAAAACTATGCCTTGTTCTAAAGCTCTTTGGGAACCGCTTGCGTAGCCCCACAGACCTGGGGGCTGCAGGCTTTCCTGCTGCCTTCAGCCTCAAAACCACCCTTTCCCACTTGGCGTCACGCCAGGCACAAAAATGGCTATATTTCTAGAGACTGGTCCCTTTCCCAAAGAGCCAGCAGGGAAAACTATGCCTTGTTCTAAAGCTCTTTGGGAACCGCTTGCGTAGCCCCACAGACCTGGGGGCTGCAGGCTTTCCTGCTGCCTTCAGCCTCAAAACCACCCTTTACCACATGGCGCCAAGCCAGGCCCAAAAATGGCCATATGTCTGGAGACTGGTCCCACGCCCAAAGAGCCAGCAGGGAAAACTATGTCTTGTTCTAAAGCTCTTTGGGAACCGCTTGCGTAGCCCCACACACCTGGGGGCTGCAGGCTTTCCTGCTGCCTTCAGCCTCAAAACCACCCTTTCCCACATGGCGCCGCGCCCGGCCCAAAAATGACCATATGGCTGGAGTTTGGTCCCACGCCCAAAGAGCCAGCAGGGAAAACTATGCCTTGTTCTAAAGCTCTTTGGGAACAGCTTGCGTGGCCCCCAGACCTGGGGGCTGCAGGCTTTCCTGCTGCCTTCAGCCTCAAAACCACCCTTTCCCACTTGGCGTCACGCCAGGCACAAAAATGGCTATATTTCTGGAGACTGGTCCCTTTCCCAAAGAGCCAGCAGGGAAAAATATGCCTTGTTCTAAAGCTCTTTGGGAACCGCTTGCGTAGCCCCACACACCTGGGGGCTGCAGGCTTTTCTGGCACCTTCAGCCTCAAAACCATCCTGTGCAACTTGGCGTGCCGCCAGGCACAAAAATGGCCATATGTCTAGAGATTGGTCCTACACCGAAAGAGCCAGCAGGGAAAACTATGCCTTGTTCTAAAGCTCTTTGGGAACCGCTTGCGTAGCCCCACAGACCTGGGGGATGCAGGCTTTCCTGCTGCCTTCTGCCTCAAAACCACCCTTTCCCACATGGCGCCGCGCCAGGCACAAAAATGGCCATATGTCTGGAGACTGGTCCCACGCCCAAAGAGCCAGCAGGGAAAACTATGTCTTGTTCTAAAGCTCTTTGGGAACCGCTTGCGTAGCCCCACAGACCTGGGGGCTGCAGGCTTTCCTGCTGCCTTCAGCCTCAAACCACCCTTTCCCACTTGGCGACGCGCCAGGCCCAAAAATGGACATAGGTCTGGAGACTGGTCCCACGCCCAAAGAGCCAGCAGGGAAAACTATGCCTTGTTCTAAAGCTCTTTGGGAACCACTTGCGTAGCCCCACACGCCTGGAGGCTGCAGGCTTTCCTGCTGCCTTCAGCCCAAAACCACCCTTTCCCACATGGCGTCGCTCAAGGTAAAAAAATGGCCATATGTCTGGAGACTGGTCCCACGCCCAAAGAGCCAGCAGGGAAAACTATGCCTTGTTCTAAAGCTCTTTGGGAACCGCTTGCGTAGCCCCACACACCTGGGGGCTGCAGGCTTTCCTGCTGCCTTCAGCCTCAAAACCACCCTTTCCCACTTGGCGCCGCGCCAGGCCCAAAAATGGCCATATGTCTGGAGACTGGTCCCACGCCCAAAGAGCCAGCAGGGAAAACTATGCCTTGTTCTAAAGCTCTTTGGGAACCAATTGCGTAGCCCCACACACCTTGGGGCTGCAAGCTTTCCTGCTGCCTTCAGCCTCAAAACCACCCTTTCCCACTTGGCGCCGCGCCAGGCACAAAAATGGCCATATGTCTGGAGACTGGTCCCACGCCCAAAGAGCCAGCAGGGAAAACTATGCCTTGTTCTAAAGCTCTTTGGGAACCGCTTGCGTAGCCCCACACACCTGGGGGCTGCAGGCTTTCCTGCTGCCTTCAGCCTCAAAACCACCCTTTCCCACTTGGCGCCGCGCCAGGCCCAAAAATGGCCATATGTCTGGAGACTGGTCCCACGCCCAAAGAGCCAGCAGGGAAAACTATGCCTTGTTCTAAAGCTCTTTGGGAACCGCTTGCGTAGCCCCACACACCTTGGGGCTGCAAGCTTTCCTGCTGCCTTCAGCCTCAAAACCACCCTTTCCCACTTGGCGCCGCGCCAGGCACAAAAATGGCCATATGTCTGGAGACTGGTCCCACGCCCAAAGAGCCAGCAGGGAAAACTATGCCTTGTTCTAAAGCTCTTTGGGAACCACTTGCGTAGCCCCACACACCTGGAGGCTGCAGGCTTTCCTGCTGCCTTCAGCCTCAAAACCACCCTTTCCCACTTGGCGTCGCGCCAGGCACAAAAATGGCTATATTTTTCAAGAGACTGGTCCCTTTCCCAAAGAGCCAGCAGGGAAATCTATGCCTTGTTCTAAAGCTCTTTGGGAACCGCTTGCGTAGCCCCACACACCTGGGGGCTGCAGGCTTTCCTGCTGCCTTCAGCCTCAAAACCACTCTTTCCCACTTGGCGCCGCGCCAGGCCCAAAAATGCCCATATGTCTGGAGACTGGTCCCACGCCCAAAGAGCCAGCAGGGAAAACTATGCCTTCTTCTAAAGCTCTTTGGGAACTGCTTGCGTAGCCCCACAGACCTGGGGGCTGCAGGCTTTTCTGGCAACTTCAGCCTCAAAACCACCCTTTCCCAAATGGTGTCATGCCAGGCCCAAAAATGGCCATATGTCTGGAGACTGCTCCCACGCCCAAAGAGCCAGCAGGGAAAACTATGCCTTGTTCTAAACCTCTTTGGGAACGGCTTGCGTAGCCCCACAGACCTGGGGGCTGCAGGCTTTCCTGCTGCCTTCAGCCTCAAAACCACCCTTTCCCACTTGGCGCCGCGCCAGGCACAAAAATGGCCATATGTCTGGAGACTGGTCCCACGCCCAAAGAGCCAGCAGGGAAAACTATGCCTTGTTCTAAAGCTCTTTGGGAACCGCTTGCGTAGCCCCACAGACCTGGGGGCTGCAAGCTTTCCTGCTGCCTTCAGCCTCAAAACCACCCTTTCCCACTTGGCCCCACGCCAGGCCCAAAAATGGCCATATGTCTGGCGACTGGTCTCATGCCCAAAGAGCCATCAGGGAAAACTATGCCTTGTTCTAAAGCTCTTTGGGAACCGCTTGCGTAGCCCCACAGACCTGGGGGCTGCAGGCTTTTCTGGCACCTTCAGCCTCAAAAGCACCCTTTCCCACATGGCGTCACGCCAGGCACAAAAATAGCCATATGTCTGGAGGTTGGTCCCACGCCCAAAGAGCCAGCAGGGAAAACTATGCCTTGTTCTAAAGCTCTTTGGAAACCGCTTGCGTAGCCCCACACACCTGCGAGCTGCAGGCTTTCCTGCTGCCTTCAGCCTCAAAACCACCCTTTCCCACATGGCGTCACGCCAGGCACAAAAATGGCCATAGGTCTAGAGGTTGGTCCCACGCCCAAAGAGCCAGCAGGGAAAACTATGCCTTGTTCTAAAGCTCTTTGGGAACCACTTGCGTAGCCCCACAGACCTGGAGGCTGCAGGCTTTCCTGCTGCCTTCAGCCTCAAAACCACCCTTTCCCACTTGGTGTCGCGCCAGGCCCAAAAATGGCAATATGTCTGGAGATTGGTCCCACGCCCAAAGAGCCAGCAGGGAAAACTATGCCTTGTTCTAAAGCTCTTTGGGAACCGCTTGCGTAGCCCCACACACCTGGGGGCTGCAGGCTTTCCTGCTGCCTTCAGCCTCAAAACCACCCTTTCCCACTTGGCGCCATGCAAGGCACAAAAATGGCCATATGTCTGAAGATTGGTCCCACGCCCAAAGAGCCAGCAGGGAAAACTATGCCTTGTTCTAAAGCTCTTTGGGAACCGCTTGCGTAGCCCCACACACCTGCGGGCTGCAGGCTTTCCTGCTGCCTTCAGCCTCAAAACCACCCTTTCCCACATGGCGCCAAGCCAGGCACAAAAATGGCCATATGTCTGGAGGTTGGTCCCACGCCCAAAGAGCCAGCAGGGAAAACTATGTCTTGTTCTAAAGCTCTTTGGGAACCGCTTGCGTAGCCACACAGACCTGGGGGCTGCAGGCTTTCCTGCTGCCTTCAGCCTCAAAACCACCCTTTCCCACTTGGCGCCGCGCCAGGCCCAAAAATGGCCATATGTCTGGAGACTGGTCCCACGCCCAAAGAGCCAGCATGGAAAACTATGCCTTGTTCTAAAGCTCTTTGGGAACCACTTGCGTAGCCCCACACACCTGGAGGCTGCAGGCTTTCTTGCTGCCTTCAGCCTCAAAACCACCCTTTCCCACTTGGCACCGCGCTAGGCCCAAAAATGGCAATATGTCTGGAGATTGGTCCCACGCCCAAAGAGCCAGCAGGGAAAACTATGCCTTGTTCTAAAGCTCTTTGGGAACCGCTTGCGTAGCCCCACACACCTGGGGGCTGCAGGCTTTCCTGCTGCCTTCAGCCTCAAAACCACCCTTTCCCACTTGGCGCCACGCAAGGCACAAAAATGGCCATATGTCTGGAGGTTGGTCCCACGCCCAAAGAGCCAGAAGGGAATACTATGCCTTGTTCTAAAGCTCTTTGGGAACCGCTTGCATAGCCCCACACACCTGGGGGCTGCAGGCTTTCCTGCTGCCTTCAGCCTCAAAACAATCCTTTCCCACATGGCGCCGCGCCAGGCCCAAAAATGGCCATATATCTGGAGATTTGTTCCACGCCCAAAGAGCCAGCAGGGAAAACTATGCCTTGTTCTAAAGCTCTTTGGGAACCGCTTGCGTGGCCCCACAGACCTGGGGGCTTGCAAGATTTCCTGCTGCCTTCAGCCTCAAAACCACCCTTTCCCACTTGGCGCTGCGCCAGGCCCAAAAATGGCCATATGGCTGGAGACTGGTCCCACGCCCAAAGAGCCAGCAGGGAAAACTATGCCTTGTTCTAAAGCTCTTTGGGAACCGCTTGCGTAGCCCCACAGACCTGGGGGCTGCAGGCTTTCCTGCTGCCTTCAGCCTCAAAACCACCCTTTCCCACTTGGCGTCACGCCAGGCACAAAAATGGCTATATTTCTAGAGACTGGTCCCTTTCCCAAAGAGCCAGCAGGGAAAACTATGCCTTGTTCTAAAGCTCTTTGGGAACCGCTTGCGTAGCCCCACACACCTGGGGGCTGCAGGCTTTCCTGCTGCCTTCAGCCTCAAAACCACCCTTTACCACATGGCGCCAAGCCAGGCCCAAAAATGGCCATATGTCTGGAGACTGGTCCCACGCCCAAAGAGCCAGCAGGGAAAACTATGTCTTGTTCTAAAGCTCTTTGGGAACCGCTTGCGTAGCCCCACACACCTGGGGGCTGCAGGCTTTCCTGCTGCCTTCAGCCTCAAAACCACCCTTTCCCACATGGCGCCGCGCCCGGCCCAAAAATGACCATATGGCTGGAGTTTGGTCCCACGCCCAAAGAGCCAGCAGGGAAAACTATGCCTTGTTCTAAAGCTCTTTGGGAACACCTTGCGTGGCCCCCAGACCTGGGGGCTGCAGGCTTTCCTGCTGCCTTCAGCCTCAAAACCACCCTTTCCCACTTGGCGTCACGCCAGGCACAAAAATGGCTATATTTCTGGAGACTGGTCCCTTTCCCAAAGAGCCAGCAGGGAAAAATATGCCTTGTTCTAAAGCTCTTTGGGAACCGCTTGCGTAGCCCCACACACCTGGGGGCTGCAGGCTTTTCTGGCACCTTCAGCCTCAAAACCATCCTGCGCAACTTGGCGTGCCGCCAGGCACAAAAATGGCCATATGTCTAGAGATTGGTCCTACACCGAAAGAGCCAGCAGGGAAAACTATGCCTTGTTCTAAAGCTCTTTGGGAACCGCTTGCGTAGCCCCACAGACCTGGGGGATGCAGGCTTTCCTGCTGCCTTCTGCCTCAAAACCACCCTTTCCCACATGGCGCCGCGCCAGGCACAAAAATGGCCATATGTCTGGAGACTGGTCCCACGCCCAAAGAGCCAGCAGGGAAAACTATGTCTTGTTCTAAAGCTCTTTGGGAACCGCTTGCGTAGCCCCACAGACCTGGGGGCTGCAGGCTTTCCTGCTGCCTTCAGCCTCAAACCACCCTTTCCCACTTGGCGACGCGCCAGGCCCAAAAATGGACATATGTCTGGAGACTGGTCCCACGCCCAAAGAGCCAGCAGGGAAAACTATGCCTTGTTCTAAAGCTCTTTGGGAACCACTTGCGTAGCCCCACACGCCTGGAGGCTGCAGGCTTTCCAGCTGCCTTCAGCCCAAAACCACCCTTTCCCACATGGCGTCGCTCAAGGTAAAAAAATGGCCATATGTCTGGAGACTGGTCCCACGCCCAAAGAGCCAGCAGGGAAAACTATGCCTTGTTCTAAAGCTCTTTGGGAACCGCTTGCGTAGCCCCACAGACCTGGGGGCTGCAGGCTTTCCTGCTGCCTTCAGCCTCAAAACCACCCTTTCCCACTTGGCGCCGCGCCAGGCCCAAAAATGGCCATATGTCTGGAGACTGGTCCCACGCCCAAAGAGCCAGCAGGGAAAACTATGCCTTGTTCTAAAGCTCTTTGGGAACCAATTGCGTAGCCCCACACACCTTGGGGCTGCAAGCTTTCCTGCTGCCTTCAGCCTCAAAACCAACCTTTCCCACTTGGCGCCGCGCCAGGCACAAAAATGGCCATATGTCTGGAGATTGGTCCTACACCGAAAGAGCCAGCAGGGAAAACTATGCCTTGTTCTAAAGCTCTTTGGGAACCGCTTGCGTAGCCCCACACACCTGGGGGCTGCAGGCTTTCCTGCTGCCTTCAGCCTCAAAACCACCCTTTCCCACTTGGCGTCGCGCCAGGCACAAAAATGGCTATATTTTTCAAGAGACTGGTCCCTTTCCCAAAGAGCCAGCAGGGAAATCTATGCCTTGTTCTAAAGCTCTTTGGGAACCGCTTGCGTAGCCCCACACACCTGGGGGCTGCAGACTTTCCTGCTGCCTTCAGCCTCAAACCCATCCTCTGAAACGTGGCGTGCCGCCAGGCACAAAAATGGCCATATGTCTGGAGATTGGTCCTACACCGAAAGAGCCAGCAGGGAAAACTATGCCTTGTTCTAAAGCTCTTTGGGAACCGCTTGCGTAGCCCCACACACCTGGGGCCTGCAGGCTTTCCTGCTGCCTTCAGCCTCAAAACCACCCTTTCCCACTTGGCGCCGCGCCAGGCCCAAAAATGGCCATATGTCTGGAGACTGGTCCCACGCCCAAAGAGCCAGCAGGGAAAACTATGCCTTCTTCTAAAGCTCTTTGGGAACCGCTTGCGTAGCCCCACAGACCTGGGGGCTGCAGGCTTTCCTGCTGCCTTCAGCCTCAAAACAATCCTTTCCCACATGGCGCCGCGCCAGGGCCAAAAATGGCCATATATCTGGAGATTTGTTCCACGCCCAAAGAGCCAGCAGGGAAAACGATGCCTTGTTCTAAAGCTCTTTGGGAACCGCTTGCGTGGCCCCAGAGACCTGGGGGCTTGCAAGCTTTCCTGCTGCCTTCAGCCTCAAAACCACCCTTTCCCACTTGGCGCTGCGCCAGGCCCAAAAATGGCCATATGTCTGTAGACTTGTCCCACGCCCAAAGAGCCATCAGGGAAAACTATGCCTTGTTCTAAAGCTCTTTGGGAACCGCTTGCGTAGCCCCACACACCTGGGGGCTGCAGGCTTTCCTGCTGCCTTCAGCCTCAAAACCACCCTTTCCCACATGGCGCCGCTCCAGTCCCAAAAATGGCCATATGGCTGGAGTTTGGTCCCACGCCCAAAGAGCCAGCAGGGAAAACTATGCCTTGTTCTAAAGCTCTTTGGGAACAGCTTGCGTGGCCCCACAGACCTGGGGGCTGCAGGCTTTCCTGCTGCCTTCAGCCTCAAAACCACCCTTTCCCACTTGGCGTCGCGCCAGGCACAAAAATGGCTATATTTCTGGAGACTGGTCCCTTTGCCAAAGAGCCAGCAGGGAAAACTATGCCTTGTTCTAAAGCTCTTTGGGAACCGCTTGCGTAGCCCCACACACCTGGGGGCTGCAGACTTTCCTGCTGCCTTCAGCCTCAAAACCATCGTTTGCAACTTGGCGTGCCGCCAGGCACAAAAATGGCCATATGTCTGGAGATTGGTGCTACACCGAAAGAGCCAGCAGGGAAAACTATGCCTTGTTCTAAAGCTCTTTGGGAACCGCTTGCGTAGCCCCACACACCTGGGGGCTGCAGGCTTTCCTGCTGCCTTCAGCCTCAAAACCACCCTTTCCCACATGGCGCCAAGCCAGGCACAAAAATGGCCATATGTCTGGAGACTGGTCCCACGCCCAAAGAGCCAGCAGGGAAAACTATGCCTTGTTCTAAAGCTCTTTGGGAACCGCTTGCGTAGCCCCACAGACCTGGGGGCTGCAGGCTTTCCTGCTGCCTTCAGCCTCAAAACCACCCTTTCCCACTTGGCGCCGCGCCAGGCCCAAAAATGGCCATACGTCTGGAGACTGGTACCACGCCCAAAGAGCCAGCAGGGAAAACTATGCCTTGTTCTAAAGCTCTTTGGGAACCGCTTGCGTAGCCCCACACACCTTTGGGGCTGCAAGATTTCCTGCTGCCTTCAGCCTCAAAACCACCCTTTCCCACATGGCGTCACGCCAGGCACAAAAATGGCCATATGTCTGGAGACTGGTCCCACGCCCAAAGAGCCAGCAGGGAAAACTATGCCTTGTTCTAAAGCTCTTTGGGAACCGCTTGCATAGCCCCACACACCTGGGGGCTGCAGGCTTTCCTGCTGCCTTCAGCCTCAAAAGCACCCTTTCCCACTTGGCGCCAAGCCAGGCCCAAAAATGGCCATATGTCTGGAGGTTGGTCCCACGCCCAAAGAGCCAGCAGGGAAAACTATGCCTTGTTCTAAAGCTCTTTGGGAACCGCTTGTGTAGTCCCACAGACCTCGGGGCTGCAGGCTTTCCTGCTGCCTTCAGCCTCAAAACCACTCTTTCCCACTTGGCCCCGCGCCAGGCACAAAAATGGCCATATGTCTGGAGACTGGTCCCACGCCCAAAGAGCCAGCAGGGAAAACTATGCCTTGTTCTAAAGCTCTTTGGGAACCGCTTGCGTAGCCCCACACACCTGGGGGCTGCAGGCTTTCCTGCTCTCTTCAGCCTCAAAACCACCCTTTCCCACATGGCGCCGCGCCAGGCCCAAAAATGGCCATATGTCTGGAGGTTGGTCCCACGCCCAAAGAGCCAGCAGCGAAAACTATGCCTTGTTCTAAAGCTCTTTGGGAACCGCTTGCGTAGCCCCACAGACCTGGAGGCTGCAGGCTTTCCTGCTGCCTTCAGCCTCAAAACCACCCTTTCCCACATGGCGCCGCGCCAGGCCCAAAAATGGCCATATATCTGGAGATTTGTTCCACGCCCCAATAGCCAGCAGGGAAAACGATGCCTTGTTCTAAAGCTCTTTGGGAACCGCTTGCGTAGCCCCACACACCTGGGGGCTGCAGGCTTTCCTGCTGCCTTCAGCCTCAAAACAACCCTTTCCCACATGGCGCCGCGCCAGGCCCAAAAATGGCCATATATCTGGAGATTTGTTCCACGCCCAAAGAGCCAGCAGGGAAAACGATGCCTTGTTCTAAAGCTCTTTGGGAACCGCTTGCGTAGCCCCACAGACCTGGGAGCTGCAGATTTTCCTGCTGCCTTCAGCCTCAAAACCACCCTTTCCCACATGGCGCCAAGCCAGGCACAAAAATGGCCATATGTCTCGAGACTGGTCCCACGCCCAAAGAGCCAGCAGGGGAAACTATGCCTTGTTCTAAAGCTCTTTGGGAACCGCTTGCGTAGCCCCACACACCTGGGGGCTGCAGGCTTTCCTGCTGCCTTCAGCCTCAAAACCACCCTTTCCCACATGGCGTCACGCCAGGCACAAAAATGGCCATATGTCTGGAGTCTGGTCCCACGCCCAAAGAGCCAGCAGGGAAAACTATGCCTTGTTCTAAAGCTCTTTGGGAACCGCTTGCGTAGCCCCACACACCTGGGGGCTGCAGGCTTTCCTGCTGCCTTCAGCCTCAAAAACACCCTTTCCCACATGGCGTCATGCCAGGCACAAAAATGGCCATATGTCTGGAGGTTGGTCCCACGCCCAAAGAGCCAGCAGGGAAAACTGTGCCTTGTACTAAAGCTCTTTGGGAACCGCTTGCGTAGCCCCACAGACCTGGGGGCTGCAGGCTTTCCTGCTGCCTTCAGCCTCAAAACCACCCTTTCCCACATGGCGCCGCGCCAGGCACAAAAATGGCCATATGTCTGGAGACTGGTCCCACGCCCAAAGAGCCAGCAGCGAAAACTATGCCTTGTTCTAAAGCTCTTTGGGAACCGCTTGCGTAGCCCCACAGACCTGTAGGCTGCAGGCTTTCCTGCTGCCTTCAGCCTCAAAACCACCCTTTCCCACATGGCGCCGCGCCAGGCCCAAAAATGGCCATATATCTGGAGATTTGTTCCACGCCCCAATAGCCAGCAGGGAAAACGATGCCTTGTTCTAAAGCTCTTTGGGAACCGCTTGCGTAGCCCCACACACCTGGGGGCTGCAGGCTTTCCTGCTGCCTTCAGCCTCAAAACAACCCTTTCCCACATGGCGCCGCGCCAGGCCCAAAAATGGCCATATATCTGGAGACTGGTCCCACGCCCAAAGAGCCAGCAGGGAAAACGATGCCTTGTTCTAAAGCTCTTTGGGAACCGCTTGCGTAGCCCCACAGACCTGGGAGCTGCAGATTTTCCTGCTGCCTTCAGCCTCAAAACCACCCTTTCCCACATGGCGCCAAGCCAGGCACAAAAATGGCCATATGTCTCGAGACTGGTCCCACGCCCAAAGAGCCAGCAGGGGAAACTATGCCTTGTTCTAAAGCTCTTTGGGAACCGCTTGCGTAGCCCCACACACCTGGGGGCTGCAGGCTTTCCTGCTGCCTTCAGCCTCAAAACCACCCTTTCCCACATGGCGTCACGCCAGGCACAAAAATGGCCATATGTCTGGAGACTGGTCCCACGCCCAAAGAGCCAGCAGGGAAAACTATGCCTTGTTCTAAAGCTCTTTGGGAACCGCTTGCGTAGCCCCACAGACCTGGGGGCTGCAGGCTTTCCTGCTGCCTTCAGCCTCAAAAACACCCTTTCCCACATGGCGTCATGCCAGGCACAAAAATGGCCATATGTCTGGAGGTTGGTCCCACGCCCAAAGAGCCAGCAGGGAAAACTGTGCCTTGTACTAAAGCTCTTTGGGAACCGCTTGCGTAGCCCCACAGACCTGGAGGCTGCAGGCTTTCCTGCTGCCTTCAGCCTCAAAACCACCCTTTCCCACATGGCGCCGCGCCAGGCCCAAAAATGGCCATATATCTGGAGATTTGTTCCACGCCCAAAGAGCCAGCAGGGAAAACTATGCCTTGTTCTAAAGCTCTTTGGGAACCGCTTGCGTAGCCCCACACACCTGGGGGCTGCAGGCTTTCCTGCTGCCTTCAGCCTCAAAACAACCCTTTCCCACATGGCGCCGCGCCAGGCCCAAAAATGGCCATATATCTGGAGACTGGTCCCACGCCCAAAGAGCCAGCAGGGAAAACGATGCCTTGTTCTAAAGCTCTTTGGGAACCGCTTGCGTAGCCCCACAGACCTGGGAGCTGCAGATTTTCCTGCTGCCTTCAGCCTCAAAACCACCCTTTCCCACATGGCGCCAAGCCAGGCACAAAAATGGCCATATGTCTCGAGACTGGTCCCACGCCCAAAGAGCCAGCAGGGGAAACTATGCCTTGTTCTAAAGCTCTTTGGGAACCGCTTGCGTAGCCCCACACACCTGGGGGCTGCAGGCTTTCCTGCTGCCTTCAGCCTCAAAACCACCCTTTCCCACATGGCGTCGCGCCAGGCACAAAAATGGCCATATGTCTGGAGACTGGTCCCACGCCCAAAGAGCCAGCAGGGAAAACTATGCCTTGTTCTAAAGCTCTTTGGGAACCGCTTGCGTAGCCCCACAGACCTATGGGCTGCAGGCTTTCCTGCTGCCTTCAGCCTCAAAAACACCCTTTCCCACATGGCGTCATGCCAGGCACAAAAATGGCCATATGTCTGGAGGTTGGTCCCACGCCCAAAGAGCCAGCAGGGAAAACTGTGCCTTGTACTAAAGCTCTTTGGGAACCGCTTGCGTAGCCCCACAGACCTGGAGGCTGCAGGCTTTCCTGCTGCCTTCAGCCTCAAAACCACCCTTTCCCACATGGCGCCGCGCCAGGCCCAAAAATGGCCATATATCTGGAGATTTGTTCCACGCCCAAAGAGCCAGCAGGGAAAACTATGCCTTGTTCTAAAGCTCTTTGGGAACCGCTTGCGTAGCCCCACAGAGCTGGGGGCTGCAAGCTTTCCTGCTGCCTTCAGCCTCAAAACCACCCTTTCCCACATGGCGCCAAGCCAGGCCCAAAAATGGCCATATGTCTCGAGACTGGTCCCACGCCCAAAGAGCCAGCAGGGGAAACTATGCCTTGTTCTAAAGCTCTTTGGGAAACGCTTGCGTAGCCCCACACACCTGGGGGCTGCAGGCTTTCCTGCTGCCTTCAGCCTCAAAACCACCCTTTCCCACTTGGCGCCACGCCAGGCCCAAAAATGGCCATATGTCTGGAGACTGGTCCCACGCCCAAAGAGCCAGCAGGGAAAACTGTGCCTTGTTCTAAAGTTCTTTGGGAACCGCTTGCGTAGCCCCACACACCTGGGGGCTGCAGGCTTTCTTGCTGCCTTCAGCCTCAAAACCACCCTTTCCCACTTGGCCCCGCGCCAGGCCCAAAAATGGCCATATGTCTGGAGGTTGGTCCCACGCCCAAAGAGCCAGTAGGGAAAACTATGCCTTGTTCTAAAGCTCTTTGTGAACCGCTTGCGTAGCCCCACAGACCTGGGGGCTGCAGACTTTTCTGGCACCTTCAGCCTCAAAACCACCCTTTCCTACATGGCGTCACGCCAGGCACAAAAATGGCCATATGTCTGGAGACTGGTCCCACGCCCAAAGAGCCAGCAGGGAAAACTATGCCTTGTTCTAAAGCTCTTTGGGAACCGCTTGTGTAGCCCCACACACCTGGGGGCTGCAGGCTTTCCTGCTGCCTTCATCCTCAAAACCACTCTTTCCCACTTGGCCCCGCGCCAGGCACAAAAATGGCCATATGTCTGGAGACTGGTCCCACGCCCAAAGAGCCAGCAGGGAAAACTATGCCTTGTTCTAAAGCTCTTTGGGAACCGCTTGCATAGCCCCACAGACCTGGGGGCTGCAGGCTTTCCTGCTGCCTTCAGCCTCAAAAACACCCTTTCCCACATGGCGTCATGCCAGGCACAAAAATGGCCATATGTCTGGAGGTTGGTCCCACGCCCAAAGAGCCAGCAGGGAAAACTATGCCTTGTTCTAAAGGTCTTTGGGAACCGCTTGCGTAGCCCCACACACCTGGGGGCTGCAGACTTTTCAGGCACCTTCAGCCTCAAAACCACCCTTTCCCACATGGCGTCACGCCAGGCCCAAAAATGGCCATATGTCTGGAGACTGGTCCCACGCCCAAAGAGCCAGCAGGGAAAACTATGCCTTGTTCTAAAGCTCTTTGGGAACCGCTTGCGTAGCCCCACACACCTGGGGCCTGCAGGCTTTCCTGCTGCCTTCAGCCTCAAAACCACCCTTTCCCACTTGGCGCCGCGCCAGGCCCAAAAATGGCCATATGTCTGGAGACTGGTCCCACGCCCAAAGAGCCAGCAGGGAAAACTATGCCTTGTTCTAAAGCTCTTTGGGAACCGCTTGCGTAGCCCCACATACCTGGGGGCTGCAGGCTTTCCTGCTGCCTTCAGCTTCAAAAGCACCCTTTCCCACTTGGCGCCGCGCCAGTCCCATAAATGGCCATATGTCTGGAGATTGGTCCCACGCTCAAAGAGCCAGCAGGGAAAACTATGCCTTGTTCTAAAGCTCTTTGGGAACCGCTTGCGTAGCCCCACAGACCTGCGGGCTGCAGGCTTTCTTGCTGCCTTCAGCCTCAAAACCACCCTTTCCCACTTGGCCCCGCGCCAGGCCCAAAAATGGCCATATGTCTGGCGACTGGTCCCACGCCCAAAGAGCCAGCAGGGAAAACTATGCCTTGTTCTAAAGCTCTTTGGGAACCGCTTGCGTAGCCCCACACACCTGGGGGCTGCAGGCTTTCCTGCTGCCTTCAGCCTCAAAAACACCCTTTCCCACATGGCGTCATGCCAGGCACAAAAATGGCCATATGTCTGGAGGTTGGTCCCACGCCCAAAGAGCCACCAGGGAAAACTATGCCTTGTTCTAAAGCTCTTTGGGAACGGCTTGCGTAGCCCCACACACCTGGGGGCTGCAGGCTTTCCTGCTGCCTTCAGCCTCAAAACCACCCTTTCCCACATGGCGCCGCGCCAGGACCAAAAATGGCCATATGGCTGGAGACTGGTCCCACGCCCAAAGAGCCAGCAGGGAAAACTATGCCTTGTTCTAAAGCTCTTTGGGAACCGCTTGCGTAGCCCCACAGACCTGGGGGCTGCAGGCTTTCCTGCTGCCTTCAGCCTCAAAACAACCCTTTCCCACATGGCGCCGCGCCAGGCCCAAAAATGGCCATATATCTGGAGATTGGTTCCATGCCCAAAGAGCCAGCAGGGAAAACTTTGACTTATTCAAAAGCTCTTTCGGAACTGCTTGCGTAGCCCCACAGACCTGGGGGCTGCAGGTTTTTCTGGCACCTTCAGCCTCAAAACCACCCTTTCCCAAATGGCGTCACGCAAGGCACAAAAATGGCCATATGTCTGGAGACTGGTCCCACGCCCAAAGAGCCAGCAGGGAAAACTATGCCTTGTTCTAAAGCTCTTTGGGAACCGCTTGCGTAGCCCCACAGACCTGCGGGCTGCAGGCTTTCTTGCTACCTTCAGCCTCAAAACCACCCTTTCCCACTTGGCGCCGCGCCAGGCCCAAAAATGGCCATATGTCTGGCGACTGGTCCCACGCCCAAAGAGCCAGCAGGGAAAACTATGCCTTGTTCTAAAGCTCTTTGGGAACCGCTTGCGTAGCCCCACACACCTGGGGGCTGCAGGCTTTCCTGCTGCCTTCAGCCTCAAAACCACCCATTCCCACGGGGTGTCAAGCCAGGCCCAAAAATGGCCATATGTCTGGAGACTGGTACCACGCCCAAAGAGCCAGCAGGGAAAACTATGCCTTGTTCTAAAGCTCTTTGGGAACCGCTTGCGTAGCCCCACATACCTGGGGGCTGCAGGCTTTCCTGCTGCCTTCAGCCTCAAAACCACCCTTTCCCACTTGGCGCCGCGCCAGTCCCATAAATGGCCATATGTCTGGAGATTGGTCCCACGCTCAAAGAGCCAGCAGGGAAAACTATGCCTTGTTCTAAAGCTCTTTGGGAACCGCTTGCGTAGCCCCACAGACCTGCGGGCTGCAGGCTTTCTTGCTGCCTTCAGCCTCAAAACCACCCTTTCCCACTTGGCGCCGCGCCAGGCCCAAAAATGGCCATATGTCTGGCGACTGGTCCCACGCCCAAAGAGCCAGCAGGGAAAACTATGCCTTGTTCTAAAGCTCTTTGGGAACCGCTTGCGTAGCCCCACACACCTGGGGGCTGCAGGCTTTCCTGCTCTCTTCAGCCTCAAAACCACCCTTTCCCACATGGCGTCACGCCAGGCCCAAAAATGGCCATATGTCTGGAGGATGGTCCCACGCCTAAAGAGCCAGCAGGGAAAACTATGCCTTGTTCTAAAGCTCTTTGGGGACCGCTTTCGTAGCCCCACAGACCTGGGGGCTGCAGGCTTTCCTGCTGCCTTCAGCCTCAAAACCACCCTTTCCCACATGGCGTCACGCCAGGCCCAAAAATGACCATATGTCTGGAGACTGGTCCCACGCCCAAAGAGCCAGCAGGGAAAACTATGTCTTGTTCTAAAGCTCTTTGGGAACCGCTTGCGTGACCCCAGAGACCTGGGGGCTGCAAGCTTTCCTGCTGCCTTCAGCCTCAAAACCACCCTTTCCCACTTGGCGCCGCGCCAGGCCCAAAATTGGCCATATATCTGGAGATTTGTTCCACGCCCAAAGAGCCTGCAGGGAAAACGATGCCTTGTTCTAAAGCTCTTTGTGAACCACTTGCGTGGCCCCAGAGACCTGGGGGCTGCAAGCTTTCCTGCTGCCTTCAGCCTCAAAACCACCCTTTCCCACATGGCGTCACGCCAGGCCCAAAAATGGCCATATGTCTGGAGACTGGTCCCACGCCCAAAGAGCCAGCAGGGAAAACTATGCCTTGTTCTAAAGCTCTTTGGGAACCGCTTGCGTAGCCCCACATACCTGGGGGCTGCAGGCTTTACTGCTGCCTTCAGCCTCAAAAGCACCCTTTCCCACTTGGCGCCGCGCCAGTCCCATAAATGGCCATATGTCTGGAGATTGGTCCCACGCTCAAAGAGCCAGCAGGGAAAACTATGCCTTGTTCTAAAGCTCTTTGGGAACCGCTTGCGTAGCCCCACACACCTGCGGGCTGCAGGCTTTCTTGCTGCCTTCAGCCTCAAAACCACCCTTTCCCACTTGGCGCCGCGCCAGGCCCAAAAATGGCCATATGTCTGGCGACTGGTCCCACGCCCAAAGAGCCAGCAGGGAAAACTATGCCTTGTTCTAAAGCTCTTTGGGAACCGCTTGCGTAGCCCCACACACCTGGGGGCTGCAGGCTTTCCTGCTCTCTTCAGCCTCAAAACCACCCTTTCCCACATGGCGTCACGCCAGGCCCAAAAATGGCCATATGTCTGGAGGATGGTCCCACGCCTAAAGAGCCAGCAGGGAAAACTATGCCTTGTTCTAAAGCTCTTTGGGAACCGCTTTCGTAGCCCCACAGACCTGGGGGCTGCAGGCTTTCCTGCTGCCTTCAGCCTCAAAACCACCCTTTCCCACATGGCGTCACGCCAGGCACAAATATGACCATATGTCTGGAGCCTGGTCCCACGCCCAAAGAGCCAGCAGGGAAAACTATGTCTTGTTCTAAAGCTCTTTGGGAACCGCTTGCGTGACCCCAGAGACCTGGGGGCTGCAAGCTTTCCTGCTGCCTTCAGCCTCAAAACCACCCTTTCCCACATGGCGCCGCGCCAGGCCCAAAATTGGCCATATATCTGGAGATTTGTTCCACGCCCAAAGAGCCTGCAGGGAAAACTATGCCTTGTTCTAAAGCTCTTTGGGAACCACTTGCGTGGCCCCAGAGACCTGGGGGCTGCAAGCTTTCCTGCTGCCTTCAGCCTCAAAACCACCCTTTCCCACATGGCGTCACGCCAGGCCCAAAAATGGCCATATGTCTGGAGACTGGTCCCACGCCCAAAGAGCCACCAGGGAAAAATATGCCTTGTTCTAAAGCTCTTTGGGAACCGCTTGCGTAGCCCCACACACCTGGGGGCTGCAGGCTTTCCTGCTGCCTTCAACCTTAAAAGCACCCTTTCCCACTTGGCGCCGCGCCAGGCCCAAAAATGGCCATATGTCTGGAGACTGGTCCCACGCCCAAAGAGCCAGCAGGGAAAACTATGCCTTGTTCTAAAGCTCTTTGGGAACTGCTTGCGTAGCCCCACACACCTGGGGGCTGCAGGCTTTTCTGGCACCTTCAGCCTCAAAACCACCCTTTCCCAAATGGCGTCACGCCAGGCCCAAAAATGGCCATATGTCTGGAGACTGGTCCCACGCCCAAAGAGCCAGCAGGGAAAACTATGCCTTGTTCTAAAGCTCTTTGGGAACGGCTTGCGTAGCCCCACAGACCTGGGGGCTGCAGGCTTTCCTGCTGCCTTCAGCCTCAAAACCACCCTTTCCCACTTGGCGCCGCGCCAGGCCCAAAAATGGCCATATGTCTGGAGACTGGTCCCACGCCCAAAGAGCCAGCAGGGAAAACTATGCCTTGTTCTAAAGCTCTTTGGGAACGGCTTGCGTAGCCCCACAGACCTGGGGGCTGCAGGCTTTCCTGCTGCCTTCAGCCTCAAAACCACCCTTTCCCACTTGGCGCCGCGCCAGGCCCAAAAATGGCCATATGTCTGGAGACTGGTCCCACGCCCAAAGAGCCAGCAGGGAAAACTATGCCTTGTTCTAAAGCTCTTTGGGAACCGCTTGCGTAGCCCCACAGACCTGGGGGCTGCAATCTTTCCTGCTGCCTTCAGCCTCAAAACCACCCTTTCCCACTTGGCCCCACGCCAGGCACAAAAATGGCCATATGTCTGGAGACTGGTCTCACGCCCAAAGAGCCAGCAGGGAAAACTATGCCTTGTTCTAAAGCTCTTTGGGAACCGCTTGCGTAGCCCCACACACCTGGGGGCTGCAGGCTTTTCTGGCACCTTCAGCCTCAAAACCACCCTTTCCCACATGGCGTCACGCCAGGCCCAAAAATGGCCATATGTCTGGAGGTTGATCCCACGCCCAAAGAGCCAGCAGGGAAAACTATGCCTTGTTCTAAAGCTCTTTGGGAACCGCTTGCGTAGCCCCACACACCTGGGGGCTGCAGGCTTTCCTGCTGCCTTCAGCCTCAAAACCACCCTTTCCCACTTGGCGTCGCTCAAGGTAAAAAAATGGCCATATGTCTGGAGACTGGTCCCACGCCCAAAGAGCCAGCAGGGAAAAATATGCCTTGTTCTAAACCTCTTTGGGAACGGCTTGCGTAGCCCCACAGACCTGGGGGCTGCAGGCTTTCCTGCTGCCTTCAGCCTCAAAACCACCCTTTCCCACTTGGCGCCGCGCCAGGCCCAAAAATGGCCATATGTCTGGAGACTGGTCCCACGCCCAAAGAGCCAGCAGGGAAAACTATGCCTTGTTCTAAAGCTCTTTGGGAACCGCTTGCGTAGCCCCACACACCTGGGGGCTGCAGGCTTTCCTGCTGCCTTCAGCCTCAAAACCACCCTTTCCCACTTGGCGCCGCGCCAGGCCCAAAAATGGCCATATGTCTGGAGACTGGTCCCACGCCCAAAGAGCCAGCAGGGAAAACTATGCCTTGTTCTAAAGCTCTTTGGGAACCGCTTGCGTAGCCCCACAGACCTGGGGGCTGCAAGCTTTCCTGCTGCCTTCAGCCTCAAAACCACCCTTTCCCACTTGGCCCCACGCCAGGCACAAAAATGGCCATATGTCTGGAGACTGGTCTCACGCCCAAAGAGCCAGCAGGGAAAACTATGCCTTGTTCTAAAGCTCTTTGGGAACCACTTGCGTAGCCCCACACACCTGGGGGCTGCAGGCTTTCCTGCTCTCTTCAGCCTCAAAAACACCCTTTCCCACATGGCGTCACGCCAGGCCCAAAAATGGCCATATGTCTGGAGGATGGTCCCACGCCTAAAGAGCCAGCAGGGAAAACTATGCCTTGTTCTA
Source organism: Chroicocephalus ridibundus (assembly GCF_963924245.1). Lineage (NCBI taxonomy): Eukaryota > Metazoa > Chordata > Aves > Charadriiformes > Laridae > Chroicocephalus > Chroicocephalus ridibundus. The sequence goes on from NW_026961717.1 coordinate 665,102, forward strand.
AAGCTCTTTGGGGACCGCTTTCGTAGCCCCACAGACCTGGGGGCTGCAGGCTTTCCTGCTGCCTTCAGCCTCAAAACCACCCTTTCCCACATGGCGTCACGCCAGGCCCAAAAATGACCATATGTCTGGAGACTGGTCCCACGCCCAAAGAGCCAGCAGGGAAAACTATGTCTTGTTCTAAAGCTCTTTGGGAACCGCTTGCGTGACCCCAGAGACCTGGGGGCTGCAAGCTTTCCTGCTGCCTTCAGCCTCAAAACCACCCTTTCCCACATGGCGCCGCGCCAGGCCCAAAATTGGCCATATATCTGGAGATTTGTTCCACGCCCAAAGAGCCTGCAGGGAAAACGATGCCTTGTTCTAAAGCTCTTTGTGAACCACTTGCGTGGCCCCAGAGACCTGGGGGCTGCAAGCTTTCCTGCTGCCTTCAGCCTCAAAACCACCCTTTCCCACATGGCGTGACGCCAGGCCCAAAAATGGCCATATGTCTGGAGACTGGTCCCACGCCCAAAGAGCCAGCAGGGAAAACTATGCCTTGTTCTAAAGCTCTTTGGGAACCGCTTGCGTAGCCCCGCATACCTGGGGGCTGCAGGCTTTCCTGCTGCCTTCAGCCTCAAAAGCACCCTTTCCCACTTGGCGCCGCGCCAGTCCCATAAATGGCCATATGTCTGGAGATTGGTCCCACGCTCAAAGAGCCAGCAGGGAAAACTATGCCTTGTTCTAAAGCTCTTTGGGAACCGCTTGCGTAGCCCCACAGACCTGCGGGCTGCAGGCTTTCTTGCTGCCTTCAGCCTCAAAACCACCCTTTCCCACTTGGCGCCGCGCCAGGCCCAAAAATGGCCATATGTCTGGAGACTGGTCCCACGCCCAAAGAGCCAGCAGGGAAAACTGTGCCTTGTTCTAAAGCTCTTTGGGAACCGCTTGCGTAGCCCCACACACCTGGGGGCTGCAGGCTTTCCTGCTCTCTTCAGCCTCAAAACCACCCTTTCCCACATGGCGTCACGCCAGGCCCAAAAATGGCCATATGTCTGGAGGATGGTCCCACGCCTAAAGAGCCAGCAGGGAAAACTATGCCTTGTTCTAAAGCTCTTTGGGAACCGCTTTCGTAGCCCCACAGACCTGGGGGCTGCAGGCTTTCCTGCTGCCTTCAGCCTCAAAACCACCCTTTCCCACATGGCGTCACGCCAGGCACAAAAATGACCATATGTCTGGAGCCTGGTCCCACGCCCAAAGAGCCACCAGGGAAAACTATGTCTTGTTCTAAAGCTCTTTGGGAACCGCTTGCGTGACCCCAGAGACCTGGGGGCTGCAAGCTTTCCTGCTGCCTTCAGCCTCAAAACCACCCTTTCCCACATGGCGCCGCGCCAGGCCCAAAATTGGCCATATATCTGGAGATTTGTTCCACGCCCAAAGAGCCTGCAGGGAAAACGTTGCCTTGTTCTAAAGGTCTTTGGGAACCACTTGCGTGGCCCCAGAGACCTGGGGGCTGCAAGCTTTCCTGCTGCCTTCAGCCTCAAAACCACCCTTTCCCACATGGCGTCACGCCAGGCCCAAAAATGGCCATATGTCTGGAGACTGGTCCCACGCCCAAAGAGCCACCAGGGAAAAATATGCCTTGTTCTAAAGCTCTTTGGGAACCGCTTGCGTAGCCCCACACACCTGGGGGCTGCAGGCTTTCCTGCTGCCTTCAACCTTAAAAGCACCCTTTCCCACTTGGCGCCGCGCCAGGCCCAAAAATGGCCATATGTCTGGAGACTGGTCCCACGCCCAAAGAGCCAGCAGGGAAAACTATGCCTTGTTCTAAAGCTCTTTGGGAACTGCTTGCGTAGCCCCACACACCTGGGGGCTGCAGGCTTTTCTGGCACCTTCAGCCTCAAAACCACCCTTTCCCAAATGGCGTCACGCCAGGCCCAAAAATGGCCATATGTCTGGAGACTGGTCCCACGCCCAAAGAGCCAGCAGGGAAAACTATGCCTTGTTCTAAACCTCTTTGGGAACGGCTTGCGTAGCCCCACAGACCTGGGGGCTGCAGGCTTTCCTGCTGCCTTCAGCCTCAAAACCACCCTTTCCCACTTGGCGCCGCGCCAGGCCCAAAAATGGCCATATGTCTGGAGACTGGTCCCACGCCCAAAGAGCCAGCAGGGAAAACTATGCCTTGTTCTAAAGCTCTTTGGGAACCGCTTGCGTAGCCCCACACACCTGCGGGCTGCAGGCTTTCCTGCTGCCTTCAGCCTCAAAACCACCCTTTCCCACTTGGCGCCGCGCCAGGCCCAAAAATGGCCATATGTCTGGAGACTGGTCCCACGCCCAAAGAGCCAGCAGGGAAAACTATGCCTTGTTCTAAAGCTCTTTGGGAACCGCTTGCGTAGCCCCACAGACCTGGGGGCTGCAAGCTTTCCTGCTGCCTTCAGCCTCAAAACCACCCTTTCCCACTTGGCCCCACGCCAGGCACAAAAATGGCCATATGTCTGGAGACTGGTCTCACGCCCAAAGAGCCAGCAGGGAAAACTATGCCTTGTTCTAAAGCTCTTTGGGAACCGCTTGCGTAGCCCCACACACCTGGGGGCTGCAGGCTTTTCTGGCACCTTCAGCCTCAAAACCACCCTTTCCCACATGGCGTCACGCCAGGCCCAAAAATGGCCATATGTCTGGAGACTGGTCCCACGCCCAAAGAGCCAGCAGGGAAAACTATGCCTTGTTCTAAAGCTCTTTGGGAACCGCTTGCGTAGCCCCACAGACCTGGGGGCTGCAGGCTTTCCTGCTGCCTTCAGCCTCAAAACCACCCTTTCCCACTTGGCGCCGCGCCAGGCCCAAAAATGGCCATATGTCTGGAGACTGGTCCCACGCCCAAAGAGCCAGCAGGGAAAACTATGCCTTGTTCTAAATCTCTTTGGGAACCGCTTGCGTAGCCCCACACACCTGCGGGCTGCAGGCTTTCCTGCTGCCTTCAGCCTCAAAACCACCCTTTCCCACTTGGCGCCGCGCCAGGCCCAAAAATGGCCATATGTCTGGAGACTGGTCCCACGCCCAAAGAGCCAGCAGGGAAAACTATGCCTTGTTCTAAAGCTCTTTGGGAACCGCTTGCGTAGCCCCACAGACCTGGGGGCTGCAAGCTTTCCTGCTGCCTTCAGCCTCAAAACCACCCTTTCCCACTTGGCCCCACGCCAGGCACAAAAATGGCCATATGTCTGGAGACTGGTCTCACGCCCAAAGAGCCAGCAGGGAAAACTATGCCTTGTTCTAAAGCTCTTTGGGAACCGCTTGCGTAGCCCCACACACCTGGGGGCTGCAGGCTTTTCTGGCACCTTCAGCCTCAAAACCACCCTTTCCCACATGGCGTCACGCCAGGCCCAAAAATGGCCATATGTCTGGAGACTGGTCCCACGCCCAAAGAGCCAGCAGGGAAAACTATGCCTTGTTCTAAAGCTCTTTGGGAACCGCTTGCGTAGCCCCACAGACCTGGGGGCTGCAGGCTTTCCTGCTGCCTTCAGCCTCAAAACCACCCTTTCCCACTTGGCGCCGCGCCAGGCCCAAAAATGGCCATATGTCTGGAGACTGGTCCCACGCCCAAAGAGCCAGCAGGGAAAAATATGCCTTGTTCTAAAGCTCTTTGGGAACCGCTTGCGTAGCCCCACACACCTGCGGGCTGCAGGCTTTCCTGCTGCCTTCAGCCTCAAAACCACCCTTTCCCACTTGGCGCCGCGCCAGGCCCAAAAATGGCCATATGTCTGGAGACTGGTCCCACGCCCAAAGAGCCAGCAGGGAAAACTATGCCTTGTTCTAAAGCTCTTTGGGAACCGCTTGCGTAGCCCCACAGACCTGGGGGCTGCAAGCTTTCCTGCTGCCTTCAGCCTCAAAACCACCCTTTCCCACTTGGCCCCACGCCAGGCACAAAAATGGCCATATGTCTGGAGACTGGTCTCACGCCCAAAGAGCCAGCAGGGAAAACTATGCCTTGTTCTAAAGCTCTTTGGGAACCGCTTGCGTAGCCCCACACACCTGGGGGCTGCAGGCTTTTCTGGCACCTTCAGCCTCAAAACCACCCTTTCCCACATGGCGTCACGCCAGGCCCAAAAATGGCCATATGTCTGGAGACTGGTCCCACGCCCAAAGAGCCAGCAGGGAAAACTATGCCTTGTTCTAAAGCTCTTTGGGAACGGCTTGCGTAGCCCCACACACCTGGGGGCTGCAGGCTTTCCTGCTGCCTTCAGCCTCAAAACCACCCTTTCCCACTTGGCCCCACGCCAGGCCCAAAAATGGCCATATGTCTGGAGACTGGTCCCACGCCCAAAGAGCCAGCAGGGAAAACTATGCCTTGTTCTAAAGCTCTTTGGGAACCGCTTGCGTAGCCCCACAGACCTGGGGGCTGCAAGCTTTCCTGCTGCCTTCAGCCTCAAAACCACCCTTTCCCACTTGGCCCCACGCCAGGCACAAAAATGGCCATATGTCTGGAGACTGGTCTCACGCCCAAAGAGCCAGCAGGGAAAACTATGCCTTGTTCTAAAGCTCTTTGGGAACCGCTTGCGTAGCCCCACACACCTGGGGGCTGCAGGCTTTTCTGGCACCTTCAGCCTCAAAACCACCCTTTCCCACATGGCGTGCCGCCAGGCACAAAAATGGCCATATGTCTGGAGATTGGTCCTACACCGAAAGAGCCAGCAGGGAAAACTATGCCTTGTTCTAAAGCTCTTTGGGAACCGCTTGCGTAGCCCCACACACCTGGAGGCTGCAGGCTTTCCTGCTGCCTTCAGCCTCAAAACCACCCTTTCCCACTTGGCGCCACGCAAGGCACAAAAAAGGCCATATGTCTGGAGGTTGGTCCCACGCACAAAGAGCCAGAAGGGAATACTATGCCTTGTTCTAAAGCTCTTTGGGAACCGCTTGCGTAGCCCCATACCTGGGGGCTGCAGGCTTTCCTGCTGCCTTCAGCCTCAAAATCACCCTTTCCCACTTGGCGCCGCGCCAGGCCCAAAAATGGCCATATATCTGGAGATTTGTTCCACGCCCAAAGAGCCAGCAGGGAAAACTATGCCTTGTTCTAAAGCTCTTTGGGAACCGCTTGCGTGGCCCCAGAGACCTGGGGGCTTGCAAGCTTTCCTGCTGCCTTCAGCCTCAAAACCACCCTTTCCCACTTGGCGCTGCGCCTGGCCCAAAAATGGCCATATGGCTGGAGACTGGTCCCACGCCCAAAGAGCCAGCAGGGAAAACTATGCCTTGTTCTAAAGCTCTTTGGGAACCGCTTGCGTAGCCCCACACACCTGGAGGCTGCAGGCTTTCCTGGTGCCTTCAGCCTCAAAACCACCCTTTCCCACCTGGCGCCGCGCCAGGCACAAAAATGGCAATATGTCTGGAGATTGGTCCCACGCCCAAAGAGCCAGCAGGGAAAACTATGCCTTGTTCTAAAGCTCTTTGGGAACCGCTTGCGTAGCCCCACAGACCTGGGGGCTGCAAGCTTTCCTGCTGCCTTCAGCCTCAAAACCACCCTTTCCCACTTGGCCCCACGCCAGGCACAAAAATGGCCATATGTCTGGAGACTGGTCTCACGCCCAAAGAGCCAGCAGGGAAAACTATGCCTTGTTCTAAAGCTCTTTGGGAACCGCTTGCGTAGCCCCACACACCTGGGGGCTGCAGGCTTTTCTGGCACCTTCAGCCTCAAAACCACCCTTTCCCACATGGCGTCACGCCAGGCCCAAAAATGGCCATATGTCTGGAGACTGGTCCCACGCCCAAAGAGCCAGCAGGGAAAACTATGCCTTGTTCTAAAGCTCTTTGGGAACCGCTTGCGTAGCCCCACAGACCTGGGGGCTGCAGGCTTTCCTGCTGCCTTCAGCCTCAAAACCACCCTTTCCCACTTGGCGCCGCGCCAGGCCCAAAAATGGCCATATGTCTGGAGACTGGTCCCACGCCCAAAGAGCCAGCAGGGAAAACTATGCCTTGTTCTAAAGCTCTTTGGGAACCGCTTGCGTAGCCCCACACACCTGGGGGCTGCAGGCTTTCCTGCTGCCTTCAGCCTCAAAACCACCCTTTCCCACTTGGCGCCGCGCCAGGCCCAAAAATGGCCATATGTCTGGAGACTGGTCCCACGCCCAAAGAGCCAGCAGGGAAAACTATGCCTTGTTCTAAAGCTCTTTGGGAACCGCTTGCGTAGCCCCACAGACCTGGGGGCTGCAAGCTTTCCTGCTGCCTTCAGCCTCAAAACCACCCTTTCCCACTTGGCCCCACGCCAGGCACAAAAATGGCCATATGTCTGGAGACTGGTCTCACGCCCAAAGAGCCAGCAGGGAAAACTATGCCTTGTTCTAAAGCTCTTTGGGAACCGCTTGCGTAGCCCCACACACCTGGGGGCTGCAGGCTTTTCTGGCACCTTCAGCCTCAAAACCACCCTTTCCCACATGGCGTCACGCCAGGCCCAAAAATGGCCATATGTCTGGAGACTGGTCCCACGCCCAAAGAGCCAGCAGGGAAAACTATGCCTTGTTCTAAAGCTCTTTGGGAACTGCTTGCGTAGCCCCACACACCTGGGGGCTGCAGGCTTTCCTGCTGCCTTCAGCCTCAAAACCACCCTTTCCCACTTGGCCCCACGCCAGGCCCAAAAATGGCCATATGTCTGGAGACTGGTCCCACGCCCAAAGAGCCAGCAGGGAAAACTATGCCTTGTTCTAAAGCTCTTTGGGAACCGCTTGCGTAGCCCCACAGACCTGGGGGCTGCAAGCTTTCCTGCTGCCTTCAGCCTCAAAACCACCCTTTCCCACTTGGCCCCACGCCAGGCACAAAAATGGCCATATGTCTGGAGACTGGTCTCACGCCCAAAGAGCTAGCAGGGAAAACTATGCCTTGTTCTAAAGCTCTTTGGGAACCGCTTGCGTAGCCCCACACACCTGGGGGCTGCAGGCTTTTCTGGCACCTTCAGCCTCAAAACCACCCTTTCCCACATGGCGTCACGCCAGGCACAAAAATGGCCATATGTCTGGAGATTGGTCCTACACCGAAAGAGCCAGCAGGGAAAACTATGCCTTGTTCTAAAGCTCTTTGGGAACCGCTTGCGTAGCCCCACACACCTGGAGGCTGCAGGCTTTCCTGCTGCCTTCAGCCTCAAAACCACCCTTTCCCACTTGGCGCCACGCAAGGCACAAAAAAGGCCATATGTCTGGAGGTTGGTCCCACGCACAAAGAGCCAGAAGGGAATACTATGCCTTGTTCTAAAGCTCTTTGGGAACCGCTTGCGTAGCCCCATACCTGGGGGCTGCAGGCTTTCCTGCTGCCTTCAGCCTCAAAATCACCCTTTCCCACTTGGCGCCGCGTCAGGCCCAAAAATGGCCATATATCTGGAGATTTGTTCCACGCCCAAAGAGCCAGCAGGGAAAACTATGCCTTGTTCTAAAGCTCTTTGGGAACCGCTTGCGTGGCCCCAGAGACCTGGGGGCTTGCAAGCTTTCCTGCTGCCTTCAGCCTCAAAACCACCCTTTCCCACTTGGCGCTGCGCCTGGCCCAAAAATGGCCATATGGCTGGAGACTGGTCCCACGCCCAAAGAGCCAGCAGGGAAAACTATGCCTTGTTCTAAAGCTCTTTGGGAACCGCTTGCGTAGCCCCACACACCTGGAGGCTGCAGGCTTTCCTGGTGCCTTCAGCCTCAAAACCACCCTTTCCCACCTGGCGCCGCGCCAGGCACAAAAATGGCAATATGTCTGGAGATTGGTCCCACGCCCAAAGAGCCAGCAGGGAAAACTATGCCTTGTTCTAAAGCTCTTTGGGAACCGCTTGCGTAGCCCCACATACCTGGGGGCTGCAGGCTTTCCTGCTGCCTTCAGCCTCAAAACCACCCTTTCCCACTTGGCGCCACGCAAGGCACAAAAATGGCCATATGTCTGGAGGTTGGTCCCACGCCCAAAGAGCCAGCAGGGAAAACTATGCCTTGTTCTAAAGCTCTTTGGGAACCGCTTGCGTAGCCCCACATACCTGGGGGCTGCAGGCTTTCCTGCTGCCTTCAGCCTCAAAACCACCCTTTCCCACTTGGCGCCACGCAAGGCACAAAAATGGCCATATGTCTGGAGGTTGGTCCCACGCCCAAAGAGCCAGCAGGGAAAACTATGCCTTGTTCTAAAGCTCTTTGGGAACCGCTTGCGTAGCCCCACACACCTGGGGGCTGCAGACTTTCCTGCTGCCTTCAGCCTCAAAACCACCCTTTCCCACTTGGCGTCGCTCAAGGTAAAAAAATGGCCATATGTCTGGAGGTTGGTCCCACGCCCAAAGAGCCAGCAGGGAAAACTATGCCTTGTTCTAAAGCTCTTTGGGAACCGCTTGCGTAGCCCCACACACCTGTTGGCTGCAGGCTTTCCTGCTGCCTTCAGCCTCAAAACCACCCTTTCCCACATGGCGTCATGCCAGGCACAAAAATGGCCATATGTCTGGAGGTTGGTCCCACGCCCAAAGAGCCAGCAGGGAAAACTATGCCTTGTTCTAAAGCTCTTTGGGAACGGCTTGCGTAGCCCCACAGACCTGGGGGCTACAGGCTTTCCTGCTGCCTTCAGCCTCAAAACCACCCTTTCCCACTTGGCGCTGCGCCAGGCCCAAAAATGGCCATATGGCTGGAGACTGGTCCCACGCCCAAAGAGCCAGCAGGGAAAACTATGCCTTGTTCTAAAGGTCTTTGCGAACCGCTTGCATAGCCCCACACACCTGGGGGCTGCAGGCTTTCCTGCTGCCTTCAGCCTCAAAACCACCCTTTCCCACATGGCGTCACGCCAGGCACAAAAATGGCCATATGTCTGGAGATTGGTCCAACGCGCAAAGAGCCAGCAGGGAAAACTATGCCTTGTTCTAAAGCTCTTTGGGAACCACTTGCGTAGCCCCACACACCTGGAGGCTGCAGGCTTTCCTGCTGCCTTCAGCCTCAAAACCACCCTTTCCCACTTGGCCCCGCGCCAGGCACAAAAATGGCCATATGTCTGGAGGTTGGTCCCACGCCCAAAGAGCCAGCAGGGAAAACTATGCCTTGTTCTAAAGCTCTTTGGGAACCGCTTGCGTAGCCCCACAGACCTGGGGGCTGCAGGCTTTCCTGCTGCCTTCAGCCTCAAAACCACCCTTTCCCACTTGGCGCCACGCAAGGCACAAAAATGGCCATATGTCTGGAGGTTGGTCCCACGCCCAAAGAGCCAGCAGGGAAAACTATGCCTTGTTCTAAAGCTCTTTGGGAACCGCTTGCGTAGCCCCACACACCTGGGGGCTGCAGGCTTTACTGCTGCCTTCAGCCTCAAAACCACCCTTTACCACATGGCGCCAAGCCAGGCCCAAAAATGGCCATATGTCTGGAGACTGGTCCCACGCCCAAAGAGCCAGCAGGGAAAACTATGCCTTGTTCTAAAGCTCTTTGGGAACCGCTTGCGTAGCCCCACAGACCTGGGGGCTGCAAGCTTTCCTGCTGCCTTCAGCCTCAAAACCACCCTTTCCCACTTGGCCCCACGCCAGGCACAAAAATGGCCATATGTCTGGAGACTGGTCTCACGCCCAAAGAGCCAGCAGGGAAAACTATGCCTTGTTCTAAAGCTCTTTGGGAACCGCTTGCGTAGCCCCACACACCTGGGGGCTGCAGGCTTTTCTGGCACCTTCAGCCTCAAAACCACCCTTTCCCACATGGCGTCACGCCAGGCCCAAAAATGGCCATATGTCTGGAGACTGGTCCCACGCCCAAAGAGCCAGCAGGGAAAACTATGCCTTGTTCTAAAGCTCTTTGGGAACGGCTTGCGTAGCCCCACACACCTGGGGGCTGCAGGCTTTCCTGCTGCCTTCAGCCTCAAAACCACCCTTTCCCACTTGGCCCCACGCCAGGCCCAAAAATGGCCATATGTCTGGAGACTGGTCCCACGCCCAAAGAGCCAGCAGGGAAAACTATGCCTTGTTCTAAAGCTCTTTGGGAACCGCTTGCGTAGCCCCACAGACCTGGGGGCTGCAAGCTTTCCTGCTGCCTTCAGCCTCAAAACCACCCTTTCCCACTTGGCCCCACGCCAGGCACAAAAATGGCCATATGTCTGGAGACTGGTCTCACGCCCAAAGAGCCAGCAGGGAAAACTATGCCTTGTTCTAAAGCTCTTTGGGAACCGCTTGCGTAGCCCCACACACCTGGGGGCTGCAGGCTTTTCTGGCACCTTCAGCCTCAAAACCACCCTTTCCCACATGGCGTGCCGCCAGGCACAAAAATGGCCATATGTCTGGAGATTGGTCCTACACCGAAAGAGCCAGCAGGGAAAACTATGCCTTGTTCTAAAGCTCTTTGGGAACCGCTTGCGTAGCCCCACACACCTGGAGGCTGCAGGCTTTCCTGCTGCCTTCAGCCTCAAAACCACCCTTTCCCACTTGGCGCCACGCAAGGCACAAAAAAGGCCATATGTCTGGAGGTTGGTCCCACGCACAAAGAGCCAGAAGGGAATACTATGCCTTGTTCTAAAGCTCTTTGGGAACCGCTTGCGTAGCCCCATACCTGGGGGCTGCAGGCTTTCCTGCTGCCTTCAGCCTCAAAATCACCCTTTCCCACTTGGCGCCGCGCCAGGCCCAAAAATGGCCATATATCTGGAGATTTGTTCCACGCCCAAAGAGCCAGCAGGGAAAACTATGCCTTGTTCTAAAGCTCTTTGGGAACCGCTTGCGTGGCCCCAGAGACCTGGGGGCTTGCAAGCTTTCCTGCTGCCTTCAGCCTCAAAACCACCCTTTCCCACTTGGCGCTGCGCCTGGCCCAAAAATGGCCATATGGCTGGAGACTGGTCCCACGCCCAAAGAGCCAGCAGGGAAAACTATGCCTTGTTCTAAAGCTCTTTGGGAACCGCTTGCGTAGCCCCACACACCTGGAGGCTGCAGGCTTTCCTGGTGCCTTCAGCCTCAAAACCACCCTTTCCCACCTGGCGCCGCGCCAGGCACAAAAATGGCAATATGTCTGGAGATTGGTCCCACGCCCAAAGAGCCAGCAGGGAAAACTATGCCTTGTTCTAAAGCTCTTTGGGAACCGCTTGCGTAGCCCCACAGACCTGGGGGCTGCAAGCTTTCCTGCTGCCTTCAGCCTCAAAACCACCCTTTCCCACTTGGCCCCACGCCAGGCACAAAAATGGCCATATGTCTGGAGACTGGTCTCACGCCCAAAGAGCCAGCAGGGAAAACTATGCCTTGTTCTAAAGCTCTTTGGGAACCGCTTGCGTAGCCCCACACACCTGGGGGCTGCAGGCTTTTCTGGCACCTTCAGCCTCAAAACCACCCTTTCCCACATGGCGTCACGCCAGGCCCAAAAATGGCCATATGTCTGGAGACTGGTCCCACGCCCAAAGAGCCAGCAGGGAAAACTATGCCTTGTTCTAAAGCTCTTTGGGAACCGCTTGCGTAGCCCCACAGACCTGGGGGCTGCAGGCTTTCCTGCTGCCTTCAGCCTCAAAACCACCCTTTCCCACTTGGCGCCGCGCCAGGCCCAAAAATGGCCATATGTCTGGAGACTGGTCCCACGCCCAAAGAGCCAGCAGGGAAAACTATGCCTTGTTCTAAAGCTCTTTGGGAACCGCTTGCGTAGCCCCACACACCTGGGGGCTGCAGGCTTTCCTGCTGCCTTCAGCCTCAAAACCACCCTTTCCCACTTGGCGCCGCGCCAGGCCCAAAAATGGCCATATGTCTGGAGACTGGTCCCACGCCCAAAGAGCCAGCAGGGAAAACTATGCCTTGTTCTAAAGCTCTTTGGGAACCGCTTGCGTAGCCCCACAGACCTGGGGGCTGCAAGCTTTCCTGCTGCCTTCAGCCTCAAAACCACCCTTTCCCACTTGGCCCCACGCCAGGCACAAAAATGGCCATATGTCTGGAGACTGGTCTCACGCCCAAAGAGCCAGCAGGGAAAACTATGCCTTGTTCTAAAGCTCTTTGGGAACCGCTTGCGTAGCCCCACACACCTGGGGGCTGCAGGCTTTTCTGGCACCTTCAGCCTCAAAACCACCCTTTCCCACATGGCGTCACGCCAGGCCCAAAAATGGCCATATGTCTGGAGACTGGTCCCACGCCCAAAGAGCCAGCAGGGAAAACTATGCCTTGTTCTAAAGCTCTTTGGGAACTGCTTGCGTAGCCCCACACACCTGGGGGCTGCAGGCTTTCCTGCTGCCTTCAGCCTCAAAACCACCCTTTCCCACTTGGCCCCACGCCAGGCCCAAAAATGGCCATATGTCTGGAGACTGGTCCCACGCCCAAAGAGCCAGCAGGGAAAACTATGCCTTGTTCTAAAGCTCTTTGGGAACCGCTTGCGTAGCCCCACAGACCTGGGGGCTGCAAGCTTTCCTGCTGCCTTCAGCCTCAAAACCACCCTTTCCCACTTGGCCCCACGCCAGGCACAAAAATGGCCATATGTCTGGAGACTGGTCTCACGCCCAAAGAGCCAGCAGGGAAAACTATGCCTTGTTCTAAAGCTCTTTGGGAACCGCTTGCGTAGCCCCACACACCTGGGGGCTGCAGGCTTTTCTGGCACCTTCAGCCTCAAAACCACCCTTTCCCACATGGCGTCACGCCAGGCACAAAAATGGCCATATGTCTGGAGATTGGTCCTACACCGAAAGAGCCAGCAGGGAAAACTATGCCTTGTTCTAAAGCTCTTTGGGAACCGCTTGCGTAGCCCCACACACCTGGAGGCTGCAGGCTTTCCTGCTGCCTTCAGCCTCAAAACCACCCTTTCCCACTTGGCGCCACGCAAGGCACAAAAAAGGCCATATGTCTGGAGGTTGGTCCCACGCACAAAGAGCCAGAAGGGAATACTATGCCTTGTTCTAAAGCTCTTTGGGAACCGCTTGCGTAGCCCCATACCTGGGGGCTGCAGGCTTTCCTGCTGCCTTCAGCCTCAAAATCACCCTTTCCCACTTGGCGCCGCGTCAGGCCCAAAAATGGCCATATATCTGGAGATTTGTTCCACGCCCAAAGAGCCAGCAGGGAAAACTATGCCTTGTTCTAAAGCTCTTTGGGAACCGCTTGCGTGGCCCCAGAGACCTGGGGGCTTGCAAGCTTTCCTGCTGCCTTCAGCCTCAAAACCACCCTTTCCCACTTGGCGCTGCGCCTGGCCCAAAAATGGCCATATGGCTGGAGACTGGTCCCACGCCCAAAGAGCCAGCAGGGAAAACTATGCCTTGTTCTAAAGCTCTTTGGGAACCGCTTGCGTAGCCCCACACACCTGGAGGCTGCAGGCTTTCCTGGTGCCTTCAGCCTCAAAACCACCCTTTCCCACCTGGCGCCGCGCCAGGCACAAAAATGGCAATATGTCTGGAGATTGGTCCCACGCCCAAAGAGCCAGCAGGGAAAAATATGCCTTGTTCTAAAGCTCTTTGGGAACCGCTTGCGTAGCCCCACATACCTGGGGGCTGCAGGCTTTCCTGCTGCCTTCAGCCTCAAAACCACCCTTTCCCACTTGGCGCCACGCAAGGCACAAAAATGGCCATATGTCTGGAGGTTGGTCCCACGCCCAAAGAGCCAGCAGGGAAAACTATGCCTTGTTCTAAAGCTCTTTGGGAACCGCTTGCGTAGCCCCACATACCTGGGGGCTGCAGGCTTTCCTGCTGCCTTCAGCCTCAAAACCACCCTTTCCCACTTGGCGCCACGCAAGGCACAAAAATGGCCATATGTCTGGAGGTTGGTCCCACGCCCAAAGAGCCAGCAGGGAAAACTATGCCTTGTTCTAAAGCTCTTTGGGAACCGCTTGCGTAGCCCCACACACCTGGGGGCTGCAGACTTTCCTGCTGCCTTCAGCCTCAAAACCACCCTTTCCCACTTGGCGTCGCTCAAGGTAAAAAAATGGCCATATGTCTGGAGGTTGGTCCCACGCCCAAAGAGCCAGCAGGGAAAACTATGCCTTGTTCTAAAGCTCTTTGGGAACCGCTTGCGTAGCCCCACACACCTGTTGGCTGCAGGCTTTCCTGCTGCCTTCAGCCTCAAAACCACCCTTTCCCACATGGCGTCATGCCAGGCACAAAAATGGCCATATGTCTGGAGGTTGGTCCCACGCCCAAAGAGCCAGCAGGGAAAACTATGCCTTGTTCTAAAGCTCTTTGGGAACGGCTTGCGTAGCCCCACAGACCTGGGGGCTACAGGCTTTCCTGCTGCCTTCAGCCTCAAAACCACCCTTTCCCACTTGGCGCTGCGCCAGGCCCAAAAATGGCCATATGGCTGGAGACTGGTCCCACGCCCAAAGAGCCAGCAGGGAAAACTATGCCTTGTTCTAAAGGTCTTTGCGAACCGCTTGCATAGCCCCACACACCTGGGGGCTGCAGGCTTTCCTGCTGCCTTCAGCCTCAAAACCACCCTTTCCCACATGGCGTCACGCCAGGCACAAAAATGGCCATATGTCTGGAGATTGGTCCAACGCGCAAAGAGCCAGCAGGGAAAACTATGCCTTGTTCTAAAGCTCTTTGGGAACCACTTGCGTAGCCCCACACACCTGGAGGCTGCAGGCTTTCCTGCTGCCTTCAGCCTCAAAACCACCCTTTCCCACTTGGCCCCGCGCCAGGCACAAAAATGGCCATATGTCTGGAGGTTGGTCCCACGCCCAAAGAGCCAGCAGGGAAAACTATGCCTTGTTCTAAAGCTCTTTGGGAACCGCTTGCGTAGCCCCACAGACCTGGGGGCTGCAGGCTTTCCTGCTGCCTTCAGCCTCAAAACCACCCTTTCCCACTTGGCGCCACGCAAGGCACAAAAATGGCCATATGTCTGGAGGTTGGTCCCACGCCCAAAGAGCCAGCAGGGAAAACTATGCCTTGTTCTAAAGCTCTTTGGGAACCGCTTGCGTAGCCCCACACACCTGGGGGCTGCAGGCTTTACTGCTGCCTTCAGCCTCAAAACAATCCTTTCCCACATGGCGCCGCGCCAGGCCCAAAAATGGCCATATATCTGGAGATTTGTTCCACGCCCAAAGAGCCAGCAGGGAAAACGATGCCTTGTTCTAAAGCTCTTTGGGAACCGCTTGCGTGGCCCCAGAGACCTGGGGGCTTGCAAGCTTTCCTGCTGCCTTCAGCCTCAAAACCACCCTTTCCCACTTGGCGCTGCGCCAGGCCCAAAAATGGACATATGTCTGGAGACTGGTCCCACGCCCAAAGAGCCAGCAGGGAAAACTATGCCTTGTTCTAAAGCTCTTTGGGAACCGCTTGCGTGGCCCCACACACCTGGGGGCTGCAGGCTTTCCTGCTGCCTTCAGCCTCAAAACCACCCTTTCCCACTTGGCGTCGCGTCAGGCACAAAAATGGCTATATTTCTAGAGACTGGTCCCTTTCCCAAAGAGCCAGCAGGGAAAAATATGCCTTGTTCTAAACCTCTTTGGGAACCGCTTGCGTAGCCCCACAGACCTGGGGGCTGCAGGCTTTCCTGCTGCCTTCAGCCTCAAAACCAGCCTTTCCCACTTGGCGCCGCGCCAGGCCCAAAAATGGCCATATGTCTGGAGACTGGTCCCACGCCCAAAGAGCCAGCAGGGAAAACTATGCCTTGTTCTAAAGCTCTTTGGGAACCGCTTGCGTAGCCCCACACACCTGGAGGCTGCAGGCTTTCCTGCTGCCTTCAGCCTCAAAACCACCCTTTCCCACTTGGCGCCGCGCTAGGCCCAAAAATGGCAATATGTCTGGAGATTGGTCCCACGCCCAAAGAGCCAGCAGGGAAAACTATGCCTTGTTCTAAAGCTCTTTGGGAACCGCTTGCGTAGCCCCACACATCTGCGGGCTGCAGGCTTTCCTGCTGCCTTCAGCCTCAAAACCACCCTTTCCCACATGGCGTCACGCCAGGCACAAAAATGGCCATATGTCTGGAGGTTGGTCCCACGCCCAAAGAGCCAGCAGGGAAAACTATGCCTTGTTCTAAACCTCTTTGGGAACGGCTTGCGTAGCCCCACAGACCTGGGGGCTGCAGGCTTTCCTGCTGCCTTCAGCCTCAAAACCACCCTTTCCCACTTGGCGCCGCGCCAGGCCCAAAAATGGCCATATGTCTGGAGACTGGTCCCACGCCCAAAGAGCCAGCAGGGAAAACTATGCCTTGTTCTAAAGCTCTTTGGGAACCGCTTGCGTAGCCCCACACACCTGGGGGCTGCAGGCTTTCCTGCTGCCTTCAGCCTCAAAACCACCGTTTCCCACTTGGCGTCGCATCAGGCACAAAAATGGCTATATTTCTAGAGACTGGTCCCTTTCCCAAAGAGCCAGCAGGGAAAACTATGCCTTGTTCTAAAGCTCTTTGGGAACCGCTTGCGTAGCCCCACACACCTGGGGGCTGCAGACTTTCCTGCTGCCTTCAGCCTCAAAACCATCGTCTGCAACTTGGCGTGCCGCCAGGCCCAAAAAAGGCCATATGTCTGGAGGTTGGTCCCACGCCCAAAGAGCCAGCAGGGAAAACTATGCCTTGTTCTAAAGCTCTTCGGGAACCGCTTGCGTAGCCCCACACACCTGGGGGCTGCAAGCTTTCCTGCTGCCTTCAGCCTCAAAACCACCCTTTCCCACATGGCGTCACGCCAGGCACAAAAATGGCCATATGTCTGGAGGTTGGTCCCACGCCCAAAGAGCCAGCAGGGAAAACTATGCCTTGTTCTAAAGCTCTTTGGGAACCACTTGCGTAGCCCCACACACCTGGAGGCTGCAGGCTTTCCTGCTGCCTTCAGCCTCAAAACCACCCTTTCCCACTTGGCGCCGCGCTAGGCACAAAAATGGCCATATGTCTGGAGACTGGTCCCACGCCCAAAGAGCCAGCAGGGAAAACTATGCCTTGTTCTAAAGCTCTTTGGGAACCACTTGCGTAGCCCCACACACCTGGGGGCTGCAGGCTTTCCTGCTGCCTTCAGCCTCAAAACCACCCTTTCCCACTTGGCGCCACGCAAGGCACAAAAATGGCCATATGTCTGGAGGTTGGTCCCACGCCCAAAGAGCCAGAAGGGAATACTATGCCTTGTTCTAAAGCTCTTTGGGAACCGCTTGCATAGCCCCACACACCTGGGGGCTGCAGGCTTTCCTGCTGCCTTCAGCCTCAAAATCACCCTTTCCCACTTGGCGCCGCGCCAGGCCCAAAAATGGCCATATGTCTGGAGATTTGTTCCACGCCCAAAGAGCCAGCAGGGAAAACTATGCCTTGTTCTAAAGCTCTTTGGGAACCGCTTGCGTGGCCCCAGAGACCTGGGGGCTTGCAAGCTTTCCTGCTGCCTTCAGCCTCAAAACCACCCTTTCCCACTTGGCGCTGCGCCAGGACCAAAAATGGCCATATGGCTGGAGACTTATCCCACGCCCAAAGAGCCATCAGGGAAAACTATGCCTTGTTCTAAAGCTCTTTGGGAACCGCTTGCGTAGCACCACACACCTGGAGGCTGCAGGCTTTCCTGCTGCCTTCAGCCTCAAAACCACCCTTTCCCACATGGCCCCACGCCAGGCACAAAAATGGCCATATGTCTGGAGGTTGGTCCCACGCCCAAAGAGCCAGCAGGGAAAACTATGCCTTGTTCTAAAGCTCTTTGGGAACCACTTGCGTAGCCCCACACAACTGGAGGCTGCAGACTTTCCTGCTGCCTTCAGCCTCAAAACCATCCTCTGTAACTTGGCGTGCCGCCAGGCACAAAAATGGCCATATGTCTGGAGATTGGTCCCACGCCCAAAGAGCCAGCAAGGAAAACTATGCCTTGTTCTAAAGCTCTTTGGGAACCGCTTGCGTAGCCCCACACACCTGGGGGCTGCAGGCTTTCCTGCTGCCTTCAGCCTCAAAACCACCATTTCCCACTTGGCGCCGCGCCAGGCACAAAAATGGCCATATGTCTTGAGACTGGTCCCACGCCCAAAGAGGCAGAAGGGAATACTATGCCTTGTTCTAAAGCTCTTTGGGAACCGCTTGCGTAGCCCCACACACCTGGGGGCTGCAGGCTTTCCTGCTGCCTTCAGCCTCAAAACAATCCTTTCCCACTTGGCGTCACGCCAGGCCCAAAAATGGCCATATATCTGGAGATTTGTTCCATGCCCAAAGAGCCAGCAGGGAAAACGATGCCTTGTTCTAAAGCTCTTTGGGAACTGCTTGCGTGGCCCCACAGACCTGGGGGCTGCAGGCTTTCCTGCTGCCTTCAGCCTCTAAACCACCCTTTCCCACTTGGCGTCGCGCCAGGCACAAAAATGGCCATATGTCTGGAGACTGGTCCCACGCCCAAAGAGCCAGCAGGGAAAACTATGCCTTGTTCTAAAGCTCTTTGGGAACCGCTTGCGTAGCCCCACA
Source organism: Chroicocephalus ridibundus (assembly GCF_963924245.1). Lineage (NCBI taxonomy): Eukaryota > Metazoa > Chordata > Aves > Charadriiformes > Laridae > Chroicocephalus > Chroicocephalus ridibundus. The sequence continues at coordinate 683,313 of NW_026961717.1, forward strand.
GACCTGGGGGCTGCAGGCTTTCCTGCTGCCTTCAGCCTCAAAACCACCCTTTCCCACTTGGCGCCACGCAAGGCACAAAAATGGCCATATGTCTGGAGGTTGGTCCCACGCCCAAAGAGCCAGCAGGGAATACTATGCCTTGTTCTAAAGCTCTTTGGGAACCGCTTGCGTAGCCCCACACACCTGGGGGCTGCAGGCTTTCCTGCTGCCTTCAGCCTCAAAACCACCCTTTCCCACTTGGCGCCGCGCCAGGCCCAAAAATGGCCATATGTCTGGAGATTTGTTCCATGCCCAAAGAGCCAGCAGGGAAAACGATGCCTTGTTCTAAAGCTCTTTGGGAACAGCTTGCGTGGCCCCACACACCTGGGGGCTGCAGGCTTTCCTGCTGCCTTCAGCCTCAAAACCACCCTTTCCCACTTGGCGTCGCGCCAGGCACAAAAATGGCTATATTTCTGGAGACTGGAGCCTTTCCCAAAGAGCCAGCAGGGAAAACTATGCCTTGTTCTAAAGCTCTTTGGGAACCGCTTGCGTAGCCCCACAGACCTGGGGGCTGCAGGCTTTCCTGCTGCCTTCAGCCTCAAAACCATCCTCTGTAACTTGGCGTGCCGCCAGGCACAAAAATGGCCATATGTCTGGAGATTGGTCCTACACCGAAAGAGCCAGCAGGGAAAACGATGCCTTGTTCTAAAGCTCTTTGGGAACCGCTTGCGTAGCCCCACACACCTGGGGGCTGCAGGCTTTCCTGCTGCCTTCAGCCTCAAAACCACCCTTTCCCACTTGGCGCCGCGCCAGGCCCAAAAATGGCCATATGTCTGGAGACTGGTCCCACGCCCAAAGAGCCAGCAGGGAAAACTATGCCTTGTTCTAAAGCTCTTTGGGAACCACTTGCGTAGCCCCACACACCTGGGGGGTGCAGGCTTTCCTGCTGCCTTCAGCCTCAAAACCACCCTTTCCCACTTGGTGCCGCGCCAGGCCCAAAAATGGCAATATGTCTGGAGATTGGTCCCACGCCCAAAGAGCCAGCAGGGAAAACTATGCCTTGTTCTAAAGCTCTTTGGGAACCGCTTGCATAGCCCCACAGACGTGGGGGCTGCAGGCTATCCTGCTGCCTTCAGCCTCAAAACAATCCTTTCCCACATGGCGCCGCGCCAGGCCCAAAAATGGCCATATATCTGGAGATTTGTTCCACGCCCAAAGAGCCAGCAGGGAAAACTATGCCTTGTTCTAAAGCTCTTTGGGAACCGCTTGCGTAGCCCCACAGACCTGGGGGCTGCAGGCTTTCCTGCTGCCTTCAGCCTCAAAACCACCCTTTCCCACATGGCGTCGCGCCAGTCCCAAAAATGGCCATATATCTGGAGTTTGGTCCCACGCCCAAAGAGCCAGCAGGGAAAACTATGCCTTGTTCTAAAGCTCTTTGGGAACAGCTTGCGTGGCCCCACAGACCTGGGGGCTGCAGGCTTTCCTGCTGCCTTCAGCCTCAAAACCACCCTTTCCCACTTGGCGACGCGCCAGGCACAAAAATGGCTATATTTCTAGAGACTGGTCGCTTTCCCAAAGAGCCAGCAGGGAAAACTATGCCTTGCCTATGCAGGGTGTTAGCATTTGGCTGTTGGGAGATTTACAGCACAAAGATATCTAGTTGATTTGAAGCAGTTCCGAGAAAGTCTAAGCATAATCCCCACTTCTCCCTCTTCGCATTTTCCGTGTGGGAGATATAGCAGAATGTAAATTGGTTTTAAAGAAACTGTCCCCGGACAGTGTGGGCAGAAAAGTTCCTGGCTCCTTGAATGCCGTTTCTGGAGACAGTGCGATCAATGTGGGAGATATGTCAAGATGTGTGTTGGTTTTGAGGACGGCTTTCTGGAGAGTCTTAGTAAAAAGGTCACAGGGATAATCAGAGCAATTCTCAGAGACACTGAGACCAAGCTCCACAATTCCTCCTGACACTTTTCCTGTAGGAGACACTGCAAGACGTTTCTGTATATTGGGCACAGCGCTCTGCAGGCTGTTAGCAGAGACTTGCCCGGGACAGTGAAACCCTATGTCAGAGACACTGAGAAGGAGCCCCAATGTTCCCTCCAGGCACTTTCAGTGTGGGTGCCTTCTCCACGTGGTTCCTGGTTTCACTGCAGCTCTGAAGAGAATGTTAGCAAAGAGGTAATCGGGACAGTGCAAACAGTACTCAAAGACAGGGAGAGCAAGCTCTCTCTTGGCACTTTGGATGTGGGACATACAGCGAGATGTTTGCTGCTTTTGCGTTTTTCTGTTGGGAGATTTACAGCACAAAGATATCTAGTTGATTTGAAGCAGTTCCGAGAAAGTCTAAACATAATCCTCACTTTTCCCTCCTGGCACTTTCCCTGTAGGGGATACCGCAAGACGTTTCTGTATATTGGGCACAGCGCTCTGCAGGGTGTTAGCAGAGACTTTCCCGGGACAGTGAAACCCTATATCAGAGACACTGAGAAGAAGCCCCAACCTTCCTGCCAGGCATTTTCAGAGTTGGTGCCTTCTCCACGTGGTTCCTGGTTTCACTGCAGCTCTGAAGAGAATGTTAGCAAAGAGGTAATCGGGACAGTGCAAACAGTACTCAAAGACAGGGAGAGCAAGCTCTACATTACTCTCTTGGCACTTTGGATGTGGGACATACAGCGAGATGTTTGCTGCTTTTGCGTTTGGCTGTTGGGAGATTTACAGCACAAAGATATCCAGTTGATTTGAAGCAGTTCCGAGAAAGTCTAAGCATAATCCTCACTTTTCCCTCCTGGCACTTTCCATGTGGGAGATATAGCAGGATGTATATTGGTTTTAGGAACTGTCCCCGGACAGTGTGGGCAGAAGAGTTCCTGGCTCCTTGAATGCCGTTTCTGGACACACTGCGATAATTGTGGGAGATATGTCAAGATGTGTGTTGGTTTTGAGGACGGCTTTCCGGAGAGTCTTAGCAAAGAGGTCACAGGGATAATAAGAGCAATTCTCAGAGACACTGAGCACAAGCTCCACAATTCCTCCTGGCATTTTCCCTGTAGGAGACACCGTAAGACGTTTCTGTATATTGGGCACTGCGCTCTGCAGGGTGTTAGCAGAGACTTTCCCGGGACAGTGAAACCCTATATCAGAGACACTGAGAAGAAGCCCCAACGTTCCTTCCAGGCATTTTGAGTGTGGGTGCCTTCTCCACGTGGTTCCTGGTTTCACTGCAGCTCTGAAGAGAATGTTAGCAAAGAGGTAACCGGGACAGTGCAAACAGTACTCAAAGACAGGGAGAGCAAGCTCTCTCTTGGCACTTTGGATGTGGGACATACAGCGAGATGTTTGCTGCTTTTGCGTTTGGCTGTTGGGAGATTTACAGCACAAAGATATCTAGTTGATTTGAAGCAGTTCAGAGAAAGTCTAAACATAATCCTCACTTTTCCCTCCTGGCACTTTCCCTGTAGGAGATACCGCAAGACGTTTCTGTATATTGGGCACAGCGCTCTGCAGGGTGTTAGCAGAGACTTTCCCGGGACAGTGAAACCCCATATCAGAGACACTGAGAAGAAGCCCCAACCTTCCTGCCAGGCATTTTCAGTGTGGGTGCCTTCTCCACGTGGTTCCTGGTTTCACTGCAGCTCTGAAGAGAATGTTAGCAAAGAGGTAACCGGGACAGTGCAAACAGTACTCAAAGACAGGGAGAGCAAGCTCTCTCTTGGCACTTTGGATGTGGGACATACAGCGAGATGTTTGCTGCTTTTACATTTGGCTGTTGGGAGATTTACAGCACAAGGATATCTAGTTGATTTGAAGCAGTTCCGAGAAAGTCTAAGCATAATCCTCACTTTTCCCTCCTGGCACTTTCCCTGTAGGGGATACCGCAAGACGTTTCTGTATATTGGGCACAGCGCTCTGCAGGGTGTTAGCAGAGACTTTCCCGGGACAGTGAAACCCTATATCAGAGACACTGAGAAGAAGCCCCAACGTTCCTTCCAGGCATTTTCAGATTTGGTGCCTTCTCCACGTGGTTCCTGGTTTCACTGCAGCTCTGAAGAGAATGTTAGCAAAGAGGTAATCGGGACAGTGCAAACAGTACTCAAAGACAGGGAGAGCAAGCTCTCTCTTGGCACTTTGGATGTGGGACATACAGCGAGATGTTTGCTGCTTTTACATTTGGCTGTTGGGAGATTTACAGCACAAAGATATCCAGTTGATTTGAAGCAGTTCCAAGAAAGTCTAAGCATAATCCTCACTTTTCCCTCCTGGCACTTTCCATGTGGGAGATATAGCAGGATGTATATTGCTTTTAAGAAACTGTCCCCTGACAGTGTGGTCAGAAAAGTTCCTGGCTCGTTGAATGCCGTTTCTGGAGATACTGCGATAAATATGGGAGATATGTCAAGATGAGTGTTGGTTTTGAGGACGGCTTTCTGGAGAGTCTTAGCAAAGAGGTCACAGGGATAATCAGAGCAATTGTCAGAGACACTGAGAACAAGGTCGACATATCCTCCTGGCACTTTCCCTGTAGGAGACACTGCAAGACGTTTCTGTATATTGGGCACAGCGCTCTGCAGGGTGTTAGCAGAGACTTTCCCGGGACAGTGAAACCCTATATCAGAGACACTGAGAAGAAGCCCCAACCTTCCTGCCAGGCATTTTCAGTGTGGGTGCCTTCTCCACGTGGTTCCTGGTTTCACTGCAGCTCTGAAGAGAATGTTAGCAAAGAGGTAATCGGGACAGTGCAAACAGTACTCAAAGACAGGGAGAGCAAGCTCTCTCTTGGCACTTTGGATGTGGGACATACAGCGAGATGTTTGCTGCTTTTGCGTTTGGCTGTTGGGAGATTTACAGCACAAAGATATCCAGTTGATTTGAAGCAGGTCCGAGAAAGTCTAAGCATAATCCCTACTTTTCCCTCCTGGCACTTTCCCTGTAGGAGATACCGCAAGACGTTTCTGTATATTGGGCACAGCGCTCTGCAGGGTGTTAGCAGAGACTTTCCCGGGACAGTGAAACCCTATGTCAGAGACACTGAGAAGAAGCCCCAGTGTTCCCTCCAGGCATTTTCAGTGTGGGTGCCTTCTCCACGTGGTTCCTGGTTTCACTGCAGCTCTGAAGAGAATGTTAGCAAAGAGGTAATCGGGACAGTGCAAACAGTACTCAAAGACAGGGAGAGCAAGCTCTACATTACTCTCTTGGCACTTTGGATGTGGGACATACAGCGAGATGTTTGCTGCTTTTGCGTTTGGCTGTTGGGAGATTTACAGCACAAAGATATCTAGTTGATTTGAAGCAGTTCCGAGAAAGTCTAAGCATAATCCTCACTTTTCCCTCCTGGCACTTTCCATGTGGGAGATATAGCAGGATGTATATTGGTTTTAGGAACTGTCCCCGGACAGTGTGGGCAGAAGAGTTCCTGGCTCCTTGAATGCCGTTTCTGGACACACTGCGATAATTGTGGGAGATATGTCAAGATGTGTGTTGGTTTTGAGGACGGCTTTCCGGAGAGTCTTAGCAAAGAGGTCACAGGGATAATAAGAGCAATTCTCAGAGACACTGAGCACAAGCTCCACAATTCCTCCTGGCACTTTCCCTGTAGGAGACACTGCAAGACGTTTCTGTATATTGGGCACAGCGCTCTGCAGGGTGTTAGCAGAGACTTTCCCGGGACAGTGAAACCCCATATCAGAGACACTGAGAAGAAGCCCCAACGTTCCTTCCAGGCATTTTCAGTGTGGGTGCCTTCTCCACGTCGTTCCTGGTTTCACTGCAGCTCTGAAGAGAATGTTAGCAAAGAGGTAACCGGGACAGTGCAAACAGTACTCAAAGACAGGGAGAGCAAGCTCTCTCTTGGCACTTTGGATGTGGGACATACAGCGAGATGTTTGCTGCTTTTACATTTGGCTGTTGGGAGATTTACAGCACAAGGATATCTAGTTGATTTGAAGCAGTTCCGAGAAAGTCTAAGCATAATCCTCACTTTTCCCTCCTGGCACTTTCCCTGTAGGGGATACCGCAAGACGTTTCTGTATATTGGGCACAGCGCTCTGCAGGGTGTTAGCAGAGACTTTCCCGGGACAGTGAAACCCTATATCAGAGACACTGAGAAGAAGCCCCAACGTTCCTTCCAGGCATTTTCAGAGTTGGTGCCTTCTCCACGTGGTTCCTGGTTTCACTGCAGCTCTGAAGAGAATGTTAGCAAAGAGGTAATCGGGACAGTGCAAACAGTACTCAAAGACAGGGAGAGCAAGCTCTACATTACTCTCTTGGCACTTTGGATGTGGGACATACAGCGAGATGTTTGCTGCTTTTGCGTTTTTCTGTTGGGAGATTTACAGCACAAAGATATCTAGTTGATTTGAAGCAGTTCAGAGAAAGTCTAAACATAATCCTCACTTTTCCCTCCTGGCACTTTCCCTGTAGGGGATACCGCAAGACGTTTCTGTATATTGGGCACAGCGCTCTGCAGGGTGTTAGCAGAGACTTTCCCGGGACAGTGAAACCCCATATCAGAGACACTGAGAAGAAGCCCCAACGTTCCTTCCAGGCATTTTCAGTGTGGGTGCCTTCTCCACGTGGTTCCTGGTTTCACTGCAGCTCTGAAGAGAATGTTAGCAAAGAGGTAATCGGGACAGTGCAAACAGTACTCAAAGACAGGGAGAGCAAGCTCTCTCTTGGCACTTTGGATGTGGGACATACAGCGAGATGTTTGCTGCTTTTACATTTGGCTGTTGGGAGATTTACAGCACGAGGATATCTAGTTGATTTGAAGCAGTTCCGAGAAAGTCTAAGCATAATCCTGACTTTTCACTCTTGGCACTTTCCCTGTAGGGGATACCGCAAGACGTTTCTGTATATTGGGCACAGCGCTCTGCAGGGTGTTAGCAGAGAGTTTCCCGGGACAGTGAAACCCTATATCAGAGACACTGAGAAGAAGCCCCAACGTTCCCTCCAGGCATTTTCAGAGTTGGTGCCTTCTCCACGTGGTTCCTGGTTTCACTGCAGCTCTGAAGAGAATGTTAGCAAAGAGGTAATCGGGACAGTGCAAACAGTACTCAAAGACAGGGAGAGCAAGCTCTACATTACTCTCTTGGCACTTTGGATGTGGGACATACAGCGAGATGTTTGCTGCTTTTGCGTTTTTCTGTTGGGAGATTTACAGCACAAAGATATCTAGTTGATTTGAAGCAGTTCAGAGAAAGTCTAAACATAATCCTCACTTTTCCCTCCTGGTACTTTCCCTGTAGGGGATACCGCAAGACGTTTCTGTATATTGGGCACAGCGCTCTGCAGGGTGTTAGCAGAGACTTTCCCGGGACAGTGAAACCCTATATCAGAGACACTGAGAAGAAGCCCCAACGTTCCTTCCAGGCACTTTCAGTGTGGGTGCCTTCTCCACGTGGTTCCTGGTTTCACTGCAGCTCTGAAGAGAATGTTAGCAAAGAGGTAATCGGGACAGTGCAAACAGTACTCAAAGACAGGGAGAGCAAGCTCTACATTACTCTCTTGGCACTTTGGATGTGGGACATACATCGAGATGTTGGCTGCTTTTGCGTTTGGCTGTTGGGAGATTTACAGCACAAAGATATCTAGTTGATTTGAAGCAGTTCCGAGAAAGTCTAAACATAATCCTCACTTTTCCCTCCTGGTACTTTCCCTGTAGGGGATACCGCAAGACGTTTCTGTATATTGGGCACAGCGCTCTGCAGGGTGTTAGCAGAGACTTTCCCGGGACAGTGAAACCCTATATCAGAGACACTGAGAAGAAGCCCCAACGTTCCTGCCAGGCATTTTCAGAGTTGGTGCCTTCTCCATGTGGTTCCTGGTTTCACTGCAGCTCTGAAGAGAATGTTAGCAAAGAAGTAATCGGGACAGTGCAAACAGTACTCAAAGACAGGGAGAGCAAGCTCTCTCTTGGCACTTTGGATGTGGGACATACAGCGAGATGTTTGCTGCTTTTACATTTGGCTGTTGGGAGATTTACAGCACAAAGATATCTAGTTGATTTGAAGCAGTTCCGAGAAAGTCTAAGCATAATCCCCACTTCTCCCTCTTCGCATTTTCCATGTGGGAGATATAGCAGGATGTAAATTGGTTTTAAGGAACTGTCCCCGGACAGTGTGGGCAGAAAAGTTCCTGGCTCCTTGAATGCCGTTTCTGGAGACACTGCGATCAATGTGGGAGATATGTCAAGATGTGTGTTGGTTTTGAGGACGGCTTTCTGGAGAGTCTTAGCAAAGAGGTCACAGGGATAATCAGAGCAATTGTCAGAGACACTGAGAACAAGGTCGACATATCCTCCTGGCACTTTCCCTGTAGGAGACACTGCAAGACGTTTCTGTATATTGGGCACAGCGCTCTGCAGGGTGTTAGCAGAGACTTTCCCGGGACAGTGAAACCCTATATCAGAGACACTGAGAAGAAGCCCCAACCTTCCTGCCAGGCATTTTCAGAGTTGGTGCCTTCTCCACGTGGTTCCTGGTTTCACTGCAGCTCTGAAGAGAATGTTAGCAAAGAGGTAATCGGGACAGTGCAAACAGTACTCAAAGACAGGGAGAGCAAGCTCTCTCTTGGCACTTTGGATGTGGGACATACAGCGAGATGTTTGCTGCTTTTACATTTGACTGTTGGGAGATTTACAGCACAAAGATATCCAGTTGATTTGAAGCAGTTCCGAGAAAGTCTAAGCATAATCCTCACTTTTCCCTCCTGGCACTTTCCCTGTAGGAGATACCGCAAGACGTTTCTGTATATTGGGCACAGCGCTCTGCAGGGTGTTAGCAGAGACTTTCCCGGGACAGTGAAACCCCATATCAGACACACTGAGAAGAAGCCCCAACGTTCCTTCCAGGCATTTTCAGTGTGGGTGCCTTCTCCACGTGGTTCCTGGTTTCACTGCAGCTCTGAAGAGAATGTTAGCAAAGAGGTAATCGGGACAGTGCAAACAGTACTCAAAGACAGGGAGAGCAAGCTCTCTCTTGGCACTTTGGATGTGGGACATACAGCGAGATGTTTGCTGCTTTTGCGTTTGGCTGTTGGGAGATTTACAGCACAAAGATATCCAGTTGATTTGAAGCAGTTCCGAGAAAGTCTAAGCATAATCCTCACTTTTCCCTCCTGGCACTTTCCCTGTAGGAGATACCGCAAGAGGTTTCTGTATATTGGGCACAGCGCTCTGCAGGGTGTTAGCAGAGACTTTCCCGGGACAGTGAAACCCCATATCAGAGACACTGAGAAGAAGCCCCAACGTTCCTTCCAGGCATTTTCAGTGTGGGTGCCTTCTCCACGTGGTTCCTGGTTTCACTGCAGCTCTGAAGAGAATGTTAGCAAAGAGGTAATCGGGACAGTGCAAACAGTACTCAAAGACAGGGAGAGCAAGCTCTCTCTTGGCACTTTGGATGTGGGACATACAGCGAGATGTTTGCTGCTTTTACATTTGGCTGTTGGGAGATTTACAGCACAAGGATATCTAGTTGATTTGAAGCAGTTCAGAGAAAGTCTAAGCATAATCCTCACTTTTCCCTCCTGGCACTTTCCCTGTAGGGGATACCCCAAGACGTTTCTGTATATTGGGCACAGCGCTCTGCAGGGTGTTAGCAGAGACTTTCCCGGGACAGTGAAACCCCATATCAGAGACACTGAGAAGAAGCCCCAACGTTCCTTCCAGGCATTTTCAGTGTGGGTGCCTTCTCCACGTCGTTCCTGGTTTCACTGCAGCTCTGAAGAGAATGTTAGCAAAGAGGTAATCGGGACAGTGCAAACAGTACTCAAAGACAGGGAGAGCAAGCTCTACATTACTCTCTTGGCACTTTGGATGTGGGACATACAGCGAGATGTTTGCTGCTTTTACATTTGGCTGTTGGGAGATTTACAGCACAAAGATATCCAGTTGATTTGAAGCAGTTCCGAGAAAGTCTAAGCATAATCCTCACTTTTCCCTCCTGGCACTTTCCATGTGGGAGATATAGCAGGATGTATATTGGTTTTAGGAACTGTCCCCGGACAGTGTGGGCAGAAGAGTTCCTGGCTCCTTGAATGCCGTTTCTGGAGACACTGCGATCAATGTGGGAGATATGTCAAGATGTGTGTTGGTTTTGAGGACGGCTTTCTGGAGAGTCTTAGCAAAGAGGTCACAGGGATAATCAGAGCAATTCTCAGAGACACTGAGACCAAGCTCCACAATTCCTCCTGGCACTTTCCCTGTAGGAGACACTGCAAGACGTTTCTGTATATTGGGCACAGCGCTCTGCAGGGTGTTAGCAGAGACTTTCCCGGGACAGTGAAACCCTATATCAGAGACACTGAGAAGAAGCCCCAATGTTCCCTCCAGGCACTTTCAGTGTGGGTGCCTTCTCCACGTGGTTCCTGGTTTCACTGCAGCTCTGAAGAGAATGTTAGCAAAGAGGTAATCGGGACAGTGCAAACAGTACTCAAAGACAGGGAGAGCAAGCTCTCTCTTGGCACTTTGGATGTGGGACATACAGCGAGATGTTTGCTGCTTTTACATTTGGCTGTTGGGAGATTTACAGCACAAAGATATCTAATTGATTTGAAGCAGTTCCGAGAAAGCCTAAGCATAATCCTCACTTTTCCCTCCTGGCACTTTCCATGTGGGAGATATAGCAGGATGTATATTGGTTTTAGGAACTGTCCCCGGACAGTGTGGGCAGAAGAGTTCCTGGCTCCATGAATGCCGTTTCTGGAGACACTGCGATCAATGTGGGAGATATGTCAAGATGTGTGTTGGTTTTGAGGACGGCTTTCCGGAGAGTCTTAGCAAAGAGGTCACAGGGATAATCAGAGCAATTCTCAGAGACACTGAGACCAAGCTCCACAATTCCTCCTGGCACTTTCCCTGTGGGAGACACTGCAAGACGTTTCTGTATATTGGGCACTGCGCTCTGCAGGGTGTTAGCAGAGACTTTCCCGGGACAGTGAAACCCTATATCACAGACACTGAGAAGAAGCCCCAATGTTCCTTCCAGGCACTTTCAGTGTGGGTGCCTTCTCCACGTGGTTCCTGGTTTCACTGCAGCTCTGAAGAGAATGTTAGCAAAGAGGTAATCGGGACAGTGCAAACAGTACTCAAAGACAGGGAGAGCAAGCTCTACATTACTCTCTTGGCACTTTGGATGTGGGACATACAGCGAGATGTTTGCTGCTTTTGCGTTTGGCTGTTGGGAGATTTACATCACAAAGATATCCAGTTGATTTGAAGCAGTTCCGATAAAGTCTAAGCATAATCCCTACTTTTCCCTCCTGGCACTTTCCATGTGGGAGATATAGCAGGATGTATATTGGTTTTAGGAACTGTCCCCGGACAGTGTGGGCAGAAAAGTTCCTGGCTCCTTGAATGCCGTTTCTGGAGACAGTGCGATCAATGTGGGAGATATGTCAAGATGTGTGTTGGTTTTGAGGACGGCTTTCTGGAGATTCTTAGCAAAGAGGTCACAGGGATAATCAGAGCAATTCTCAGAGACACTGAGACCAAGGTCGACATATCCTCCTGGCACTTTCCCTGTAGGAGACACTGCAAGACGTTTCTGTATATTGGGCACAGCGCTCTGCAGGGTGTTAGCAGAGACTTTCCCGGGACAGTGAAACCCTATATCAGAGACACTGAGAAGAAGCCCCAATGTTCCCTCCAGGCACTTTCAGTGTGGGTGCCTTCTCCACGTGGTTCCTGGTTTCACTGCAGCTCTGAAGAGAATGTTAGCAAAGAGGTAATCGGGACAGTGCAAACAGTACTCAAAGACAGGGAGAGCAAGCTCTCTCTTGGCACTTTGGATGTGGGACATACAGCGAGATGTTTGCTGCTTTTACATTTGGCTGTTGGGAGATTTACAGCACAAAGATATCTAGTTGATTTGAAGCAGTTCCGAGAAAGTCTAAGCATAATCCTCACTTTTCCCTCCTGGCACTTTCCCTGTAGGAGATACCGCAAGACGTTTCTGTATATTGGGCACAGCGCTCTGCAGGGTGTTAGCAGAGACTTTCCCGGGACAGTGAAACCCCATATCAGAGACACTGAGAAGAAGCCCCAATGTTCCCTCCAGGCACTTTCAGTGTGGGTGCCTTCTCCACGTGGTTCCTGGTTTCACTGCAGCTCTGAAGAGAATGTTAGCAAAGAGGTAATCGGGACAGTGCAAACAGTACTCAAAGACAGGGAGAGCAAGCTCTACATTACTCTCTTGGCACTTTGGATGTGGGACATACAGCGAGATGTTTGCTGCTTTTGCGTTTGGCTGTTGGGAGATTTACAGCACAAAGATATCTAGTTGATTTGAAGCAGTTCCGAGAAAGTCTAAGCATAATCCTCACTTTTCCCTCCTGGCACTTTCCATGTGGGAGATATAGCAGGATGTATATTGGTTTTAGGAACTGTCCCCGGACAGTGTGGGCAGAAGAGTTCCTGGCTCCTTGAATGCCGTTTCTGGAGACACTGCGATAAATGTGGGAGATATGTCAAGATGTGTGTTGGTTTTGAGGACGGCTTTCTGGAGAGTCTTAGCAAAGAGGTCACAGGGATAATCAGAGCAATTCTCAGAGACACTAAGACCAAGCTCCACAATTCCTCCTGGCACTTTCCCTGTGGGAGACACTGCAAGACGTTTCTGTATATTGGGCACTGACCTCTGCAGGGTGTTAGCAGAGACTTTCCCGGGACAGTGAAACCCTATATCACAGACACTGAGAAGAAGCCCCAATGTTCCTTCCAGGCACTTTCAGTGTGGGTGCCTTCTCCACGTGGTTCCTGGTTTCACTGCAGCTCTGAAGAGAATGTTAGCAAAGAGGTAATCGGGACAGTGCAAACAGTACTCAAAGACAGGGAGAGCAAGCTCTCTCTTGGCACTTTGGATGTGGGACATACAGCGAGATGTTTGCTGCTTTTACATTTGGCTGTTGGGAGATTTACAGCACAAAGATATCTAGTTGATTTGAAGCAGTTCCGAGAAAGTCTAAGCATAATCCTCACTTTTCCCTCCTGGCGCTTTCCCTGTAGGAGATACCGCAAGACGTTTCTGTATATTGGGCACAGCGCTCTGCAGGGTGTCAGCAGAGACTTTCCCGGGACAGTTAAACCCCATATCAGAGACACTGAGAAGAAGCCCCAACGTTCCTTCCAGGCATTTTCAGTGTGTGTGCCTTCTCCACGTGGTTCCTGGTTTCACTGCAGCTCTGAAGAGAATGTTAGCAAAGAGGTAATCGGGACAGTGCAAACAGTACTCAAAGACAGGGAGAGCAAGCTCTACATTACTCTCTTGGCACTTTGGATGTGGGACATACAGCGAGATGTTTGCTGCTTTTACGTTTGGCTGTTGGGAGATTTACAGCACAAAGATATCCAGTTGATTTGAAGCAGTTCCAAGAAAGTCTAAGCATAATCCTCACTTTTCCCTCCTGGCACTTTCCATGTGGGAGATATAGCAGGATGTATATTGGTTTTAAGGAACTGTCCCCGGACAGTGTGGGCAGAAGAGTTCCTGGCTCCTTGAATGCCGTTTCTGGAGACAGTGCGATCAATGTGGGAGATATGTCAAGATGTGTGTTGGTTTTGAGGACGGCTTTCTGGAGAGTCTTAGCAAAAAGGTCACAGGGATAATCAGAGCAGTTCTCAGAGACACTGAGACCAAGCTCCACAATTCCCTCCTGGCACTTTCCCTGTAGGAGATACCGCAAGACGTTTTCTTTAGAAAAAGGCATATTTTTCCCTGCTGGCTCTTTGGGCTTGGGACCAACCTCCAGACGTATGGCCATTTTTGTGCCTGGCGTGATGCCATGTGGCAAAGGGTGGTTTTGAGGCTGAAGGCAGCAGGAAAGCCTGCAGCCCCCAGGTGTGTGGGGCTACGCAAGCGGATCGCAAGTAGCTTTAGTACAAGGCATAGTTTTCCCTGCTGGCTCTTTCGGCGTGGGACCAATCTCCAGACATATGGCCATTTTTGTGCCTGGCGCGGCGCCATGTGGGAAAGGGTGGTTTTGAGGCTGAAGGTGCCAGAAAAGCCTGCAGCCCCCAGGTGTGTGGGGCTACGCAAGCGGTTCCCAAAGAGCTCTAGAACAAGGCATAGTTTTCCCTGCTGGCTCTTTGGGCGTGGGACCAACCTGCAGACATATGGCCATTTTTCGGCCTGGCGCGGGGCCAAGTGGGAAAGGGTGGTTTTGAGGCTGAAGGCAGCAGGAAAGCCTGCAGCCCCCAGGTGTGTGGGGCTACGCAAGCGGTTCCCAAAGAGCTTTAGAACAAGGCATAGTTTTCCCTGCTGGCTCTTTGGGCGTGGGACCAACCTCCAGACATATGGCCATTTTTGTGCCTGGCGTGACGCCATGTGGGAAAGGGTGGTTTTGAGGCTGAAGGCAGCAGGAAAGCCTGCAGCCCCCAGGTGTGTGGGGCTACGCAAACGGTTCCCAAAGAGCTTTAGAACAAGGCATCGTTTTCCCTGCTGGCTCTTTGGGCGTGGGACCAACCTCCAGACATATGGCCATTTTTGTGCCGGGCGTGGCACCAAGTGGGAAAGGGTGGTTTTGAGGCTGAAGGTGCCAGAAAAGCCTGCAGCCCCCCCAGGTGTGTGGGGCTACGCAAGCGGTTCCCAAAGAGCTTTAGAACAAGGCATAGTTTTCCCTGCTGGCTCTTTGAGCGTGGGACCAATCTCCAGACATATGGCCATTTCTGGGCCTGGCGCGGGGCCAAGTGGGAAAGGGTGGTTTTGAGGCTGAAGGCAGCAGGAAAGCCTGCAGCACCCAGGTGTGTGGGGCTACGCAAGCGGTTCCCAAAGAGCTTTAGAACAAGGCATAGTTTTCCCTGCTGGCTCTTTGGGCGTGGGACCAGTCTCCAGACATATGGCCATTTTTGTGCCTGGCGTGACGCCATGTGGAAAAGGGTGGTTTTGAGGCTGAAGGCAGCAGGAAAGCCTGCAGCCCCCAGGTCTGTGGGGCTACGCAAGCCGTTCCCAAAGAGCTTTAGAACAAGGCATCGTTTTCCCTGCTGGCTCTTTGGGTGTGGGACCAACCTCCAGACATATGGCCATTTTTGCGCCTGGCGCGGGGCCAAGTGGGAAAGGGTGGTTTTGAGGCTGAAGGTGCCAGAAAAGCCTGCAGCCCCCCCAGGTGTGTGGGGCTACGCAAGCGGTTCCCAAAGAGCTTTAGAACAAGGCATAGTTTTCCCTGCTGGCTCTTTGGGCGTGGGACCAACCTCCAGACATATGGCCATTTTTGTGCCTGGCGTGATGCCATGTGGGAAAGGGTGGTTTTGAGGCTGAAGGTTCCAGAAAAGCCTGGAGCCCCCAGGTGTGTGGGGCTACGCAAGCGGTTCCCAAAGAGCTTTAGAACAAGGCATAGTTTTCCCTGCTGGCTCTTTGGGCGTGGGACCAGTCTCCAGACATATGGCCATTTTTGTGCCTGGCTTGTCGCCATGTGGGAAAGGGTGGTTTTGAGGCTGAAGGCAGCAGGAAAGCCTGCAGCCCCCAGGTGTGTGGGGCTACGCAAGCAGTTCCCAAAGAGCTTTAGAACAAGGCATAGTTTTCCCTGCTGGCTCTTTGGGCGTGGGACCAATCTCTAGACATATGGCCATTTTTGGGCCTGGCGAGGCGCCAAGTGGGAAAGGGTGCTTTTGAGGCTGAAGGCAGCAGGAAAGCCTGCAGCCCCCAGGTCTGTGGGGCTACGCAAGCGGTTCCCAAAGAGCTTTAGAACAAGGCATAGTTTTCCCTGCTGGCTCTTTGGGTGTGGAACAAATCTCCAGATATATGGCCATTTTTGTGCCTGGCACGGCGCCAAGTGGGAAAGGGTGGTTTTGAGGCTGAAGGCAGCAGGAAAGCCTGCAGCCCCCAGGTCTGTGGGGCTACGCAAGCGGTTCCCAAAGAGCTTTAGAACAAGGCATAGTTTTCCCTGCTGGCTCTTTGGGCGTGGGACCAGTCTCCAGATATATGGCCATTTTTGTGCCTGGCGCGGCGCCATATGGGAAAGGGTGGTTTTGAGGCTGAAGGCAGCAGGAAAGCCTGCAGCCCCCAGGTGTGTGGGGCTACGCAAGCGGTTCCCAAAGAGCTTTAGAACAAGGCATAGTTTTCCCTGCTGGCTCTTTGGGCGTGGGACCAGTCTCCAGACATATGGGCATTTTTGGGCCTGGCGCGGCGCCAAGTGGGAAAGTGTGGTTTTGAGGCTGAAGGCAGCAGGAAAGCCTGCAGCCCCCAGGTCTGTGGGGCTACGCAAGCGGTTCCCAAGGAGCTTTACAATAAGGCATCGTTTTCCCTGCTGGCTCTTTGGGCGTGGAAAAAATCTCCAGATATATGGCCATTTTTGGGCCTGGCGCGGCGCCATGTGGGAAAGGGTCGTTTTGAGGCAGAAGGATGCAGGAAAGCCTGCAGCCCGCAGGTGTGTGGGGCTACGCAAGCGGTTCCCAAAGAACTTTAGAACAAGGCATAGTTTTCCCTGGTGGTTCTTTGGGCGTGGGACCAGTCTCCAGACATATGGCCATTTTTGGGCCTGGCGTGGCGCCAAGTGGGAAAGGGTGGTTTTGAGGTTGAAGGCAGCAGGAAAGCCTGCAGCCCCCAGGTGTGTGGGGCTACGCAAGCAGTTCCCAAAGAGCTTTAGAACAAGGCATAGTTTTCCCTGCTGGCTCTTTTGGCGTGGGACCAATCTCTAGACATATGGCCATTTTTGGGCCTTGCGTGGCGCCTAGTGGGAAAGGGTGCTTTTGAGGCTGAAGGCAGCAGTAAAGCCTGCAGCCCCCAGGTGTGTGGGGCTACGCAAGCGGTTCCCAAAGAGCTTTAGAACAAGGCATAGTTTTCCCTGCTGGCTCTTTGGGCGTGGGACCAGTCTCCAGACATATGGCCATTTTTGTGCCTGGCGTGATGCCATGTGGGAAAGGGTCGTTTTGAGGCTGAAGGCAGTAAGAAAGCCTGCAGCCCCCAGGTGTGTGGGGCTACGCAAGCGGTTCCCAAAGAGCTTTAGAACAAGGCATAGTTTTCCCTGCTGGCTCTTTGGGCGTGGGACCAGTCTCCAGATATATGGCCATTTTTGTGCCTGACGCGGCGCCATATGGGAAAGGGTGGTTTTGAGGCTGAAGGCAGCAGGAAAGCCTGCAGCCCCCAGTTTGTGTGGGGCTACGCAAGCGGTTCCCAAAGAGCTTTAGAACAAGGCATAGTTTTCCCTGCTGGCTCTTTGGGCGTGGGACCAGTCTCCAGACATATGGGCATTTTTGGGCCTGGCGCGGCGCCAAGTGGGAAAGTGTGGTTTTGAGGCTGAAGGCAGCAGGAAAGCCTGCAGCCCCCAGGTGTGTGGGGCTACGCAAGCGGTTCCCAAGGAGCTTTACAATAAGGCATCGTTTTCCCTGCTGGCTCTTTAGGCGTGGAAAAAATCTCCAGATATATGGCCATTTTTGGGCCTGGCGCGGCGCCATGTGGGAAAGGGTCGTTTTGAGGCAGAAGGATGCAGGAAAGCCTGCAGCCCCCAGGTGTGTGGGGCTACGCAAGCGGTTCCCAAAGAGCTTTAGAACAAGGCATAGTTTTCCCTGCTGGCTCTTTGGGCGTGGGACCAGTCTCCAGACATATGGCCATTTTTGTGCCTGGCGTGGCGCCAAGTGGGAAAGGGTGGTTTTGAGGTTGAAGGCAGCAGGAAAGCCTGCAGCCCCCAGGTGTGTGGGGCTACGCAAGCAGTTCCCAAAGAGCTTTAGAACAAGGCATAGTTTTCCCTGCTGGCTCTTTGGGCGTGGGACCAATCTCTAGACATATGGCCATTTTTGGGCCTGGCGAGGCGCCATGTGGGAAAGGGTGCTTTTGAGGCTGAAGGTGCCAGAAAAGCCTGCAGCCCCCAGGTGTGTGGGGCTACGCAAGCGGTTCCCAAAGAGCTTTAGAACAAGGCATACTTTTCCCTGCTGGCTCTTTGGGCGTGGGACCAGTCGCCAGACATGTGGCCATTTTTGGGCGTGGCGCGGGGCCAAGTGGGAAAGGGTGGTTTTGAGGCTGAAGGCAGCAGGAAAGCCTGCAGCCACCAGGTGTGTGGGGCTACGCAAGCGGTTCCCAAAGAGCTTTAGAACAAGGCATAGTTTTCCCTGCTGGCTCTTTGGGCGTGGGACCAGTCTCCAGACATATGGCCATTTTTGTGCATGGCGTGACGCCATGTGCGAAAGGGTGGTTTTGAGGCTGAAGGTGCCAGAAAAGCCTGCAGCCACCAGGTGTGTGGGGCTACGCAAGCGTTTCCCAAAGAGCTTTAGAACAAGGCATAGTTTTCCCTGCTGGCTCTTTGGGCTTGGGACCAACCTCCAGACATATGGCCATTTTTGTGCCTGGCGCAGCGCCAAGTGGGAAAGGGTGGTTTTGAGGCTGAAAGCACGAGAAAAGCCTGCAGCCCCCAGGTGTGTGGGGCTACGCAAGCGGTTCCCAAAGAGCTTTAGAACAAGGCACAGTTTTCCCTGCTGGCTCTTTGGGTGTGGGACCAATCTCTAGACATATGGCCATTTTTGGGCCTGGCGCAGCGCCATGTGGGAAAGGGTGCCTTTGAGGCTAAAGAGAGCAGGAAAGCCTGCAGCCCCCAGGTGTGTGGGGCTACGCAAGCGTTTCCCAAAGAGCTTTAGAACAAGGCATAGTTTTCCCTGCTGGCTCTTTGGGCTTGGGACCAACCTCCAGACATATGGCCATTTTTGGGCCTGGCGTGACGCCATGTGGGAAAGGGTGGTTTTGAGGCTGAAGGCAGCAGGAAAGCCTGCAGCCCCCAGGTGTGTGGGGCTACGCAAGCGGTTCCCAAAGAGTTTTAGAACAAGGCATAGTTTTCCCTGCTGGCTCTTTGGGCGTGGGACCAGTCTCCAGACATATGGCCATTTTTGGGCCTGGCGTGACGCCATGTGGGAAAGGGTGGTTTTGAGGCTGAAGGCAGCAGGAAAGCTTGCAGACCCCAGGTGTGTGGGGCCACGCAAGCGGTTCCCAAGGAGCTTTAGAATAAGGCATAGTTTTCCCTGCTGGCTCTTTGGGCGTGGGACCAGTCTCCAGACATATGGCCATTTTTGGGCCTGGCGTGGCGCCAAGTGGGAAAGGGTGGTTTTGAGGCTGAAGGCAGCAGGAAAGCCTGCAGCCCCCAGGTGTGTGGGGCTACGCAAGCGGTTCCCAAAGAGCTTTAGAACAAGGCATAGTTTTCCCTGCTGGCTCTTTGGGCGTGGGACCAGTCTCCAGACATATGGCCATCTTTGGGCCTGGAGCGTCGCCATGAGGGAAAGGGTGGTTTTGAGGCTGAAGGTGCCAGAAAATCCTGCAGCCCCCAGGTCTGTGGGGCTACGCAAGCGGTTCCCAAAGAGCTTTAGAACAAGGCACAGTTTTCCCTGCTGGCTCTTTGGGCGTGGGACCAACCTCCAGACATATGGCCATTTTTGTGCCTGGCGTGGCGCCAAGTGGGAAAGGGTGGTTTTGAGGCTGAAGGCAGCAGGAAAGCCTGCAGCCCCCAGGTGTGTGGGGCTACGCAAGCAGTTCCCAAAGAGCTTTAGAACAAGGCACAGTTTTCCCTGCTGGCTCTTTGGGCTTGGGACCAACCTCCAGACATATGGCCATTTTTGTGCCTGGCGCAGCGCCAAGTGGGAAAGGGTGGTTTTGAGGCTGAAAGCGCGAGAAAAGCCTGCAGCCCCCAGTTTGTGTGGGGCTACGCAAGCGGTTCCCAAAGAGCTTTAGAACAAGGCATAGTTTTCCCTGCTGGCTCTTTGGGCGTGGGACCAATCTCCAGACATATGGCCATTTTTGGGCCTGGCGCGGCGCCATGTGGGAAAGTGTGCCTTTGAGGCTAAAGAGAGCAGGAAAGCCTGCAGCCCCCAGGTGTGTGGGGCTACGCAAGCGTTTCCCAAAGAGCTTTAGAACAAGGCATAGTTTTCCCTGCTGGCTCTTTGGGCGTGGGACCAACCTCAAGACATATGGCCATTTTTGGGCCTGGCGTGACGCCATGTGGGAAAGGGTGGTTTTGAGGCTGAAGGCAGCAGGAAAGCCTGCAGCCCCCAGGTGTGTGGGGCTATGCAAGCGGTTCCCAAAGAGCTTTAGAACAAGGCATAGTTTTCCCTGCTGGCTCTTTGGGCGTGGGACCAGTCTCCACACAAATGGCCATTTTTGGGCCTGGCGTGACGCCATGTGGGAAAGGGTGGTTTTGAGGCTGAAGGTGCCAGAAAAGCCTGCAGCCCCCAGTTTGTGTGGGGCTACGCAAGCGGTTCCCAAAGAGCTTTAGAACAAGGCATAGTTTTCCCTGCTGGCTCTTTGGGAAAGGGACCAGTCTCCAGACATATGGCCATTTTTGTGCCTGACGCGGCGCCATGTGGGAAAGGGTGGTTTTGAGGCTGAAGGCAGCAGGAAAGCCTGCAGCCCCCAGGTGTGTGGGGCTACGCAAGCAGTTCGCAAAGACCTTTAGATCAAGGAGTAGTTTTCCCTGCTGGCTCTTTGGGCGTGGAACATATCTCCAGATATATGGCCATTTTTGGGCCTGGCGCGGCGCCATGTAGGAAATGGTCGTTTTGAGGCTGAAGGATGCAGGAAAGCCTGCAGCCCCCAGGTGTGTGGGGCTACGCAAGCGGTTCCCAAAGAGCTTTAGAACAAGGCATAGTTTTCCCTGCTGGCTCTTTGGGCGTGGGACCAACCTCCAGACATATGGCCATTTTTGTGCCTGCCGTGGCGCCATGTGGGAAAGGGTGGTTTTGAGGCTGAAGGTACCAGAAAAGCCTGCAGCCCCCAGGTCTGTGGGGCTATGCAAGCGGTTCCCAAAGAGCTTTAGAACAAGGCATAGTTTTCCCTGCTGGCTCTTTGGGCGTGGGACCAGTCTCCAGACATATGGCCATTTTTGGGCCTGGCGCGGCGCCAAGTGGGAAAGGGTGGTTTTGAGGCTGAAGGCAGTAAGAAAGCCTGCAGCCCCCAGGTGTGTGGGGCTACGCAAGCGGTTCCCAAAGAGCTTTAGAACAAGGCATAGTTTTCCCTGCTGGCTCTTTGGGCGTGGGACCAGTCTCCAGACATATGGCCATTTTTGTGCCTGGCGTGGCGCCAAGTGGGAAAGGGTGGTTTTGAGGCTGAAGGCAGCAGGAAAGCCTGCAGCCCCCAGGTCTGTGGGGCTACGCAAGCGGTTCCCAAAGAGCTTTAGAACAAGGCATAGTTTTCCCTGCTGGCTCTTTGGGCGTGGGACCAGTCTCCAGACATATGGCCATTTTTGGGCCTGGCGTGACGCCATGTGGGAAAGGGTGGTTTTGAGGCTGAAGGTGCCAGAAAAGCCTGCAGCCCGCAGGTGTCTGGGGCTACGCAAGCGGTTCCCAAAGAGCTTTAGAACAAGGCATAGTTTTCCCTGCTGGCTCTTTGGGCGTGGGACCAGTCTCCAGACATATGGCCATTTTTGGGTCTGGCTTGGCGCCATGTGGGAAAGGGTGGTTTTGAGGCTGAAGGCAGCAGGAAAGCCTGCAGCCCCCAGGTCTGTGGGGCTATGCAAGCGGTTCCCAAAGAGCTTTAGAACAAGGCATAGTTTTCCCTGCTGGCTCTTTGGGCGTGGGATCAACCTCCAGACATATGGCCATTTTTGGGCCTGGTGTGACGCCATGTGGGAAAGGGTGGTTTTGAGGCTGAAGGCAGCAGGAAAGCTTGCAGCCCCCAGGTCTCTGGGGCCACGCAAGCGGTTCCCAAAGAGCTTTAGAACAAGGCATAGTTTTCCCTGCTGGCTCTTTGGGCGTGGAACAAATCTCCAGACATATGGCCATTTTTGTGCCTTGCGTGGCGCCAAGTGGGAAAGGGTGGTTTTGAGGCTGAAGGCAGCAGGAAAGACTGCAGCCCCCAGGTGTGTGGGGCTACGCAAGCGGTTCCCAAAGAGCTTTAGAACAAGGCATAGTTTTCCCTGCTGGCTCTTTGGGCGTGGGACCAATCTCCAGACATATGGCCATTTTTGGGCCTGGCGCGGCGCCATGTGGGAAAGTGTGCCTTTGAGGCTAAAGAGAGCAGGAAAGCCTGCAGCCCCCAGGTGTGTGGGGCTACGCAAGCGTTTCCCAAAGAGCTTTAGAACAAGGCATAGTTTTCCCTGCTGGCTCTTTGGGCGTGGGACCAACCTCCAGACATATGGCCATTTTTGGGCCTGGCGTGACGCCATGTGGGAAAGGGTGGTTTTGAGGCTGAAGGCAGCAGGAAAGCCTGCAGCCCCCAGGTGTGTGGGGCTACGCAAGCGGTTCCCAAAGAGGTTTAGAACAAGGCATAGTTTTCCCTGCTGGCTCTTTGGGCGTGGGACCAGTCTCCAGACATATGGCCATTTTTGGGCCTGGCGCGGGGCCAAGTGGGAAAGGGTGGTTTTGAGGCTGAAGGCAGCAAGAAAGCCTGCAGCCCCCAGGTCTGTGGGGCTACGCAAGCGGTTCCCAAAGAGCTTTAGAACAAGGCATAGTTTTCCCTGCTGGCTCTTTGGGCGTGGGACCAACCTCCAGACATATGGCCATTTTTGTGCCTGGCGTGACGCCATGTGGGAAAGGGTGCTTTTGAGGCTGAAGGTGCCAGAAAAGCCTGCAGCCCCCAGGTGTGTGGGGCTACGCAAGCGGTTCCCAAAGAGCTTTAGAACAAGGCATAGTTTTCCCTGCTGGCTCTTTGGGCGTGGGACCACTCTCCAGACATATGGCCATTTTTGGGCCTGGCTTTGCGCCATGTGGGAAAGGGTGGTTTTGAGGCTGAAGGCAGCAGGAAAGCCTGCAGCCCCCAGGTGTGTGGGGCTATGCAAGCGGTTCCCAAAGAGCTTTAGAACAAGGCATAGTTTTCCCTGCTGGCTCTTTCGGTGTAGGACCAATCTCCAGACATATGGCCATTTCTTCTGCCTGGCCCGGCGCCAAGTGGGAAAGGGTGGTTTTGAGGCTGAAGGTGCCAGAAAAGCCTGCAGCCCCCAGGTGTGTGGGGCTACGCAAGCGTTTCCCAAAGAGCTTTAGAACAAGGCATAGTTTTCCCTGCTGGCTCTTTGGGCGTGGGACCAGTCTCCAGACATATGGCCATTTTTGTGCCTGGCGCGGGGCCAAGTGGGAAAGGGTGGTTTTGAGGCTGAAGGCAGCAGGAAAGCCTGCAGCCCGCAGGTGTGTGGGGCTACGCAAGCGGTTCCCAAAGAGCTTTAGAACAAGGCATAGTTTTCCCTGCTGGCTCTTTGGGCGTGGGACCAACCTCCAGACATATGGCCATTTTTGGGCCTGGCGCGGCGCCATGTGGGAAAGTGTGCCTTTGAGGCTAAAGAGAGCAGGAAAGCCTGCAGCCCCCAGGTGTGTGGGGCTACGCAAGCGTTTCCCAAAGAGCTTTAGAACAAGGCATAGTTTTCCCTGCTGGCTCTTTGGGCGTGGGACCAACCTCCAGACATATGGCCATTTTTGGGCCTGGCGTGACGCCATGTGGGAAAGGGTGGTTTTGAGGCTGAAGGCAGCAGGAAAGCCTGCAGCCCGCAGGTGTGTGGGGCTACGCAAGCGGTTCCCAAAGAGCTTTAGAACAAGGCATAGTTTTCCCTGCTGGCTCTTTGGGCGTGGGACCAGTCTCCACACATATGGCCATTTTTGGGCCTGGCGTGACGCCATGTGGGAAAGGGTGGTTTTGAGGCTGAAGGTGCCAGAAAAGCCTGCAGCCCCCAGTTTGTGTGGGGCTACGCAAGCGGTTCCCAAAGAGCTTTAGAACAAGGCATAGTTTTCCCTGCTGGCTCTTTGGGAAAGGGACCAGTCTCCAGACATATGGCCATTTTTGTGCCTGACGCGGCGCCATGTGGGAAAGGGTGGTTTTGAGGCTGAAGGCAGCAGGAAAGCCTGCAGCCCCCAGGTGTGTGGGGCTACGCAAGCAGTTCGCAAAGACCTTTAGAACAAGGCATAGTTTTCCCTGCTGGCTCTTTGGGCGTGGGACCAACCTCCAGACATATGGCCATTTTTGTGCCTGCCGTGGCGCCATGTGGGAAAGGGTGGTTTTGAGGCTGAAGGTACCAGAAAAGCCTGCAGCCCCCAGGTCTGTGGGGCTATGCAAGCGGTTCCCAAAGAGCTTTAGAACAAGGCATAGTTTTCCCTGCTGGCTCTTTGGGCGTGGGACCAGTCTCCAGACATATGGCCATTTTTGGGCCTGGCGCGGCGCCAAGTGGGAAAGGGTGGTTTTGAGGCTGAAGGCAGTAAGAAAGCCTGCAGCCCCCAGGTGTGTGGGGCTACGCAAGCGGTTCCCAAAGAGCTTTAGAACAAGGCATAGTTTTCCCTGCTGGCTCTTTGGGCGTGGGACCAGTCTCCAGACATATGGCCATTTTTGGGCCTGGCGTGGCGCCAAGTGGGAAAGTGTGCCTTTGAGGCTAAAGAGAGCAGGAAAGCCTGCAGCCCCCAGGTCTGTGGGGCTACGCAAGCGGTTCCCAAAGAGCTTTAGAACAAGGCATAGTTTTCCCTGCTGGCTCTTTGGGCGTGGGACCAGTCTCCAGACATATGGCCATTTTTGGGCCTGGCGTGACGCCATGTGGGAAAGGGTGGTTTTGAGGCTGAAGGTGCCAGAAAAGCCTGCAGCCCGCAGGTGTGTGGGGCTACGCAAGCGGTTCCCAAAGAGCTTTAGAACAAGGCATAGTTTTCCCTGCTGGCTCTTTGGGCGTGGGACCAGTCTCCAGACATATGGCCATTTTTGGGCCTGGCTTTGCGCCATGTGGGAAAGGGTGGTTTTGAGGCTGAAGGCAGCAGGAAAGCCTGCAGCCCCCAGGTGTGTGGGGCTACGCAAGCGGTTCCCAAAGAGCTTTAGAACAAGGCATAGTTTCCCCTGCTGGCTCTTTGGGCGTGGGACCAGTCTCCAGACATATGGCCATTTTTGGGCCTGCCGTGGCGCCATGTGGGAAAGGGTGGTTTTGAGGCTGAAGGCAGCAGGAAAGCCTGCAGCCCCCAGGTCTGTGGGGCTACGCAAGCGGTTCCCAAAGAGCTTTAGAACAAGGCATAGTTTTCCCTGCTGGCTCTTTGGGCGTGGGACCAGTCTCCAGACATATGGCCATTTTTGGGCCTGGCGTGACGCCATGTGGGAAAGGGTGGTTTTGAAGCTGAAGGCAGCAGGAAAGCCTGAAGCCCGCAGGTGTGTGGGGCTACGCAAGCGGTTCCCAAAGAGCTTTAGAACAAGGCATAGTTTTCCCTGCTGGCTCTTTGGGCGTGGGATCAACCTCCAGACATATGGCCATTTTTGGGCCTGGTGTGACGCCATGTGGGAAAGGGTGGTTTTGAGGCTGAAGGCAGCAGGAAAGCTTGCAGCCCCCAGGTCTCTGGGGCCACGCAAGCGGTTCCCAAAGAGCTTTAGAACAAGGCATAGTTTTCCCTGCTGGTTCTTTGGGCGTGGAACAAATCTCCAGATATATGGCCATTTTTGGGCCTGGCGCGGCGCCATGTGGGAAAGGGTTGTATTGAGGCTGAAGGCAGCAGGAAAGCCTGCAGCCCCCAGGTGTGTGGGGCCACGCAAGCGGTTCCCAAAGAGATTTAGAACAAGGCATAGTATTCCCTTCTGGCTCTTTGGGCGTGGGACCAACCTCCAGACATATGGCGATTTTTGTGCCTGGCGTGATGCCATGTGGGAAAGGGTGGTTTGCAGGCTGAAGGTGCCAGAAAAGCCTGCAGCCCCCAGGTCTGTGGGGCTATGCAAGCGGTTCCCAAAGAGCTTTAGAACAAGGCATAGTTTTCCCTGCTGGCTCTTTGGGCGTGGGACCAGTCTCCAGACATATGGCCATTTTTGGGCCTGGCGCGGGGCCAAGTGGGAAAGGGTGGTTTTGAGGCTGAAGGCAGCAAGAAAGCCTGCAGCCCCCAGGTGTGTGGGGCTACGCAAGCGGTTCCCAAAGAGCTTTAGAACAAGGCATAGTTTTCCCTGCTGGCTCTTTGGGCGTGGGACCAGTCTCCAGACATATGGCCATTTTTGGGCCTGGCGTGGCGCCAAGTGGGAAAGGGTGGTTTTGAGGCTGAAGGATGCAGGAAAGCCTGCAGCCCCCAGGTGTGTGGGGCTACGCAAGCGGTTCCCAAAGAGCTTTAGAACAAGGCATAGTTTTCCCTGCTGGCTCTTTGGGCGTGGGACCAACCTCCAGACATATGGCCATTTTTGTGCCTGGCGTGACGCCATGTGGGAAAGGGTGCTTTTGAGGCTGAAGGTGCCAGAAAAGCCTGCAGCCCCCAGGTGTGTGGGGCTACGCAAGCGGTTCCCAAAGAGCTTTAGAACAAGGCATAGTTTTCCCTGCTGGCTATTTGGGCGTGGGACCAGTCTCCAGATATATGGCCATTTTTGGGCCTGGCTTTGCGCCATGTGGGAAAGGGTGGTTTTGAGGCTGAAGGCAGCAGGAAAGCCTGCAGCCCCCAGGTGTGTGGGGCTATGCAAGCGGTTCCCAAAGAGCTTTAGAACAAGGCATAGTTTTCCCTGCTGGCTCTTTCGGTGTAGGACCAATCTCCAGACATATGGCCATTTTTGAGCCTGGCTTGGCGCCAAGTGGGAAAGGGTGGTTTTGAGGCTGAAGGCAGCAGGAAAGCCTGCAGCACGCAGGTCTGTGGGGCCACGCAAGCTGTTCCAAAAGAGCTTTAGAACAAGGCATAGTTTTCCCTGCTGGCTCTTTGGGCGTGGGACCAAACTCCAGACATATGGCCATTTTTGGGCCTGGCGCGGGGCCAAGTGGGAAAGGGTGGTTTTGAGGCTGAAGGCAGCAGGAAAGCCTGCAGCCCCCAGGTCTGTGGTGCCACGCAAGCTGTTTCCAAAGAGCTTTAGAACAAGGCATAGTTTTCCCTGCTGGCTCTTTGGGCGTGGGACCAAACTCCAGACATATGGCCATTTTTGGGCCTGGCGCGGGGCCAAGTGGGAAAGGGTGCTTTTGAGGCTGAAGGCAGCAGGAAAGCCTGCACCCCCCAGGTCTGTGGGGCCACGCAAGCGGTTCCCAAAGAGATTTAGAACAAGGCATAGTATTCCCTTCTGGCTCTTTGGGCGTGGGACCAACCTCCAGACATATGGCGATTTTTGTGCCTGGCGTGATGCCATGTGGGAAAGGGTGGTTTGCAGGCTGAAGGTGCCAGAAAAGCCTGCAGCCCCCAGGTCTGTGGGGCTATGCAAGCGGTTCCCAAAGAGCTTTAGAACAAGGCATAGTTTTCCCTGCTGGCTCTTTGGGCGTGGGACCAGTCTCCAGACATATGGCCATTTTTGGGCCTGGCGCGGGGCCAAGTGGGAAAGGGTGGTTTTGAGGCTGAAGGCAGCAAGAAAGCCTGCAGCCCCCAGGTGTGTGGGGCTACGCAAGCGGTTCCCAAAGAGCTTTAGAACAAGGCATAGTTTTCCCTGCTGGCTCTTTGGGCGTGGGACCAGTCTCCAGACATATGGCCATTTTTGGGCCTGGCGTGGCGCCAAGTGGGAAAGGGTGGTTTTGAGGCTGAAGGCAGCAGGAAAGACTGCAGCCCCCAGGTGTGTGGGGCTACGCAAGCGGTTCCCAAAGAGCTTTAGAACAAGGCATAGTTTTCCCTGCTGGCTCTTTGGGCGTGGGACCAACCTCCAGACATATGGCCATTTTTGTGCCTGGCGTGACGCCATGTGGGAAAGGGTGCTTTTGAGGCTGAAGGTGCCAGAAAAGCCTGCAGCCCCCAGGTGTGTGGGGCTACGCAAGCGGTTCCCAAAGAGCTTTAGAACAAGGCATAGTTTTCCCTGCTGGCTCTTTGGGCGTGGGACCAACCTCCAGACATATGGCCATTTTTGGGCCTGGCTTTGCGCCATGTGGGAAAGGGTGGTTTTGAGGCTGAAGGCAGCAGGAAAGCCTGCAGCCCCCAGGTGTGTGGGGCTATGCAAGCGGTTCCCAAAGAGCTTTAGAACAAGGCATAGTTTTCCCTGCTGGCTCTTTCGGTGTAGGACCAATCTCCAGACATATGGCCATTTTTGAGCCTGGCTTGGCGCCAAGTGGGAAAGGGTGGTTTTGAGGCTGAAGGCAGCAGGAAAGCCTGCAGCACGCAGGTCTGTGGGGCCACGCAAGCTGTTCCAAAAGAGCTTTAGAACAAGGCATAGTTTTCCCTGCTGGCTCTTTGGGCGTGGGACCAAACTCCAGACATATGGCCATTTTTGGGCCTGGCGCGGGGCCAAGTGGGAAAGGGTGGTTTTGAGGCTGAAGGCAGCAGGAAAGCCTGCAGCCCGCAGGTCTGTGGGGCCACGCAAGCTGTTTCCAAAGAGCTTTAGAACAAGGCATAGTTTTCCCTGCTGGCTCTTTGGGCGTGGGACCAACCTCCAGACATATGGCGATTTTTGTGCCTGGCGTGACGCCAAGTGGGAAAGGGTGCTTTTGAGGCTGAAGGCAGCAGGAAAGCCTGCACCCCCCAGGTCTGTGGGGCCACGCAAGCGGTTCCCAAACAGATTTAGAACAAGGCATAGTTTTCCCTGCTGGCTCTTTGGGCGTGGGACCAACCTCCAGACATATGGCGATTTTTGGGCCTGGCGTGGCGCCATGTGGGAAAGGGTGGTTTTGAGGCTGAAGGCAGCAGGAAAGCCTGCAGCCCCCAGGTCTGTGGGGCTACGCAAGCGGTTCCCAAAGAGCTTTAGAACAAGGCACAGTTTTCCCTGCTGGCTCTTTGGGCGTGGGACCAACCTCCAGACATATGGCCATTTTTGGGCCTGGCGTGGCGCCAAGTGGGAAAGGGTGGTTTTGAGGCTGAAGGCAGCAGGAAAGCCTGCAGCCCCCAGGTGTGTGGGGCTACGCAAGCGGTTCCCAAAGAGCTTTAGAACAAGGCATAGTTTTCCCTGCTGGCTCTTTGGGCGTGGGACCAGTCTCCAGACATATGGCCATTTTTGGGCCTGGTGTGACGCCATGTGGGAAAGGGTGGTTTTGAGGCTGAAGGTGCCAGAAAAGCCTGCAGCCCCCAGGTGTGTGGGGCTACGCAAGCGGTTCCCAAAGAGCTTTAGAACAAGGCATAGTTTTCCCTGCTGGCTCTTTGGGCGTGAGACCAGTCGCCAGACATATGGCCATTTTTGTGCCTGGCGTGGGGCCAAGTGGGAAAGGGTGGTTTTGAGGCTGAAGGTGCCAGAAAAGCCTGCAGCCCCCAGGTCTGTGGGGCTACGCAAGCGGTTCCCAAAGAGCTTTAGAACAAGGCATAGTTTTCCCTGCTGGCTCTTTGGGCGTGGGACCAGTCTCCAGACATATGGCCATTTTTGGGCCTGGCGCGGCGCCAAGTGGGAAAGGGTGGTTTTGAGGCTGAAGGCAGCAGGAAAGCCTGCAGCCCCCAGGTCTGTGGGGCTACGCAAGCGGTTCCCAAAGATCTTTAGAACAAGGCATAGTTTTCCCTGCTGGCTCTTTGGGCGTGGGACCAGTCTCCAGACATATGGCCATTTTTGGGCCTGGCGCGGGGCCAAGTGGGAAAGGGTGGTTTTGAGGCTGAAGGTGCCAGAAAAACCTGCAGCCCCCAGGTGTGTGGGGCTACGCAAGCGGTTCCCAAAGAGCTTTAGAACAAGGCATAGTTTCCCCTGCTGGCTCTTTGGGCGTGGGACCAGTCTCCAGACATATGGCCATTTTTGGGCCTGGCTTGGCGCCATGTGGGAAAGGGTGGTTTTGAGGCTGAAGGCAGCAGGAAAGCCTGCAGCCCCCAGGTCTGTGGGGCTACGCAAGCGGTTCCCAAAGAGCTTTAGAACAAGGCATAGTTTTCCCTGCTGGCTCTTTGGGCGTGGGATCAACCTCCAGACATATGGCCATTTTTGGGCCTGGCGTGACGCCATGTGGGAAAGGGTGGTTTTGAGGCTGAAGGCAGCAGGAAAGCTTGCAGCACGCAGGTCTGTGGGGCCACGCAAGCTGTTCCCAAAGAGCTTTAGAACAAGGCATAGTTTTCCCTGCTGGCTCTTTGGGCGTGGGACCATACTCCAGACATATGGCCATTTTTGGGCCTGGCGCGGGGCCAAGTGGGAAAGGGTGGTTTTGAGGCTGAAGGCAGCAGGAAAGCCTGCAGCCCGCAGCTCTGTGGGGCCACGCAAGCTGTTTCCAAAGAGCTTTAGAACAAGGCATAGTTTTCCCTGCTGGCTCTTTGGGCGTGGGACCAAACTCCAGACATATGGCCATTTTTGGGCCTGGCGCGGGGCCAAGTGGGAAAGGGTGGTTTTGAGGCTGAAGGCAGCAGGAAAGCCTGCAGCCCGCAGGTATGTGGGGCCACGCAAGCTGTTTCCAAAGAGCTTTAGAACAAGGCATAGTTTTCCCTGCTGGCTCTTTGGGCGTGGGACCAAACTCCAGACATATGGCCATTTTTGGGCCTGGCGCGGGGCCAAGTGGGAAAGGGTGCTTTTGAGGCTGAAGGCAGCAGGAAAGCCTGCACCCCCCAGGTGTGTGGGGCCACGCAAGCGGTTCCCAAACAGATTTAGAACAAGGCATAGTTTTCCCTGCTGGCTCTTTGGGCGTGGGACCAACCTCCAGACATATGGCGATTTTTGTGCCTGGCGTGACGCCATGTGGGAAAGGGTGGTTTTGAGGCTGAAGGCAGCAGGAAAGCCTGCAGCCCCCAGGTGTGTGGGGCTACGCAAGCGGTTCCCAAAGAGCTTTAGAACAAGGCACAGTTTTCCCTGCTGGCTCTTTGGGCGTGGGACCAACCTCCAGACATATGGCCATTTTTGGGCCTGGCGTGGCGCCAAGTGGGAAAGGGTGGTTTTGAGGCTGAAGGCAGCAGGAAAGCCTGCAGCCCCCAGGTGTGTGGGGCTACGCAAGCGGTTCCCAAAGAGCTTTAGAACAAGGCATATTTTTCCCTGCTGGCTCTTTGGGCGTGGGACCAGTCTCCAGACATATGGCCATTTTTGGGCCTGGCGTGACGCCATGTGGGAAAGGGTGGTTTTGAGGCTGAAGGTGCCAGAAAAGCCTGCAGCCCCCAGGTGTGTGGGGCTACGCAAGCGGTTCCCAAAGAGCTTTAGAACAAGGCATAGTTTTCCCTGCTGGCTCTTTGGGCGTGAGACCAGTCGCCAGACATATGGCCATTTTTGTGCCTGGCGTGGGGCCAAGTGGGAAAGGGTGGTTTTGAGGCTGAAGGTGCCAGAAAAGCCTGCAGCCCCCAGGTCTGTGGGGCTACGCAAGCGGTTCCCAAAGAGCTTTAGAACAAGGCATAGTTTTCCCTGCTGGCTCTTTGGGCGTGGGACCAGTCTCCAGACATATGGCCATTTTTGGGCCTGGCGCGGGGCCAAGTGGGAAAGGGTGGTTTTGAGGCTGAAGGTGCCAGAAAAACCTGCAGCCCCCAGGTGTGTGGGGCTACGCAAGCGGTTCCCAAAGAGCTTTAGAACAAGGCATAGTTTTCCCTGCTGGCTCTTTGGGCGTGGGACCAGTCTCCAGACATATGGCCATTTTTGGGCCTGGCTTGGCGCCATGTGGGAAAGGGTGGTTTTGAGGCTGAAGGCAGCAGGAAAGCCTGCAGCCCCCAGGTCTGTGGGGCTACGCAAGCGGTTCCCAAAGAGCTTTAGAACAAGGCATAGTTTTCCCTGCTGGCTCTTTCGGTGTAGGACCAATCTCCAGACATATGGCCATTTTTGTGCCTGGCGTGACGCCAAGTTGCACAGGATGGTTTTGAGGCTGAAGGCAGCAGGAAAGCCTGCAGCCCCCAGGTGTGTGGGGCTACGCAAGCGTTTCCCAAAGAGCTTTAGAATAAGGCATAGTTTTCCCTGCTTGCTCTTTGGGAAAGGGACCAGTCTCCAGAAATATAGCCATTTTTGTGCCTGGCGGGACGCCAAGTGGGAAAGGGTGGTTTTGAGGCTGAAGGCAGCAGGAAAGCCTGCAGCCCCCAGGTCTGTGGGGCCACGCAAGCTGTTCCCAAAGAGCTTTAGAACAAGGCATAGTTTTCCCTGCTGGCTCTTTGGGCGTAGGACCAACCTCCAGACATATGACCATTTTTGGGCCTGGCGTGACGCCATGTGGGAAAGGGTGGTTTTGAGGCTGAAGGTGCCAGAAAAGCCTGCAACCCCCAGGTCTGTGGGGCTACGCAAGCGGTTCCCAAAGAGATTTAGAACAAGGCATAGTTTTCCCTGCTGGCTCTTTGGGCGTGGGACCAGTCTCCAGACATATGGCCATTTTTGTGAATGGCGTGGGGCCAAGTGGGAAAGGGTGGTTTTGAGGCTGAAGGTACCAGAAAAGCCTGCAGCCCCGAGGTGTGTGGGGCTACGCAAGCGGTTCCCAAAGAGCTTTAGAACAAGGCATAGTTTTCCCTGCTGGCTCTTTGGGCGTGGGACCAGTCTCCAGACATATGGCCATTTTTGTGCCTGGCGCGGGGCCAAGTGGGAAAGGGTGGTTTTGAGGCTGAAGGTGCCAGAAAAGCCTGCAGCCCCCAGGTCTGTGGGGCCACGCAAGCTGTTCCCAAAGAGCTTTAGAACAAGGCATAGTTTTCCCTGCTGGCTCTTTGGGCGTGGGACCAACCTCCAGACATATGGCCATTTTTGTGCCTGGCGTGGGGCCAAGTGGGTAAGGGTGCTTTTGAGGCTGAAGGCAGCAGGAAAGCCTGCACCCCCCAGGTCTGTGGGGCTACGCAAGCGGTTCCCAAGGAGCTTTAGAATAAGGCTTCGTTTTCCCTGCTGGTTCTTTGGGCGTGGGACCAATCTCCAGATATATGGCCATTTTTGGGCCTGGCGCAACGCCAAGTGGGAAAGGGTGGTTTTGAGGCTGAAGGTGCCAGAAAAGCCTGCAGCCCCCAGGTGTGTGGGGCTACGCAAGCGGTTCCCCAAGAGCTTTAGAACAAGGCATAATTTTCCCTGCTGGCTCTTTGGGCGTGGGACCAGTCTCCAGACATATGGCCATTTTTGTGCCTGGCGTGACGCCATGTGGGAAAGGGTGGTTTTGAGGCTGAAGGCAGCAGGAAAGCCTGCAGCCCCCAGGTGAGTGGGGCTACGCAAGCGGTTCCCAAAGAGCTTTAGAACAAGGCATAGTTTTCCCTGCTGGCTCTTTGGGCGTGGGACCAGTCTCCAGACATATGGCCATTTTTGTGCCTGGCGCGGGGCCAAGTGGGAAAGGGTGGTTTTGAGGCTGAAGGTGCCAGAAAAGCCTGCAGCCCCCAGGTCTGTGGGGCCACGCAAGCTGTTCCCAAAGAGCTTTAGAACAAGGCATAGTTTTCCCTGCTGGCTCTTTGGGCGTGGGACCAACCTCCAGACATATGGCCATTTTTGTGCCTGGCGTGGGGCCAAGTGGGTAAGGGTGCTTTTGAGGCTGAAGGCAGCAGGAAAGCCTGCACCCCCCAGGTCTGTGGGGCTACGCAAGCGGTTCCCAAGGAGCTTTAGAATAAGGCTTCGTTTTCCCTGCTGGTTCTTTGGGCGTGGGACCAATCTCCAGATATATGGCCATTTTTGGGCCTGGCGCAACGCCAAGTGGGAAAGGGTGGTTTTGAGGCTGAAGGTGCCAGAAAAGCCTGCAGCCCCCAGGTGTGTGGGGCTACGCAAGCTGTTCCCCAAGAGCTTTAGAACAAGGCATAATTTTCCCTGCTGGCTCTTTGGGCGTGGGACCAGTCTCCAGACATATGGCCATTTTTGTGCCTGGCGTGACGCCATGTGGGAAAGGGTGGTTTTGAGGCTGAAGGCAGCAGGAAAGCCTGCAGCCCCCAGGTGAGTGGGGCTACGCAAGCGGTTCCCAAAGAGCTTTAGAACAAGGCATAGTTTTCCCTGCTGGCTCTTTGGGCGTGGGACCAGTCTCCAGACATATGGCCATTTTTGTGCCTGGCTTGGCGCCAAGTGGGAAAGGGTGGTTTTGAGGCTGAAGGCAGCAGGAAAGCCTGCAGCCCGCAGGTCTGTGGGGCCACGCAAGCTGTTTCCAAAGAGCTTTAGAACAAGGCATAGTTTTCCCTGCTGGCTCTTTGGGCGTGGGACCAAACTCCAGACATATGGCCATTTTTGGGCCTGGCGCCGGGCCAAGTGGGAAAGGGTGCTTTTGAGGCTGAAGGCAGCAGGAAAGCCTGCACCCCCCAGGTCTGTGGGGCCACGCAAGCGGTTCCCAAACAGATTTAGAACAAGGCATAGTTTTCCCTGCTGGCTCTTTGGGCGTGGGACCAACCTCCAGACATATGGCGATTTTTGTGCCTGGCGTGACGCCATGTGGGAAAGGGTGGTTTTGAGGCTGAAGGCAGCAGGAAAGCCTGCAGCCCCCAGGTCTGTGGGGCTACGCAAGCGGTTCCCAAAGAGCTTTAGAACAAGGCACAGTTTTCCCTGCTGGCTCTTTGGGCGTGGGACCAACCTCCAGACATATGGCCATTTTTGGGCCTGGCGCGGCGCCAAGTGGGAAAGGGTGGTTTTGAGGCTGAAGGCAGCAGGAAAGCCTGCAGCCCCCAGGTGAGTGGGGCTACGCAAGCGGTTCCCAAAGAGCTTTAGAACAAGGCATAGTTTTCCCTGCTGGCTCTTTGGGCGTGGGACCAGTCTCCAGACATATGGCCATTTTTGTGCCTGGCTTGGCGCCAAGTGGGAAAGGATGGTTTTGAGGCTGAAGGCAGCAGGAAAGCCTGCAGCCCGCAGGTCTGTGGGGCCAGGCAAGCTGTTTCCAAAGAGCTTTAGAACAAGGCATAGTTTTCCCTGCTGGCTCTTTGGGCGTGGGACCAAACTCCAGACATATGGCCATTTTTGGGCCTGGCGCCGGGCCAAGTGGGAAAGGGTGCTTTTGAGGCTGAAGGCAGCAGGAAAGCCTGCACCCCCCAGGTCTGTGGGGCCACGCAAGCGGTTCCCAAACAGATTTAGAACAAGGCATAGTTTTCCCTGCTGGCTCTTTGGGCGTGGGACCAACCTCCAGACATATGGCGATTTTTGTGCCTGGCGTGACGCCATGTGGGAAAGGGTGGTTTTGAGGCTGAAGGCAGCAGGAAAGCCTGCAGCCCCCAGGTCTGTGGGGCTACGCAAGCGGTTCCCAAAGAGCTTTAGAACAAGGCACAGTTTTCCCTGCTGGCTCTTTGGGCGTGGGACCAACCTCCAGACATATGGCCATTTTTGGGCCTGGCGCGGCGCCAAGTGGGAAAGGGTGGTTTTGAGGCTGAAGGCAGCAGGAAAGCCTGCAGCCCCCAGGTGTGTGGGGCTACGCAAGCGGTTCCCAAAGAGCTTTAGAACAAGGCATAGTTTTCCCTGCTGGCTCTTTGGGCGTGAGACCAGTCGCCAGACATATGGCCATTTTTGTGCCTGGCGTGGGGCCAAGTGGGAAAGGGTGGTTTTGAGGCTGAAGGTGCCAGAAAAGCCTGCAGCCCCCAGGTGTGTGGGGCTACGCAAGCGGTTCCCAAAGAGCTTTAGAACAAGGCATAGTTTTCCCTGCTGGCTCTTTGGGCGTGGGACCAGTCTCCAGACATATGGCCATTTTTGGGCCTGGCGCGGCGCCAAGTGGGAAAGGGTGGTTTTGAGGCTGAAGGTGCCAGAAAAGCCTGCAGCCCCCAGGTCTGTGGGGATACGCAAGCGGTTCCCAAAGAGCTTTAGAACAAGGCATAGTTTTCCCTGCTGGCTCTTTGGGCGTGGGACCAACCTCCAGACATATGGCCATTTTTGTGCCTGGCGTGGGGCCAAGTGGGTAAGGGTGCTTTTGAGGCTGAAGGCAGCAGGAAAGCCTGCACCCCCCAGGTCTGTGGGGCTACGCAAGCGGTTCCCAAGGAGCTTTAGAATAAGGCTTCGTTTTCCCTGCTGGTTCTTTGGGCGTGGGACCAATCTCCAGATATATGGCCATTTTTGGGCCTGGCGCAACGCCAAGTGGGAAAGGGTGGTTTTGAGGCTGAAGGTGCCAGAAAAGCCTGCAGCCCCCAGGTGTGTGGGGCTACGCAAGCGGTTCCCCAAGAGCTTTAGAACAAGGCATAATTTTCCCTGCTGGCTCTTTGGGCGTGGGACCAGTCTCCAGACATATGGCCATTTTTGTGCCTGGCGTGACGCCATGTGGGAAAGGGTGGTTTTGAGGCTGAAGGCAGCAGGAAAGCCTGCAGCCCCCAGGTGAGTGGGGCTACGCAAGCGGTTCCCAAAGAGCTTTAGAACAAGGCATAGTTTTCCCTGCTGGCTCTTTGGGCGTGGGACCAGTCTCCAGACATATGGCCATTTTTGTGCCTGGCTTGGCGCCAAGTGGGAAAGGGTTGTTTTGAGGCTGAAGGCAGCAGGAAAGCCTGCAGCCCGCAGGTCTGTGGGGCCACGCAAGCTGTTTCCAAAGAGCTTTAGAACAAGGCATAGTTTTCCCTGCTGGCTCTTTGGGCGTGGGACCAAACTCCCGACATATGGCCATTTTTGGGCCTGGCGCCGGGCCAAGTGGGAAAGGGTGGTTTTGAGGCTGAAGGCAGCAGGAAAGCCTGCACCCCCCAGGTCTGTGGGGCCACGCAAGCGGTTCCCAAACAGATTTAGAACAAGGCATAGTTTTCCCTGCTGGCTCTTTGGGCGTGGGACCAACCTCCAGACATATGGCGATTTTTGTGCCTGGAGTGACGCCATGTGGGAAAGGGTGGTTTTGAGGCTGAAGGCAGCAGGAAAGCCTGCAGCCCCCAGGTGTGTGGGGCTACGCAAGCGGTTCCCAAAGAGCTTTAGAACAAGGCACAGTTTTCCCTGCTGGCTCTTTGGGCGTGGGACCAACCTCCAGACATATGGCCATTTTTGGGCCTGGCGCGGCGCCAAGTGGGAAAGGGTGGTTTTGAGGCTGAAGGCAGCAGGAAAGCCTGCAGCCCCCAGGTGTGTGGGGCTACGCAAGCGGTTCCCAAAGAGCTTTAGAACAAGGCATAGTTTTCCCTGCTGGCTCTTTGGGCGTGGGACCAGTCTCCAGACATATGGCCATTTTTGGGCCTGGCGTGACGCCAAGTGGGAAAGGGTGGTTTTGAGGCTGAAGGTGCCAGAAAAGCCTGCAGCCCCCAGGTGTGTGGGGCTACGCAAGCGGTTCCCAAAGAGCTTTAGAACAAGGCATAGTTTTCCCTGCTGGCTCTTTGGGCGTGAGACCAGTCGCCAGACATATGGCCATTTTTGTGCCTGGCGTGGGGCCAAGTGGGAAAGGGTGGTTTTGAGGCTGAAGGTGCCAGAAAAGCCTGCAGCCCCCAGGTCTGTGGGGCTACGCAAGCGGTTCCCAAAGAGCTTTAGAACAAGGCATAGTTTTCCCTGCTGGCTCTTTGGGCGTGGGACCAGTCTCCAGACATATGGCCATTTTTGGGCCTGGCGCGGCGCCAAGTGGGAAAGGGTGGTTTTGAGGCTGAAGGTGCCAGAAAAGCCTGCAGCCCCCAGGTCTGTGGGGCTACGCAAGCGGTTCCCAAAGAGATTTAGAACAAGGCATAGTTTTCCCTGCTGGCTCTTTGGGCGTGAGACCAGTCGCCAGACATATGGCCATTTTTGTGCCTGGCGTGGGGCCAAGTGGGAAAGGGTGGTTTTGAGGCTGAAGGTGCCAGAAAAGCCTGCAGCCCCGAGGTGTGTGGGGCTACGCAAGCGGTTCCCAAAGAGCTTTAGAACAAGGCATAGTTTTCCCTGCTGGCTCTTTGGGCGTGGGACCAGTCTCCAGACATATGGCCATTTTTGGGCCTGGCGCGGCGCCAAGTGGGAAAGGGTGGTTTTGAGGCTGAAGGCAGCAGGAAAGCCTGCAGCCCCCAGGTGTGTGGGGCTACGCAAGCGGTTCCCAAAGAGCTTTAGAACAAGGCATAGTTTTCCCTGCTGGCTCTTTCGGTGTAGGACCAATCTCCAGACATATGGCCATTTTTGTGCCTGCCGGCACGCCAAGTGGGAAAGGGTGGTTTTGAGGCTGAAGGCAGCAGGAAAGCCTGCAGCCCCCAGGTGTGTGGGGCTACGCAAGCGGTTCCCAAAGAGCTTTAGAACAAGGCATAATTTTCCCTGCTGGCTCTTTGGGAAAGGGACCAGTCTCAAGAAATATAGCCATTTTTGTGCCTGGCGGGACGCCAAGTGGGAAAGGGTGGTTTTGAGGCTGAAGGCAGCAGGAAAGCCTGCAGCCCCCAGGTCTGTGGGGCTACGCAAGCTGTTCACAAAGAGCTTTAGAACAAGGCATAGTTTTCCCTGCTGGCTCTTTGGGCGTGGGACCAACCTCCAGACATATGGCCATTTTTGTGCCTGGCGTGACGCCATGTGGGAAAGGGTGGTTTTGAGGCTGAAGGTGCCAGAAAAGCCTGCAGCCCCCAGGTCTGTGGGGCTACGCAAGCGGTTCCCAAAGAGCTTTAGAACAAGGCATAGTTTTCCCTGCTGGCTCTTTGGGCGTGGGACCAGTCTCCAGACATATGGCCATTTTTGGGCCTGGCTTGGCGCCATGTGGGAAAGGGTGGTTTTGAGGCTGAAGGCAGCAGGAAAGCCTGCAGCCCCCAGGTGTGTGGGGCTACGCAAGCGGTTCCCAAAGAGCTTTAGAACAAGGCATAGTTTTCCCTTCTGGCTCTTTGGGCGTGGGACCAACCTCTAGACATATGGCCATTTTTGTTCCTGGCGTGACGCCAAGTGGGAAAGGGTGGTTTTGAGGCTGAAGGCAGCAGGAAAGCCTGCATCCCCCATGTCTGTGGGGCTACGCAAGCGGTTCCCAAAGAGCTTTAGAACAAGGCATAGTTTTCCCTGCTGGCTCTTTGGGCGTAGGACCAACCTCCAGACATATGGCCATTTTCGTGCCTGGCGTGACGCCATGTGGGAAAGGGTGGTTTTGAGGCTGAAGGCAGCAGGAAAGCCTGCAGCCCCCAGGTGTGTGGGGCCACGCAAGCGGTTCCCAAAGAGCTTTAGAACAAGGCATAGTTTTCCCTGCTGGCTCTTTGGGCGTGGGACCAGTCTCCAGAAATATGGCCATTTTTGGGCCTGGCGCGGGGCCAAGTGGGAAAGGGTGGTTTTGAGGCTGAAGGCAGCAGGAAAGCCTGCAGCCACCAGGTCTGTGGGGCCACGCAAGCTGTTCCCAAAGAGCTTTAGAACAAAGCATAGTTTTCCCTGCTGGCTCTTTGGGCGTGGGACCAAACTCCAGACATATGGCCATTTTTGTGCCTGGCGTGGGGCCAAGTGGGTAAGGGTGCTTTTGAGGCTGAAGGCAGCAGGAAAGCCTGCACCCCCCAGGTCTGTGGGGCCACGCATGCAGTTCCCA
The DNA here is from genome assembly GCF_963924245.1 of Chroicocephalus ridibundus. Taxonomy (NCBI): domain Eukaryota; kingdom Metazoa; phylum Chordata; class Aves; order Charadriiformes; family Laridae; genus Chroicocephalus; species Chroicocephalus ridibundus. The sequence goes on from NW_026961717.1 coordinate 722,178, forward strand.
AAGAGCTTTAGAATAAGGCTTCGTTTTCCCTGCTGTCTCTTTGGGTGTGGAACCAATCTCCAGATATATGGCCATTTTTGTGCCTGGCGCAGCGCCATGTGGGAAAGGGTGGTTTTGAGGCTGAAGGTGCCAGAAAAGCCTGCAGCCCCCAGGTGTGTGGGGCTACGCAAGCGGTTCCCAAAGAGCTTTAGAACAAGGCATAGTTTTCCCTGCTGGCTCTTTCGGCGTGGGACCAGTCTCCAGACATATGGCCATTTTTGTGCCTGGCTTGGCGCCATGTGGGAAAGGGTGGTTTTGAGGCTGAAGGCAGCAGGAAAGCCTGCAGCCCCCAGGTGTGTGGGGCTACGCAAGCGGTTCCCAAAGAGCTTTAGAACAAGGCATAGTTTTCCCTGCTGGCTCTTTGGGCGTGGGACCAACCTCCAGACATATGGCCATTTTTGTTCATGGCGTGACGCCATGTGGGAAAGGGTGGTTTTGAGGCTGAAGGCAGCAGGAAAGCCTGCATCCCCCAGGTCTGTGGGGCTACGCAAGCAGTTCCCAAAGAGCTTTAGAACAAGGCATAGTTTTCCCTGCTGGCTCTTTGGGCGTAGGACCAACCTCCAGACATATGGCCATTTTCGTGCCTGGCGTGACGCCATGTGGGAAAGGGTGGTTTTGAGGCTGAAGGCAGCAGGAAAGCCTGCAGCCCCCAGGTGTGTGGGGCTACGCAAGCGGTTCCCAAAGAGCTTTAGAACAAGGCATAGTTTTCCCTGCTGGCTCTTTGGGCGTGGGACCAGTCTCCAGAAATATAGCCATTTTTGTGCCTGGCGTGGGGCCAAGTGGGAAAGGGTGGTTTTGAGGCTGAAGGCAGCAGGAAAGCCTGCAGCCCCCAGGTCTGTGGGGCCACGCAAGCTGTTCCCAAAGAGCTTTAGAACAAGGCATAGTTTTCCCTGCTGGCTCTTTGGGCGTGGGACCAAACTCCAGACATATGGCCATTTTTGTGCCTGGCGTGGGGCCAAGTGGGTAAGGGTGCTTTTGAGGCTGAAGGCAGCAGGAAAGCCTGCACCCCCCAGGTGTGTGGGGCCACGCAAGCTGTTCCCAAAGAGCTTTAGAATAAGGCTTCGTTTTCCCTGCTGGCTCTTTGGGCGTGGGACCAGTCTCCAGATATATGGCCATTTTTGTGCCTGGCGCAGCGCCATGTGGGAAAGGGTGGTTTTGAGGCTGAAGGTGCCAGAAAAGCCTGCAGCCCCCAGGTGTGTGGGGCTACGCAAGCGGTTGCCAAAGAGCTTTAGAACAAGGCATAGTTTTCCCTGCTGGCTCTTTGGGCGTGGGACCAATATCCAGCCATATGGCCATTTTTGTGCCTGGCGTGGCGCCAAGTGGGAAAGGGTGGTTTTGAGGCTGAAGGCAGCAGGAAAGCTTGCAGCCCCCAGGTGTGTGGGGCTACGCAAGCGGTTCCCAAAGAGCTTTAGAACAAGGCATCGTTTTCCCTGCTGGCTCTTTGGGCGTGGAACAAATCTCCAGATATATGGCCATTTTTGGGCCTGGCGCGGCGCCATGTGGGAAAGGGTGGTTTTGAGGCTGAAGGCAGCAGGAAAGCCTGCAGCCCCCAGGTGTGTGGGGCTACGCAAGCGGTTCCCAAAGAGCTTTAGAACAAGGCATAGTTTTCCCTGCTGGCTCTTTGGGCGTGGGACCAACCTCCAGACATATGGCCATTTTTGGGCCTGGCGCGGCGCCAAGTGGGAAAGGGTGGTTTTGAGGCTGAAGGCAGCAGGAAAGCCTGCAGCCCCCAGGTGTGTGGGGCTACGCAAGCGGTCCCCAAAGAGCTTTAGAACAAGGCATACTTTTCCCTGCTGGCTCTTTGGGCGTGGGTCCAGTCTCCAGACATATGGCCATTTTTGTGACTGGCGCGGCGCCAAGTGGGAAAGGGTGGTTTTGAGGCTGAAGGCAGCAGGAAAGCCTGCAGCCCCCAGGTCTGTGGGGCTACGCAAGCGGTCCCCAAAGAGCTTTAGAACAAGGCATAGTATTCCCTGATGGCTCTTTGGGCGTGGGTCCAACCTCCAGACATATGGCGATTTTTGGGCCTGGCGTGACGCCATGTGGGAAAGGGTGGTTTTGAGGCTGAAGGTGCCAGAAAAGCCTGCAGCCCCCAGGTGTGTGGGGCTACGCAAGCGGTTCCCAAAGAGCTTTAGAACAAGGCATAGTTTTCCCTGCTGGCTCTTTCGGTGTAGGAGCAACCTCCAGCCATATGGCCATATTTGGGCCTGGCGTGACGCCATGTGGGAAAGGGTGGTTTTGAGGCTGAAGGTGCCAGAAAAGCCTGCAGCCCCCAGGTCTGTGGGGCTACGCAAGCGGTTCCCAAAGAGCTTTAGAACAAGGCACAGTTTTCCCTGCTGGCTCTTTGGGCGTGGGACCAGTCTCCAGACATATGGCCATTTTTGTGCCTGGCGTGGCGCCAAGTGGGAAAGTGTGATTTTGAGGCTGAAGGCAGCAGGAAAGCCTGCAGCCCCCAGGTGTGTGGGGCTACGCAAGCGGTCCCCAAAGAGCTTTAGAACAAGGCATAGTTTTCCCTGCTGGCTCTTTCGGTGTAGGACCAATCTCCAGACATAGGGCCATTTTTGTGCCTGGCGGAACGCCAAGTACGAAAGGGTGATTTTGAGGCTGAAGGCAGCAGGAAAGCCTGCAGCCCGCAGGTCTGTGGGGCCACGCAAGCGGTTCCCAAAGAGCTTTAGAACAAGGCATAATTTTCCCTGCTGGTTCTTTGGGCGTGGGACCAGTCTCCAGATATATGGCCATTATTGTGCCTGGCGCGGCGCCATATGGGAAAGGGTGGTTTTGAGGCTGAAGGCAGCAGGAAAGCCTGCAGCCCCCAGTTTGTGTGGGGCTACGCAAGCGGTTCCCAAAGAGCTTTAGAATAAGGCATAGTTTTCCCTGCTGGCTCTTTGGGCGTGGGACCAGTCTCCAGACATATGGCCATTTTTGTGCCTGGCGTGGCGCCAAGTGGGAAAGGGTGGTTTTGAGGCTGAAGGCAGCAGGAAAGCCTGCAGCCCCCAGGTGTGTGGGGCTACGCAAGCGGTTCCCAAAGAGCTTTAGAACAAGGCATAGTTTTCCCTGCTGGCTCTTTCGGTGTAGGACCAATCTCCAGACATATGGCCATTTTTGTGCCTGGCGGCACGCCAAGTTACGCAAGATGGTTTTGAGGCTGAAGGCAGCAGGAAAGCCTGCAGCCCCCAGGTGTGTGGGGCTACGCAAGCGGTTCCCAAAGAGCTTTAGAACAAGGCATAGTTTTCCCTTCTGGCTCTTTGGGCGTGGGACCAACCTCCAGACATATGGCCATTTTTGGGCCTGGCGTAACACCATGTGGGAAAGGGTGGTTTTGAGGCTGAAGGCAGCAGGAAAGCCTGCAGCCCCCAGGTCTGTGGGGCTACGCAAGCGGTTCCCAAAGAGCTTTAGAACAAGGCATAGTTTTCCCTGCTGGCTCTTTGGGCGTGGGACCAGTCTCCAGACATATGGCCATTTTTGGGACTGGCGCGGCGCCAAGTGGGAAAGGGTGGTTTTGAGGCTGAAGGCAGCAGGAAAGCCTGCAGCCCCCAGGTCTGTGGGGCTATGCAAGCGGGTCCCTAAAGAGCTTTAGAACAAGGCATAGTATTCCCTTCTGGCTCTTTGGGCGTGGGACCAACCTCCAGACATATGGCGATTTTTGTGCCTGGCGTTACGCCATGTGGGAAAGGGTGGTTTTGAGGCTGAAGGTGCCAGAAAAGCCTGCAGCCACCAGGTGTGTGGGGCTACGCAAGCGGTTCCCAAAGAGCTTTAGAACAAGGCATAGTTTTCCCTGCTGGCTCTTTGGGCGTGGGACCAGTCTCCAGACATATGGCCATTTTTGGGCCTGGCGTGACGCCATGTGGGAAAGGGTCGTTTTGAGGCTGAAGGTGCCAGAAAAGCCTGCAGCCCGCAGGTGTGTGGGGCTACGCAAGCGGTTCCCAAAGAGCTTTAGAACAAGGCACAGTTTTCCCTGCTGGCTCTTTGGGCGTGGGACCAGTCTCCAGACATATGGCCATTTTTGGGCCTGGCGTGGCGCCAAGTGGGAAAGTGTGATTTTGAGGCTGAAGGCAGCAGGAAAGCCTGCAGCCCCCAGGTCTGTGGGGCTACGCAAGCGGTTCCCAAAGAGCTTTAGAACAAGGCATAGTTTTCCCTGCTGGCTCTTTCGGTGTAGGACCAATCTCCAGACATAGGGCCATTTTTGTGCCTGGCGGCACGCCAAGTACGAAAGGGTGGTTTTGAGGCTGAAGGCAGCAGGAAAGCCTGCAGCCCCCACGTGTGTGGGGCTACGCAAGCGGTTCCCAAAGAGCTTTAGAACAAGGCATAGTTTTCCCTGCTGGCTCTTTGGGAAAGGGACCAGTCTCCAGAAATATAGCCATTTTTGTGCCTGGCGGGACGCCATGTGGGAAAGGGTGGTTTTGAGGCTGAAGGCAGCAGGAAAGCCTGCAGCCCCCAGGTGTGTGGGGCCACGCAAGCTGTTCACAAAGAGCTTTAGAACAAGGCATATTTTTCCCTGCTGGCTCTTTGGGCATGGGACCACCCTCCAGACATATGGCCATTTTTGTGCCTGGCGTGACGACATGTGGGAAAGGGTGGTTTTGAGGCTGAAGGTGCCAGAAAAGCCTGCAGCCCCCAGGTGTGTGGGGCTACGCAAGCGGTTCCCAAAGAGCTTTAGAACAAGGCATAGTTTTCCCTGCTGGCTCTTTCGGCGTGGGACCAGTCTCCAGACATATGGCCATTTTTGTGCCTGGCTTGGCGCCATGTGGGAAAGGGTGGTTTTGAGGCTGAAGGCAGCAGGAAAGCCTGCAGCCCCCAGGTCTGTGGGGCTACGCAAGCGGTTCCCAAAGAGCTTTAGAACAAGGCATAGTTTTCCCTGCTGGCTCTTTGGGCGTTGGACCAACCTCCAGACATATGGCCATTTTTGTGCCTGGCGTGACGCCATGTGGGAAAGGGTGGTTTTGAGGCTGAAGGCAGCAGGAAAGCCTGCAGCCCCCAGGTGTGTGGGGCTACGCAAGCGGTTCCCAAAGAGCTTTAGAACAAGGCATAGTTTTCCCTGCTGGCTCTTTGGGCGTAGGACCAACCTCCAGACATATGGCCATTTTCGTGCCTGGCGTGACGCCATGTGGGAAAGGGTGGTTTTGAGGCTGAAGGCAGCAGGAAAGCCTGCAGCCCCCAGGTGTGTGGGGCTACGCAAGCGGTTCCCAAAGAGCTTTAGAACAAGGCATAGTTTTCCCTGCTGGCTCTTTGGGCGTGGGACCAGTCTCCAGAAATATAGCCATTTTTGTGCCTGGCGCGGGGCCAAGTGGGAAAGGGTGGTTTTGAGGCTGAAGGCAGCAGGAAAGCCTGCAGCCCCCAGGTCTGTGGGGCCACGCAAGCTGTTCCCAAAGAGCTTTAGAACAAGGCATAGTTTTCCCTGCTGGCTCTTTGGGCGTGGGACCAGTCTCCAGACATATGGCCATTTTTGTGCCTGGCGTGGGGCCAAGTGGGAAAGGGTGCTTTTGAGGCTGAAGGCAGCAGGAAAGCCTGCACCCCCCAGGTCTGTGGGGCCACGCATGCAGTTCCCAAAGAGCTTTAGAATAAGGCTTCGTTTTCCCTGCTGGCTCTTTGGGCGTGGAACCAATCTCCAGATATATGGCCATTTTTGTGCCTGGCGCAGCGCCATGTGGGAAAGGGTGTTTTTGAGGCTGAAGGTGCCAGAAAAGCCTGCAGCCCCCAGGTGTGTGGGGCTACGCAAGCGGTTCCCAAAGAGCTTTAGAACAAGGCATAGTTTTCCCTGCTGGCTCTTTGGGAAAGGGACCAGTCTCCAGAAATATAGCCATTTTTGTGCCTGGCGGGACGCCAAGTGGGAAATGGTGGTTTTGAGGCTGAAGGCAGCAGGAAAGCCTGCAGCCCCCAGGTGTGTGGGGCTACGCAAGCGGTTCCCAAAGAGCTTTAGAACAAGGCACAGTTTTCCCTGCTGGCTCTTTGGGCGTGGGACCAGTCTCCAGACATATGGCCATTTTTGTTCCTGGCGTGACGCCATGTGGGAAAGGGTGGTTTTGAGGCTGAAGGCAGCAGGAAAGCCTGCAGCCCCCAGGTCTGTGGGGCTACGCAAGCGGTTCCCAAAGAGCTTTAGAACAAGGCATAGTTTTCCCTGCTGGCTCTTTGGGCGTGGGACCAGTCTCCAGACATATGGCCATTTTTGGGCCTGGCGCGGCGCCAAGTGGGAAAGGGTGGTTTTGAGGCTGAAGGCAGCAGGAAAGCCTGCAGCCCCCAGGTGTGTGGGGCTACGCAAGCGGTTCCCAAAGAGCTTTAGAACAAGGCATAGTATTCCCTTCTGGCTCTTTGGGCGTGGGACCAACCTCCAGACATATGGCGATTTTTGTGCCTGGCTTGACACCATGTGGGAAAGTGTGGTTTTGAGGCTGAAGGTGCCAGAAAAGCCTGCAGCCCCCAGGTCTGTGGGGCTACGCAAGCGGTTCCCAAAGAGCTTTAGAACAAGGCATAGTTTTCCCTGCTGGCTCTTTGGGCGTGGGACCAACCTCCAGCCATATGGCCATATTTGGGCCTGGCGTGACGCCATGTGGGAAAGGGTGGTTTTGAGGCTGAAGGTGCCAGAAAAGCCTGCAGCCCCCAGGTGTGTGGGGCTACCGTGGGACCAGTCTCCAGACATATGGCCATTTTTGGGCCTGGCGTGGCGCCAAGTGGGAAAGGGTGGTTTTGAGGCTGAAGGCAGCAGGAAAGCCTGCAGCCCCCAGGTGTGTGGGGCTACGCAAGCGGTTCCCAAAGAGCTTTAGTACAAGGCACAGTTTTCCCTGCTGGCTCTTTCGGTGTAGGACCAATCTCCAGACATAGGGCCATTTTTGTGCCTGGCGGCACGCCAAGTAGAAAAGAGTGGTTTTGAGGCTGAAGGCAGCAGGAAAGCCTGCAGCCCCCAGGTGTGTGGGGCCACGCAAGCGGTTCCCAAAGAGCTTTAGAACAAGGCATAATTTTCCCTGCTGGTTCTTTGGGCGTGGGACCAAACTCCAGATATATGGCCATTACTGTGCCTGGCGCGGCGCCATATGGGAAAGGGTGGTTTTGAGGCTGAAGGCAGCAGGAAAGCCTGCAGCCCCCAGTTTGTGTGGGGCTACGCAAGCGTTTCCCAAAGAGCTTTAGAATAAGGCACAGTTTTCCCTGCTGGCTCTTTGGGCGTGGGACCAGTCTCCAGACATATGGCCATTTTTGGGCCTGGCGTGGCGCCAAGTGGGAAAGGGTGGTTTTGAGGCTGAAGGCAGCAGGAAAGCCTGCAGCCCCCAGGTGTGTGGGGCTACGCAAGCGGTTCCCAAAGAGCTTTAGAACAAGGCATAGTTTTCCCTGCTGGCTCTTTGGGCGTGGGACCAGTCTCCAGACATATGGCCATTTTTGGGCCTGGCGCGGCGCCAAGTGGGAAAGGGTGGTTTTGAGGCTGAACGCAGCAGGAAAGCCTGCAGCCCCCAGGTCTGTGGGGCTACGCAAGCGGTCCCCAAAGAGCTTTAGAACAAGGCATAGTATTCCCTTCTGGCTCTTTGGGCGTGGGACCAACCTCCAGACATATGGCGATTTTTGGGCCTGGAGTGACGCCATGTGGGAAAGGGTGGTTTTGAGGCTGAAGGTGCCAGAAAAGCCTGCAGCCCCCAGGTGTGTGGGGCTACGCAAGCGGTTCCCAAAGAGCTTTAGAACAAGGCATAGTTTTCCCTGCTGGCTCTTTGGGTGTGGGACCAACCTCCAGCCATATGGCCATATTTGGGCCTGGCGTGACGCCATGTGGGAAAGGGTGGTTTTGAGTCTGAAGGTGCCAGAAAAGCCTGCAGCCCCAGGTGTGTGGGGCTACGCAAGCGGTTCCCAAAGAGCTTTAGAACAAGGCACAGTTTTCCCTGCTGGCTCTTTGGGCGTGGGACCAACCTCCAGCCATATGGCCATATTTGGGCCTGGCGTGACGCCATGTGGGAAAGGGTGGTTTTGAGGCTGAAGGTGCCAGAAAAGCCTGCAGCCCCCAGGTGTGTGGGGCTACGCAAGCGGTTCCCAAAGAGCTTTAAAACAAGGCACAGTTTTCCCTGCTGGCTCTTTCGGTGTAGGACCAATCTCCAGACATAGGGCCATTTTTGTGCCTGGCGGCACGCCAAGTAGGAAAGGGTGGTTTTGAGGCTGAAGGCAGCAGGAAAGCCTGCAGCCCCCAGGTGTGTGGGGCCACGCAAGCGGTTCCCAAAGAGCTTTAGAACAAGGCATAGTTTTCCCTTCTGGCTCTTTGGGCGTGGGACAAACCTCCAGACATATGGCGATTTTTGTGCCTGGCGTGACACCATGTGGGAAAGTGTGGTTTTGAGGCTGAAGGTGCCAGAAAAGCCTGCAGCCCCCAGGTCTGTGGGGCTACGCAAGCGGTTCCCAAAGAGCTTTAGAACAAGGCATAGTTTTCCCTGCTGGCTCTTTGGGCGTGGGACCAACCTCCAGCCATATGGCCATATTTGGGCCTGGCGTGACGCCATGTGGGAAAGGGTGGTTTTGAGGCTGAAGGTGCCAGAAAAGCCTGCAGCCCCCAGGTGTGTGGGGCTACCGTGGGACCAGTCTCCAGACATATGGCCATTTTTGGGCCTGGCGTGGCGCCAAGTGGGAAAGGGTGGTTTTGAGGCTGAAGGCAGCAGGAAAGCCTGCAGCCCCCAGGTGTGTGGGGCTACGCAAGCGGTTCCCAAAGAGCTTTAGAACAAGGCATAGTTTTCCCTGCTGGCTCTTTCGGTGTAGGACCAATCTCCAGACATATGGCCATTTTTGTGCCTGGCGGCACGCCAAGTTACGCAAGATGGTTTTGAGGCTGAAGGCAGCAGGAAAGCCTGCAGCCCCCAGGTGTGTGGGGCTACGCAAGCGGTTCCCAAAGAGCTTTAGAACAAGGCATAGTTTTCCCTTCTGGCTCTTTGGGCGTGGGACCAACCTCCAGACATATGGCCATTTTTGGGCCTGGCGTAACGCCATGTGGGAAAGGGTGGTTTTGAGGCTGAAGGCAGCAGGAAAGCCTGCAGCCCCCAGGTCTGTGGGGCTACGCAAGCGGTTCCCAAAGAGCTTTAGAACAAGGCATAGTTTTCCCTGCTGGCTCTTTGGGCGTGGGACCAGTCTCCAGACATATGGCCATTTTTGGGACTGGCGCGGCGCCAAGTGGGAAAGGGTGGTTTTGAGGCTGAAGGCAGCAGGAAAGCCTGCAGCCCCCAGGTGTGTGGGGCTACGCAAGCGGTCCCTAAAGAGCTTTAGAACAAGGCATAGTATTCCCTTCTGGCTCTTTGGGCGTGGGACCAACCTCCAGACATATGGCGATTTTTGTGCCTGGCGTTACGCCATGTGGGAAAGGGTGGTTTTGAGGCTGAAGGTGCCAGAAAAGCCTGCAGCCACCAGGTGTGTGGGGCTACGCAAGCGGTTCCCAAAGAGCTTTAGAACAAGGCATAGTTTTCCCTGCTGGCTCTTTGGGCGTGGGACCAGTCTCCAGACATATGGCCATTTTTGGGCCTGGCGTGACGCCATGTGGGAAAGGGTGGTTTTGAGGCTGAAGGTGCCAGAAAAGCCTGCAGCCCGCAGGTGTGTGGGGCTACGCAAGCGGTTCCCAAAGAGCTTTAGTACAAGGCACAGTTTTCCCTGCTGGCTCTTTGGGCGTGGGACCAGTCTCCAGACATATGGCCATTTTTGGGCCTGGCGTGGCGCCAAGTGGGAAAGTGTGATTTTGAGGCTGAAGGCAGCAGGAAAGCCTGCAGCCCCCAGGTGTGTGGGGCTACGCAAGCGGTTCCCAAAGAGCTTTAGAACAAGGCATAGTTTTCCCTGCTGGCTCTTTCGGTGTAGGACCAATCTCCAGACATAGGGCCATTTTTGTGCCTGGCGGCACGCCAAGTACGAAAGGATGGTTTTGAGGCTGAAGGCAGCAGGAAAGCCTGCAGCCCCCAGGTCTGTGGGGCCACGCAAGTGGTTCCCAAAGAGCTTTAGAACAAGGCATAGTATTCCCTGCTGGCTCTTTGGGCGTGGGACCAGTCTCCAGACATATGGCCATTATTGTGCCTGGCGCGGCGCCATATGGGAAAGGGTGGTTTTGAGGCTGAAGGCAGCAGGAAAGCCTGCAGCCCCCAGGTGTGTGGGGCTACGCAAGCGGTTCCCAAAGAGCTTTAGAACAAGGCATAGTTTTCCCTGCTGGCTCTTTCGGTGTAGGACCAATCTCCAGACATATGGCCATTTTTGTGCCTGGCGGCACGCCAAGTTACACAGGATGGTTTTGAGGCTGAAGGCAGCAGGAAAGCCTGCAGCCCCCAGGTGTGTGGGGCTACGCAAGCGGTTCCCAAAGAGCTTTAGAACAAGGCATAGTTTTCCCTGCTGGCTCTTTGGGAAAGGGACCAGTCTCCAGAAATATAGCCATTTTTGTGCCTGGCGGGACGCCATGTGGGAAAGGGTGGTTTTGAGGCTGAAGGCAGCAGGAAAGCCTGCAGCCCCCAGGTGTGTGGGGCCACGCAAGCTGTTCACAAAGAGCTTTAGAACAAGGCATATTTTTCCCTGCTGGCTCTTTGGGCATGGGACCAACCTCCAGACATATGGCCATTTTTGTGCCTGGCGTGACGACATGTGGGAAAGGGTGGTTTTGAGGCTGAAGGTGCCAGAAAAGCCTGCAGCCCCCAGGTGTGTGGGGCTACGCAAGCGGTTCCCAAAGAGCTTTAGAACAAGGCATAGTTTTCCCTGCTGGCTCTTTCGGCGTGGGACCAGTCTCCAGACATATGGCCATTTTTGTGCCTGGCTTGGCGCCATGTGGGAAAGGGTGGTTTTGAGGCTGAAGGCAGCAGGAAAGCCTGCAGCCCCCAGGTCTGTGGGGCTACGCAAGCGGTTCCCAAAGAGCTTTAGAACAAGGCATAGTTTTCCCTGCTGGCTCTTTGGGCGTTGGACCAACCTCCAGACATATGGCCATTTTTGTGCCTGGCGTGACGCCATGTGGGAAAGGGTGGTTTTGAGGCTGAAGGCAGCAGGAAAGCCTGCAGCCCCCAGGTGTGTGGGGCTACGCAAGCGGTTCCCAAAGAGCTTTAGAACAAGGCATAGTTTTCCCTGCTGGCTCTTTGGGCGTAGGACCAACCTCCAGACATATGGCCATTTTCGTGCCTGGCGTGACGCCATGTGGGAAAGGGTGGTTTTGAGGCTGAAGGCAGCAGGAAAGCCTGCAGCCCCCAGGTGTGTGGGGCTACGCAAGCGGTTCCCAAAGAGCTTTAGAACAAGGCATAGTTTTCCGTGCTGGCTCTTTGGGCGTGGGACCAGTCTCCAGAAATATAGCCATTTTTGTGCCTGGCGCGGGGCCAAGTGGGAAAGGGTGGTTTTGAGGCTGAAGGCAGCAGGAAAGCCTGCAGCCCCCAGGTCTGTGGGGCCACGCAAGCTGTTCCCAAAGAGCTTTAGAACAAGGCATAGTATTCCCTGCTGGCTCTTTGGGCGTTGGACCAGTCTCCAGACATATGGCCATTTTTGTGCCTGGCGTGGGGCCAAGTGGGAAAGGGTGCTTTTGAGGCTGAAGGCAGCAGGAAAGCCTGCACCCCCCAGGTCTGTGGGGCCACGCATGCAGTTCCCAAAGAGCTTTAGAATAAGGCTTCGTTTTCCCTGCTGGCTCTTTGGGCGTGGAACCAATCTCCAGATATATGGCCATTTTTGTGCCTGGCGCAGCGCCATGTGGGAAAGGGTGTTTTTGAGGCTGAAGGTGCCAGAAAAGCCTGCAGCCCCCAGGTGTGTGGGGCTACGCAAGCGGTTCCCAAAGAGCTTTAGAACAAGGCATAGTTTTCCCTGCTGGCTCTTTGGGAAAGGGACCAGTCTCCAGAAATATAGCCATTTTTGTGCCTGGCGGGACGCCAAGTGGGAAAGGGTGGTTTTGAGGCTGAAGGCAGCAGGAAAGCCTGCAGCCCCCAGGTGTGTGGGGCTACGCAAGCGGTTCCCAAAGAGCTTTAGAACAAGGCACAGTTTTCCCTGCTGGCTCTTTGGGCGTGGGACCAACCTCCAGACATATGGCCATTTTTGTTCCTGGCGTGACGCCATGTGGGAAAGGGTGGTTTTGAGGCTGAAGGCAGCAGGAAAGCCTGCAGCCCCCAGGTCTGTGGGGCTACGCAAGCGGTTTCCAAAGAGCTTTAGAACAAGGCATAGTTTTCCCTGCTGGCTCTTTGGGCGTGGGACCAGTCTCCAGACATATGGCCATTTTTGGGCCTGGCGCGGCGCCAAGTGGGAAAGGGTGGTTTTGAGGCTGAAGGCAGCAGGAAAGCCTGCAGCCCCCAGGTGTGTGGGGCTACGCAAGCGGTTCCCAAAGAGCTTTAGAACAAGGCATAGTATTCCCTTCTGGCTCTTTGGGCGTGGGACCAACCTCCAGACATATGGCGATTTTTGTGCCTGGCGTGACACCATGTGGGAAAGTGTGGTTTTGAGGCTGAAGGTGCCAGAAAAGCCTGCAGCCCCCAGGTCTGTGGGGCTACGCAAGCGGTTCCCAAAGAGCTTTAGAACAAGGCATAGTTTTCCCTGCTGGCTCTTTGGGCGTGGGACCAACCTCCAGCCATATGGCCATATTTGGGCCTGGCGTGACGCCATGTGGGAAAGGGTGGTTTTGAGGCTGAAGGTGCCAGAAAAGCCTGCAGCCCCCAGGTGTGTGGGGCTACCGTGGGACCAGTCTCCAGAAATATGGCCATTTTTGGGCCTGGCGTGGCGCCAAGTGGGAAAGGGTGGTTTTGAGGCTGAAGGCAGCAGGAAAGCCTGCAGCCCCCAGGTGTGTGGGGCTACGCAAGCGGTTCCCAAAGAGCTTTAGTACAAGGCATAATTTTCCCTGCTGGCTCTTTCGGTGTAGGACCAATCTCCAGACATAGGGCCATTTTTGTGCCTGGCGGCACGCCAAGTAGGAAAGAGTGGTTTTGAGGCTGAAGGCAGCAGGAAAGCCTGCAGCCCCCAGGTGTGTGGGGCCACGCAAGCGGTTCCCAAAGAGCTTTAGAACAAGGCATAATTTTCCCTGCTGGTTCTTTGGGCGTGGGACCAAACTCCAGATATATGGCCATTACTGTGCCTGGCGCGGCGCCATATGGGAAAGGGTGGTTTTGAGGCTGAAGGCAGCAGGAAAGCCTGCAGCCCCCAGTTTGTGTGGGGCTACGCAAGCGTTTCCCAAAGAGCTTTAGAATAAGGCACAGTTTTCCCTGCTGGCTCTTTGGGCGTGGGACCAGTCTCCAGACATATGGCCATTTTTGGGCCTGGCGTGGCGCCAAGTGGGAAAGGGTGGTTTTGAGGCTGAAGGCAGCAGGAAAGCCTGCAGCCCCCAGGTGTGTGGGGCTACGCAAGCGGTTCCCAAAGAGCTTTAGAACAAGGCATAGTTTTCCCTGCTGGCTCTTTGGGCGTGGGACCAGTCTCCAGACATATGGCCATTTTTGGGCCTGGCGCGGCGCCAAGTGGGAAAGGGTGGTTTTGAGGCTGAACGCAGCAGGAAAGCCTGCAGCCCCCAGGTCTGTGGGGCTACGCAAGCGGTCCCCAAAGAGCTTTAGAACAAGGCATAGTATTCCCTTCTGGCTCTTTGGGCGTGGGACCAACCTCCAGACATATGGCGATTTTTGGGCCTGGAGTGACGCCATGTGGGAAAGGGTGGTTTTGAGGCTGAAGGTGCCAGAAAAGCCTGCAGCCCCCAGGTGTGTGGGGCTACGCAAGCGGTTCCCAAAGAGCTTTAGAACAAGGCATAGTTTTCCCTGCTGGCTCTTTGGGTGTGGGACCAACCTCCAGCCATATGGCCATATTTGGGCCTGGCGTGACGCCATGTGGGAAAGGGTGGTTTTGAGTCTGAAGGTGCCAGAAAAGCCTGCAGCCCCCAGGTGTGTGGGGCTACGCAAGCGGTTCCCAAAGAGCTTTAGAACAAGGCACAGTTTTCCCTGCTGGCTCTTTGGGCGTGGGACCAACCTCCAGCCATATGGCCATATTTGGGCCTGGCGTGACGCCATGTGGGAAAGGGTGGTTTTGAGGCTGAAGGTGCCAGAAAAGCCTGCAGCCCCCAGGTGTGTGGGGCTACGCAAGCGGTTCCCAAAGAGCTTTAGAACAAGGCACAGTTTTCCCTGCTGGCTCTTTCGGTGTAGGACCAATCTCCAGACATAGGGCCATTTTTGTGCCTGGCGGCACGCCAAGTAGGAAAGGGTGGTTTTGAGGCTGAAGGCAGCAGGAAAGCCTGCAGCCCCCAGGTGTGTGGGGCCACGCAAGCGGTTCCCAAAGAGCTTTAGAACAAGGCATAGTTTTCCCTTCTGGCTCTTTGGGCGTGGGACCAACCTCCAGACATATGGCGATTTTTGTGCCTGGCGTGACACCATGTGGGAAAGTGTGGTTTTGAGGCTGAAGGTGCCAGAAAAGCCTGCAGCCCCCAGGTGTGTGGGGCTACGCAAGCGGTTCCCAAAGAGCTTTAGAACAAGGCATAGTTTTCCCTGCTGGCTCTTTGGGCGTGGGACCAACCTCCAGCCATATGGCCATATTTGGGCCTGGCGTGACGCCATGTGGGAAAGGGTGGTTTTGAGGCTGAAGGTGCCAGAAAAGCCTGCAGCCCCCAGGTGTGTGGGGCTACCGTGGGACCAGTCTCCAGACATATGGCCATTTTTGGGCCTGGCGTGGCGCCAAGTGGGAAAGGGTGGTTTTGAGGCTGAAGGCAGCAGGAAAGCCTGCAGCCCCCAGGTGTGTGGGGCTACGCAAGCGGTTCCCAAAGAGCTTTAGAACAAGGCATAGTATTCCCTTCTGGCTCTTTGGGCGTGGGACCAACCTCCAGACATATGGCGATTTTTGTGCCTGGCGTGACACCATGTGGGAAAGTGTGGTTTTGAGGCTGAAGGTGCCAGAAAAGCCTGCAGCCCCCAGGTCTGTGGGGCTACGCAAGCGGTTCCCAAAGAGCTTTAGAACAAGGCATAGTTTTCCCTGCTGGCTCTTTGGGCGTGGGACCAACCTCCAGCCATATGGCCATATTTGGGCCTGGCGTGACGCCATGTGGGAAAGGGTGGTTTTGAGGCTGAAGGTGACAGAAAAGCCTGCAGCCCCCAGGTGTGTGGGGCTACCGTGGGACCAGTCTCCAGACATATGGCCATTTTTGGGCCTGGCGTGGCGCCAAGTGGGAAAGAGTGGTTTTGAGGCTGAAGGCAGCAGGAAAGCCTGCAGCCCCCAGGTGTGTGGGGCTACGCAAGCGGTTCCCAAAGAGCTTTAGTACAAGGCATAGTTTTCCCTGCTGGCTCTTTCGGTGTAGGACCAATCTCCAGACATAGGGCCATTTTTGTGCCTGGCGGCACGCCAAGTAGAAAAGAGTGGTTTTGAGGCTGAAGGCAGCAGGAAAGCCTGCAGCCCCCAGGTGTGTGGGGCCACGCAAGCGGTTCCCAAAGAGCTTTAGAACAAGGCATAATTTTCCCTGCTGGTTCTTTGGGCGTGGGACCAAACTCCAGATATATGGCCATTACTGTGCCTGGCGCGGCGCCATATGGGAAAGGGTGGTTTTGAGGCTGAAGGCAGCAGGAAAGCCTGCAGCCCCCAGTTTGTGTGGGGCTACGCAAGCGTTTCCCAAAGAGCTTTAGAATAAGGCACAGTTTTCCCTGCTGGCTCTTTGGGCGTGGGACCAGTCTCCAGACATATGGCCATTTTTGGGCCTGGCGTGGCGCCAAGTGGGAAAGGGTGGTTTTGAGGCTGAAGGCAGCAGGAAAGCCTGCAGCCCCCAGGTGTGTGGGGCTACGCAAGCGGTTCCCAAAGAGCTTTAGAACAAGGCATAGTTTTCCCTGCTGGCTCTTTGGGCGTGGGACCAACCTCCAGACATATGGCCATTTTTGGGCCTGGCGCGGCGCCAAGTGGGAAAGGGTGGTTTTGAGGCTGAACGCAGCAGGAAAGCCTGCAGCCCCCAGGTCTGTGGGGCTACGCAAGCGGTCCCCAAAGAGCTTTAGAACAAGGCATAGTATTCCCTTCTGGCTCTTTGGGCGTGGGACCAACCTCCAGACATATGGCGATTTTTGGGCCTGGAGTGACGCCATGTGGGAAAGGGTGGTTTTGAGGCTGAAGGTGCCAGAAAAGCCTGCAGCCCCCAGGTGTGTGGGGCTACGCAAGCGGTTCCCAAAGAGCTTTAGAACAAGGCATAGTTTTCCCTGCTGGCTCTTTGGGTGTGGGACCAACCTCCAGCCATATGGCCATATTTGGGCCTGGCGTGACGCCATGTGGGAAAGGGTGGTTTTGAGTCTGAAGGTGCCAGAAAAGCCTGCAGCCCCCAGGTGTGTGGGGCTACGCAAGCGGTTCCCAAAGAGCTTTAGAACAAGGCACAGTTTTCCCTGCTGGCTCTTTGGGCGTGGGACCAACCTCCAGCCATATGGCCATATTTGGGCCTGGCGTGACGCCATGTGGGAAAGGGTGGTTTTGAGGCTGAAGGTGCCAGAAAAGCCTGCAGCCCCCAGGTGTGTGGGGCTACGCAAGCGGTTCCCAAAGAGCTTTAGAACAAGGCACAGTTTTCCCTGCTGGCTCTTTCGGTGTAGGACCAATCTCCAGACATAGGGCCATTTTTGTGCCTGGCGGCACGCCAAGTAGGAAAGGGTGGTTTTGAGGCTGAAGGCAGCAGGAAAGCCTGCAGCCCCCAGGTGTGTGGGGCCACGCAAGCGGTTCCCAAAGAGCTTTAGAACAAGGCATAGTTTTCCCTGCTGGTTCTTTGGGCGTGGGACCAAACTCCAGATATATGGCCATTACTGTGCCTGGCGCGGCGCCATATTGGGAAGGGTGGTTTTGAGGCTGAGGGCAGCAGGAAAGCCTGCAGCCCCCAGTTTGTGTGGGGCTACGCAAGCGTTTCTCAAAGAGCTTTAGAACAAGGCATAGTTTTCCCTGCTGGCTCTTTGGGCGTGGGACCAACCTCCAGACATATGGCTATTTTTGTGCCTGGCGCGGCGCCAAGTGGGAAAGGGTGGTTTTGAGGCTGAAGGCAGCAGGAAAGCCTGCAGCCCCCAGGTGTGTGGGGCTACGCAAGCGGTCCCCAAAGAGCTTTAGAACAAGGCATAGTATTCCCTTCTGGCTCTTTGGGCGTGGGACCAACCTCCCGACATATGGCGATTTTTGTGCCTGGCGTGACGCCATGTGGGAAAGGGTGGTTTTGAGGCTGAAGGTGCCAGAAAAGCCTGCAGCCCCCAGGTGTGTGGGGCTACGCAAGCGGTTCCCAAAGAGCTTTAGAACAAGGCATAGTTTTCCCTGCTGGCTCTTTGGGCGTGGGACCAACCTCCAGCCATATGGCCATATTTGGGCCTGGCGTGACGCCATGTGGGAAAGGGTGGTTTTGAGGCTGAAGGTGCCAGAAAAGCCTGCAGCCCCCAGGTGTGTGGGGCTACGCAAGCGGTTCCCAAAGAGCTTTAGAACAAGGCACAGTTTTCCCTGCTGGCTCTTTGGGCGTGGGACCAGTCTCCAGACATATGGCCATTTTTGGGCCTGGCGTGGCGCCAAGTGGGAAAGTGTGATTTTGAGGCTGAAGGCAGCAGGAAAGCCTGCAGCCCCCAGGTGTGTGGGGCTACGCAAGCCGTTCCCAAAGAGCTTTAGTACAAGGCATAGTTTTCCCTGCTGGCTCTTTCGGTGTAGGACCAATCTCCAGACATAGGGCCATTTTTGTGCCTGGCGGCACGCCAAGTGGTAAAGGGTGGTTTTGAGGCTGAAGGCAGCAGGAAAGCCTGCAGCCCCCAGGTGTGTGGGGCCACGCAAGCGGTTCCCAAAGAGCTTTAGAACAAGGCATAATTTTCCCTGATGGTTCTTTGGGCGTGGGACCAGTCTCCAGATATATGGCCATTATTGTGCCTGGCGCGGTGCCATATGGGAAAGGGTGGTTTTGAGGCTGAAGGCAGCAGGAAAGCCTGCAGCCCCCAGTTTGTGTGGGGCTACGCAAGCGGTTCCCAAAGAGCTTTAGAATAAGGCATAGTTTTCCCTGCTGGCTCTTTGGGCGTGGGACCAGTCTCCAGACATATGGCCATTTTTGGGCCTGGCGCGGCGCCAAGTGGGAAAGGGTGGTTTTGAGGCTGAAGGCAGCAGGAAAGCCTGCAGCCCCCAGGTCTGTGGGGCTACGCAAGCGGTCCCCAAAGAGCTTTAGAACAAGGCATAGTTTTCCCTGCTGGCTCTTTGGGCGTGGGACCAACCTCCAGACATATGGCGATTTTTGGGCCTGGCGTGACGCCATGTGGGAAAGGGTGGTTTTGAGGCTGAAGGCAGCAGGAAAGCCTGCAGCCCCCAGGTGTGTGGGGCTACGCAAGCGGTTCCCAAAGAGCTTTAGAACAAGGCATAGTTTTCCCTGCTGGCTCTTTGGGCGTGGGACCAGCCTCCAGACATATGGCCATATTTGGGCCTGGCGTGACGCCATGTGGGAAAGGGTGGTTTTGAGGCTGAAGGTGCCAGAAAAGCCTGCAGCCCCCAGGTGTGTGGGGCTACGCAAGCGGTTCCCAAAGAGCTTTAGAACAAGGCACAGTTTTCCCTGCTGGCTCTTTGGGTGTGGGACCAGTCTCCAGACATATGGCCATTTTTGGGCCTGGCTTGGCGCCAAGTGGGAAAGGGTGGTTTTGAGGCTGAAGGCAGCAGGAAAGCCTGCAGCCCCCAGGTGTGTGGGGCTACGCAAGCGGTTCCCAAAGAGCTTTAGTACAAGGCATAGTTTTCCCTGCTGGCTCTTTCGGTGTAGGACCAATCTCCAGACATAGGGCCATGTTTGTGCCTGGCGGCACGCCAAGTAGGAAAGGGTGGTTTTGAGGCTGAAGGCAGCAGGAAAGCCTGCAGCCCCCAGGTGTGTGGGGCCACGCGAGCGGTTCCCAAAGAGCTTTAGAACAAGGCATAATTTTCCCTGCTGGTTCTTTGGGCGTGGGACCAAACTCCAGATATATGGCCATTACTGTGCCTGGCGGGGCGCCATATGGGAAAGGGTGGTTTTGAGGCTGAAGGCAGCAGGAAAGCCTGCAGCCCCCAGTTTGTGTGGGGCTACGCAAGCGTTTCCCAAAGAGCTTTAGAATAAGGCACAGTTTTCCCTGCTGGCTCTTTGGGCGTGGGACCAGTCTCCAGACATATGGCCATTTTTGGGCCTGGCGTGGCGCCAAGTGGGAAAGGGTGGTTTTGAGGCTGAAGGCAGCAGGAAAGCCTGCAGCCCCCAGGTCTGTGGGGCTACGCAAGCGGTTCCCAAAGAGCTTTAGTACAAGGCATAGTTTTCCCTGCTGGCTCTTTGGGCGTGGGACCAACCTCCAGACATATGGCCATTTTTGGGCCTGGCACGGCGCCAAGTGGGAAAGGGTGGTTTTGAGGCTGAAGGCAGCAGGAAAGCCTGCAGCCCCCAGGTCTGTGGGGCTACGCAAGCGGTCCCCAAAGAGCTTTAGAACAAGGCATAGTATTCCCTTCTGGCTCTTTGGGCGTGGGACCAACCTCCAGACATATGGCGATTTTTGTGCCTGGCGTGACGCCATGTGGGAAAGGGTGGTTTTGAGGCTGAAGGTGCCAGAAAAGCCTGCAGCCCCCAGGTGTGTGGGGCTACGCAAGCGGTTCCCAAAGAGCTTTAGAACAAGGCATAGTTTTCCCTGCTGGCTCTTTGGGCGTGGGACCAACCTCCAGCCATATGGCCATATTTGGGCCTGGCGTGACGCCATGTGGGAAAGGGTGGTTTTGAGGCTGAAGGTGCCAGAAAAGCCTGCAGCCCCCAGGTGTGTGGGGCTACGCAAGCGGTTCCCAAAGAGCTTTAGAACAAGGCACAGTTTTCCCTGCTGGCTCTTTGGGCGTGGGACCAACCTCCAGCCATATGTCCATATTTGGGCCTGGCGTGACGCCATGTGGGAAAGGGTGGTTTTGAGGCTGAAGGTGCCAGAAAAGCCTGCAGCCCCCAGGTGTGTGGGGCTACGCAAGCGGTTCCCAAAGAGCTTTAGAACAAGGCACAGTTTTCCCTGCTGGCTCTTTGGGCGTGGGACCAGTCTCCAGACATATGGCCATTTTTGGGCCTGGCGTGACGCCATGTGGGAAAGGGTGGTTTTGAGGCTGAAGGCAGCAGGAAAGCCTGCAGCCCCCAGGTGTGTGGGGCTACGCAAGCGGTTCCCAAAGAGCTTTAGTACAAGGCATAGTTTTCCCTGCTGGCTCTTTCGGTGTAGGACCAATCTCCAGACATAGGGCCATTTTTGTGCCTGGCGGCACGCCAAGTAGGAAAGAGTGGTTTTGAGGCTGAAGGCAGCAGGAAAGCCTGCAGCCCCCAGGTGTGTGGGGCCACGCAAGCGGTTCCCAAAGAACTTTAGAACAAGGCATAATTTTCCCTGCTGGTTCTTTGGGCGTGGGACCAAACTCCAGATATATGGCCATTACTGTGCCTGGCGCGGCGCCATATGGGAAAGGGTGGTTTTGAGGCTGAAGGCAGCAGGAAATCCTGCAGCCCCCAGTTTGTGTGGGGCTACGCAAGCGGTTCCCAAAGAGCTTTAGAATAAGGCACAGTTTTCCCTGCTGGCTCTTTGGGCGTGGGACCAGTCTCCAGACATATGGCCATTTTTGGGCCTGGCGTGGCGCCAAGTGGGAAAGGGTGGTTTTGAGGCTGAAGGCAGCAGGAAAGCCTGCAGCCCCCAGGTGTGTGGGGCTACGCAAGCGGTTCCCAAAGAGCTTTAGAACAAGGCATAGTTTTCCCTGCTGGCTCTTTGGGCGTGGGACCAGTCTCCAGACATATGGCCATTTTTGGGCCTGGCGTGGCGCCAAGTGGGAAAGGGTGGTTTTGAGGCTGAACGCAGCAGGAAAGCCTGCAGCCCCCAGGTCTGTGGGGCTACGCAAGCGGTCCCCAAAGAGCTTTAGAACAAGGCATAGTATTCCCTTCTGGCTCTTTGGGCGTGGGACCAACCTCCAGACATATGGCGATTTTTGGGCCTGGAGTGACGCCATGTGGGAAAGGGTGGTTTTGAGGCTGAAGGTGCCAGAAAAGCCTGCAGCCCCCAGGTGTGTGGGGCTACGCAAGCGGTTCCCAAAGAGCTTTAGAACAAGGCATAGTTTTCCCTGCTGGCTCTTTGGGCGTGGGACCAACCTCCAGCCATATGGCCATATTTGGGCCTGGCGTGACGCCATGTGGGAAAGGGTGGTTTTGAGGCTGAAGGTGCCAGAAAAGACTGCAGCCCCCAGGTGTGTGGGGCTACGCAAGCGGTTCCCAAAGAGCTTTAGAACAAGGCATAGTTTTCCCTGCTGACTCTTTGGGCGTGGGACCAGTCTCCAGACATATGGCCATTTTTGGGCCTGGCGTGGCGCCAAGTGGGAAAGTGTGATTTTGAGGCTGAAGGCAGCAGGAAAGCCTGCAGCCCCCAGGTGTGTGGGGCTACGCAAGCGGTTCCCAAAGAGCTTTAGTACAAGGCATAGTTTTCCCTGCTGGCTCTTTCGGTGTAGGACCAATCTCCAGACATAGGGCCATTTTTGTGCCTGGCGGCTCGCCAAGTGGGAAGGGGTGGTTTTGAGGATGAAGGCAGCAGGAAAGCCTGCAGCCCCCAGTTTGTGTGGGGCTACGCAAGCGGTTCCCAAAGAGCTTTAGAATAAGGCATAGTTTTCCCTGCTGTCTCTTTGGGCGTGGGACCAGTCTCCAGACATATGGCCATTTTTGGGCCTGGCGTGGCGCCAAGTGGGAAAGGGTCGTTTTGAGGCTGAAGGCAGCAGGAAAGCCTGCAGCCCCCAGGTGTGTGGGGCTACGCAAGCGGTCCCCAAAGAGCTTTAGAACAAGGCATAGTATTCCCTTCTGACTCTTTGGGCGTGGGACCAACCTCCAGACATATGGCGATTTTTGTGCCTGGCGTGACGCCATGTGGGAAAGGGTGGTTTTTAGGCTGAAGGCAGCAGGAAAGCCTGCAGCCCCCAGGTGTGTGGGGCTACGCAAGCGGTCCCCAAAGAGCTTTAGAACAAGGCATAGTTTTCCCTGCTGGCTCTTTGGGCGTGGGACCAACCTCCAGACATATGGCGATTTTTGTGCCTGGCGTGACACCATGTGGGAAAGGGTGGTTTTGAGGCTGAAGGTGCCAGAAAAGCCTGCAGCCCCCAGGTGTGTGGGGCTACGCAAGCGGTTCCCAAAGAGCTTTAGAACAAGGCATAGTTTTCCCTGCTGGCTCTTTGGGCGTGGGACCAACCTCCAGACATATGGCCATTTTTGGGCCTGGCGCGGCGCCAAGTGGGAAAGGGTGGTTTTGAGGCTGAAGGCAGCAGGAAAGCCTGCAGCCCCCAGGTCTGTGGGCCTACGCAAGCGGTCCCCAAAGAGCTTTAGAACAAGGCATAGTATTCCCTTCTGGCTCTTTGGGCGTGGGACCAACCTCCAGACATATGGCGATTTTTGGGCCTTGCTTGGCGCTAAGTGGGAAAGGGTGGTTTTGAGGCTGAAGGTGCCAGAAAAGCCCGCAGCCCCCAGGTGTGTGGGGCTACGCAAGCGGTCCCCAAAGAGCTTTAGAACAAGGCACAGTTTTCCCTGCTGGCTCTTTGGGCGTGGGACCAGTCTCCAGACATATGGCCATTTTTGGGCCTGGCGTGGCGCCAAGTGGGAAAGGGTGGTTTTGAGGCTGAAGGCAGCAGGAAAGCCTACAGCCCCCAGGTGTGTGGGGCTACGCAAGCGGTTCCCAAAGAGCTTTAGTACAAGGCATAGTTTTCCCTGCTGGCTCTTTCGGTGTAGGACCAATCTCCAGACATAGGGCCATTTTTGTGCCTGGCGGCACGCCAAGTAGGAAAGCGTGGTTTTGAGGCTGAAGGCAGCAGGAAAGCCTGCAGCCCCCAGGTGTGTGGGGCCACGCAAGCGGTTCCCAAAGAACTTTAGAACAAGGCATAATTTTCCCTGCTGATTCTTTGGGCGTGGGACCAAACTCCAGATATATGGCCATTACTGTGCCAGGCGCGACGCCATATGGGAAAGGGTGGTTTTGAGGCTGAAGGCAGCAGGAAAGCCTGCAGCCCCCAGTTTGTGTGGGGCTACGCAAGCGGTTCCCAAAGAGCTTTAGAATAAGGCACAGTTTTCCCTGCTGGCTCTTTGGGGTGGGACCAGTCTCCAGACATATGGCCATTTTTGGGCCTGGCGTGGCGCCAAGTGGGAAAGGGTGGTTTTGAGGCTGAAGGCAGCAGGAAAGCCTGCAGCCCCCAGGTGTGTGGGGCTACGCAAGCGGTTCCCAAAGAGCTTTAGAACAAGGCATAGTTTTCCCTGCTGGCTCTTTGGGCATGGGACCAGTCTCCAGACATATGGCCATTTTTGGGCCTGGCGCGGCGCCAAGTGGGAAAGGGTGGTTTTGAGGCTGAAGGCAGCAGGAAAGCCTGCAGCCCCCAGGTCTGTGGGGCTACGCAAGCGGTTCCCAAAGAGCTTTAGAACAAGGCATAGTATTCCCTTCTGGCTCTTTGGGCGTGGGACCAACCTCCAGACATATGGCCATTTTTGGGCCTGGCGTGACGCCATGTGGGAAAGGGTGGTTTTGAGGCTGAAGGTGCCAGAAAAGCCTGCAGCCCCCAGGTGTGTGGGGCTACGCAAGCGGTTCCCAAAGAGCTTTAGAACAAGGCATAGTTTTCCCTGCTGGCTCTTTGGGCGTGGGACCAACCTCCAGCCATATGGCCATATTTGGGCCTGGCGTGACTCCATGTGGGAAAGGGTGGTTTTGAGGCTGAAGGTGCCAGAAAAGCCTGCAGCCCCCAGGTGTGTGGGGCTACGCAAGCGGTTCCCAAAGAGCTTTAGAACAAGGCACAGTTTTCCCTGCTGGCTCTTTGGGCGTGGGACCAGTCTCCAGACATATGGCCATTTTTGGGCCTGGCGTGGCGCCAAGTGGGAAAGTGTGATTTTGAGGCTGAAGGCAGCAGGAAAGCCTGCAGCCCCCAGGTGTGTGGGGCTACGCAAGCGGTTCCCAAAGAGCTTTAGTACAAGGCATAGTTTTCCCTGCTGGCTCTTTCGGTGTAGGACCAATCTCCAGACATAGGGCCATTTTTGTGCCTGGCGGCACGCCAAGTGGGAAAGGGTGGTTTTGAGGCTGAAGGCAGCAGGAAAGCCTGCAGCCCCCAGTTTGTGTGGGGCTACGCAAGCGGTTCCCAAAGAGCTTTAGAATAAGGCATAGTTTTCCCTGCTGGCTCTTTGGGCGTGGGACCAGTCTCCAGACATATGGCCATTTTTGGGCCTGGCGTGGCGCCAAGTGGGAAAGGGTGGTTTTGAGGCTGAAGGCAGCAGGAAAGCCTGCAGCCCCCAGGTGTGTGGGGCTACGCAAGCGGTTCCCAAAGAGCTTTAGAACAAGGCATAGTTTTCCCTGCTGGCTCTTTGGGCGTGGGACCAACCTCCAGACATATGGCCATTTTTGTGCCTGGCACGGCGCTAAGTGGGAAAGGGTGGTTTTGAGGCTGAAGGCAGCAGGAAAGCCTGCAGCCCCCAGGTCTGTGGGGCTACGCAAGCGGTCCCCAAAGAGCTTTAGAACAAGGCATAGTATTCCCTTCTGGCTCTTTGGGCGTGGGACCAACCTCCAGACATATGGCGATTTTTGGGCCTGGCGTGACGCCATGTGGGAAAGGGTGGTTTTGAGGCTGAAGGTGCCAGAAAAGCCTGCAGCCCCCAGGTGTGTGGGGCTACGCAAGCGGTTCCCAAAGAGCTTTAGAACAAGGCATAGTTTTCCCTGCTGGCTCTTTGGGCGTGGGACCAACCTCCAGACATATGGCCATTTTTGGGCCTGGCACGGCGCCAAGTGGGAAAGGGTGGTTTTGAGGCTGAAGGCAGCAGGAAAGCCTACAGCCCCCAGGTGTGTGGGGCTACGCAAGCGGTTCCCAAAGAGCTTTAGAACAAGGCATAGTTTTCCCTGCTGGCTCTTTGGGCATGGGACCAGTCTCCAGACATATGGCCATTTTTGGGCCTGGCGCGGCGCCAAGTGGGAAAGGGTGGTTTTGAGGCTGAAGGCAGCAGGAAAGCCTGCAGCCCCCAGGTCTGTGGGGCTACGCAAGCGGTTCCCAAAGAGCTTTAGAACAAGGCATAGTATTCCCTTCTGGCTCTTTGGGCGTGGGACGAACCTCCAGACATATGGCCATTTTTGGGCCTGGCGTGACGCCATGTGGGAAAGGGTGGTTTTGAGGCTGAAGGTGCCAGAAAAGCCTGCAGCCCCCAGGTGTGTGGGGCTACGCAAGCGGTTCCCAAAGAGCTTTAGAACAAGGCATAGTTTTCCCTGCTGGCTCTTTGGGCGTGGGACCAACCTCCAGCCATATGGCCATATTTGGGCCTGGCGTGACTCCATGTGGGAAAGGGTGGTTTTGAGGCTGAAGGTGCCAGAAAAGCCTGCAGCCCCCAGGTGTGTGGGGCTACGCAAGCGGTTCCCAAAGAGCTTTAGAACAAGGCACAGTTTTCCCTGCTGGCTCTTTGGGCGTGGGACCAGTCTCCAGACATATGGCCATTTTTGGGCCTGGCGTGGCGCCAAGTGGGAAAGTGTGATTTTGAGGCTGAAGGCAGCAGGAAAGCCTGCAGCCCCCAGGTCTGTGGGGCTACGCAAGCGGTTCCCAAAGAGCTTTAGTACAAGGCATAGTTTTCCCTGCTGGCTCTTTCGGTGTAGGACCAATCTCCAGACATAGGGCCATTTTTGTGCCTGGCGGCACGCCAAGTGGGAAAGGGTGGTTTTGAGGCTGAAGGCAGCAGGAAAGCCTGCAGCCCCCAGTTTGTGTGGGGCTACGCAAGCGGTTCCCAAAGAGCTTTAGAATAAGGCATAGTTTTCCCTGCTGGCTCTTTGGGCGTGGGACCAGTCTCCAGACATATGGCCATTTTTGGGCCTGGCGTGGCGCCAAGTGGGAAAGGGTGGTTTTGAGGCTGAAGGCAGCAGGAAAGCCTGCAGCCCCCAGGTGTGTGGGGCTACGCAAGCGGTTCCCAAAGAGCTTTAGAACAAGGCATAGTTTTCCCTGCTGGCTCTTTGGGCGTGGGACCAACCTCCAGACATATGGCCATTTTTGTGCCTGGCACGGCGCTAAGTGGGAAAGGGTGGTTTTCAGGCTGAAGGCAGCAGGAAAGCCTGCAGCCCCCAGGTCTGTGGGGCTACGCAAGCGGTCCCCAAAGAGCTTTAGAACAAGGCATAGTATTCCCTTCTGGCTCTTTGGGCGTGGGACCAACCTCCAGACATATGGCGATTTTTGGGCCTGGCGTGACGCCATGTGGGAAAGGGTGGTTTTGAGGCTGAAGGTGCCAGAAAAGCCTGCAGCCCCCAGGTGTGTGGGGCTACGCAAGCGGTTCCCAAAGAGCTTTAGAACAAGGCACAGTTTTCCCTGCTGGCTCTTTGGGCGTGGGACCAGTCTCCAGACATATGGCCATTTTTGGGCCTGGCGTGGCGCCAAGTGGGAAAGGGTGGTTTTGAGGCTGAAGGCAGCAGGAAAGCCTGCAGCCCCCAGGTGTGTGGGGCTACGCAAGCGGTTCCCAAAGAGCTTTAGTACAAGGCATAGTTTTCCCTGCTGGCTCTTTCGGTGTAGGACCAATCTCCAGACATAGGGCCATTTTTGGGCCTGGCGCGGCGCCATGTGGGAAAGGGTGGTTTTGAGGCTGAAGGCAGCAGGAAAGCCTGCAGCCCCCAGGTGTGTGGGGCTACGCAAGCGGTTCCCAAAGAGCTTTAGAACAAGGCATAGTTTTCCCTGCTGGCTCTTTGGGCGTGGGACCAACCTCCAGACATATGGCGATTTTTGTGCCTGGCGTGACGCCATGTGGGAAAGGGTGGTTTTTAGGCTGAAGGCAGCAGGAAAGCCTGCAGCCCCCAGGTGTGTGGGGCTACGCAAGCGGTTCCCAAAGAGCTTTAGAACAAGGCATAGTTTTCCCTGCTGGCTCTTTGGGCGTGGGACCAACCTCCAGACATATGGCCATTTTTGGGCCTGGCGCGGCGCCAAGTGGGAAAGGGTGGTTTTGAGGACGAAGGCAGCAGGAAAGCCTGCAGCCCCCAGGTGTGTGGGGCTACGCAAGCGGTCCCCAAAGAGCTTTAGAACAAGGCATAGTTTTCCCTGCTGGCTCTTTGGGCGTGGGACCAACCTCCAGACATATGGCGATTTTTGGGCCTGGCGTGACGCCATGTGGGAAAGGGTGGTTTTGAGGCTGAAGGTGCCAGAAAAGCGTGCAGCCCCCAGGTGTGTGGGGCTACGCAAGCGGTTCCCAAAGAGCTTTAGAACAAGGCATAGTTTTCCCTGCTGGCTCTTTGGGCGTGGGACCAACCTCCAGACATATGGCCATTTTTGGGCCTGGCGCGGCGCCAAGTGGGAAAGGGTGGTTTTGAGGCTGAAGGCAGCAGGAAAGCCTGCAGCCCCCAGGTCTGTGGGCCTACGCAAGCGGTCCCCAAAGAGCTTTAGAACAAGGCATAGTATTCCCTTCTGGCTCTTTGGGCGTGGGACCAACCTCCAGACATATGGCGATTTTTGGGCCTTGCGTGGCGCCAAGTGGGAAAGGGTGGTTTTGAGGCTGAAGGTGCCAGAAAAGCCCGCAGCCCCCAGGTGTGTGGGGCTACGCAAGCGGTTCCCAAAGAGCTTTAGAACAAGGCACAGTTTTCCCTGCTGGCTCTTTGGGCGTGGGACCAACCTCCAGACATATGGCCATTTTTGGGCCTGGCGCGGCGCCAAGTGGGAAAGGGTGGTTTTGAGGACGAAGGCAGCAGGAAAGCCTGCAGCCCCCAGGTCTGTGGGGCTACGCAAGCGGTCCCCAAAGAGCTTTAGAACAAGGCATAGTTTTCCCTGCTGGCTCTTTGGGCGTGGGACCAACCTCCAGACATATGGCGATTTTTGGGCCTGGCGTGACGCCATGTGGGAAAGGGTGGTTTTGAGGCTGAAGGTGCCAGAAAAGCCTGCAGCCCCCAGGTGTGTGGGGCTACGCAAGCGGTTCCCAAAGAGCTTTAGAACAAGGCATAGTTTTCCCTGCTGGCTCTTTGGGCGTGGGACCAACCTCCATACATATGGCCATATTTGGGCCTGGCGCGGCGCCAAGTGGGAAAGGGTGGTTTTGAGGCTGAAGGCAGCAGGAAAGCCTGCAGCCCCCAGGTCTGTGGGGCCACGCAAGCGGTTCCCAAAGAGCTTTAGAACAAGGCATAATTTTCCCTGCTGGCTCTTTGGGCGTGGGACCAGTCTCCAGACATATGGCCATTTTTGGGCCTGGCGTGGCGCCAAGTGGGAAAGGGTGGTTTTGAGGCTGAAGGCAGCAGGGAAGCCTGCAGCCCCCAGGTCTGTGGGGCTACGCAAGCGGTCCCCAAAGAGCTTTAGAACAAGGCATAGTTTTCCCTTCTGGCTCTTTGGGCGTGGGACCAACCTCCAGACATATGGCGATTTTTGGGCCTGGCGTAACGCCATGTGGGAAAGGGTGGTTTTGAGGCTGAAGGCAGCAGGAAAGCTTGCAGCCCCCAGGTGTGTGGGGCTACGCAAGCGGTTCCCAAAGAGCTTTAGAACAAGGCATAGTTTTCCCTGCTGGCTCTTTGGGCGGGGGACCAACCTCCAGACATATGGCCATTTTTGGGACTGGCGCGGCGCCAAGTGGGAAAGGGTGGTTTTGAGGCTGAAGGCAGCAGGAAAGCCTGCAGCCCCCAGGTCTGTGGGGCTACGCAAGCGGTCCCCAAAGAGCTTTAGAACAAGGCATAGTATTCCCTTCTGGCTCTTTGGGCGTGGGACCAACCTCCAGACATATGGCGATTTTTGGGCCTGGCGTGACGCCATGTGGGAAAGGGTGGTTTTGAGGCTGAAGGTGCCAGAAAAGCCTGCAGCCCCCAGGTGTGTGGGGCTACGCAAGCGGTTCCCAAAGAGCTTTAGAACAAGGCACAGTTTTCCCTGCTGGCTCTTTGGGCGTGGGACCAGTCTCCAGACATATGGCCATTTTTGGGCCTGGCGTGGCGCCAAGTGGGAAAGGGTGGTTTTGAGGCTGAAGGCAGCAGGAAAGCCTGCAGCCCCCAGGTGTGTGGGGCTACGCAAGCGGTTCCCAAAGAGCTTTAGAACAAGGCATAGTTTTCCCTGCTGGCTCTTTCGGTGTAGGACCAATCTCCAGACATAGGGCCATTTTTGTGCCTGGCGGCACGCCAAGTAGGTAAGGGTGGTTTTGAGGCTGAAGGCAGCAGGAAAGCCTGCAGCCCCCAGGTCTGTGGGGCCACGCAAGCGGTTCCCAAAGAGCTTTAGAACAAGGCATAATTTTCCCTGCTGGCTCTTTGGGCGTGGGACCAGTCTCCAGACATATGGCCATTTTTCGGCCTGGCGTGGCGCCAAGTGGGAAAGGGTGGTTTTGAGGCTGAAGGTGCCAGAAAAGCCTGCAGCCCCCAGGTCTGTGGGGCTACGCAAGCGGTCCCCAAAGAGCTTTAGAACAAGGCATAGTTTTCCCTTCTGGCTCTTTGGGCGTGGGACCAACCTCCAGACATATGGCGATTTTTGGGCCTGGCGTAACGCCATGTGGGAAAGGGTGGTTTTGAGGCTGAAGGCAGCAGGAAAGCTTGCAGCCCCCAGGTGTGTGGGGCTACGCAAGCGGTTCCCAAAGAGCTTTAGAACAAGGCATAGTTTTCCCTGCTGGCTCTTTGGGCGGGGGACCAACCTCCAGACATATGGCCATTTTTGGGACTGGCGTGGCGCCAAGTGGGAAAGGGTGGTTTTGAGGCTGAAGGCAGCAGGAAAGCCTGCAGCCCCCAGGTCTGTGGGGCTACGCAAGCGGTTCCCAAAGAGCTTTAGAACAAGGCATAGTATTCCCTTCTGGCTCTTTGGGCGTGGGACCAACCTCCAGACATATGGCGATTTTTGGGCCTGGCGTGACGCCATGTGGGAAAGGGTGGTTTTGAGGCTGAAGGTGCCAGAAAAGCCTGCAGCCCCCAGGTGTGTGGGGCTACGCAAGCGGTTCCCAAAGAGCTTTAGAACAAGGCATAGTTTTCCCTGCTGGCTCTTTGGGCGTGGGACCAACCTCCAGCCATATGGCCATATTTGGGCCTGGCGTGACGCCATGTGGGAAAGGGTTGTTTTGAGGCTGAAGGTGCCAGAAAAGCCTGCAGCCCCCAGGTGTGTGGGGCTACGCAAGCGGTTCCCAAAGAGCTTTAGAACAAGGCACAGTTTTCCCTGCTGGCTCTTTGGGCGTGGGACCAGTCTCCAGACATATGGCCATTTTTGGGCCTGGCGTGGCGCCAAGTGGGAAAGTGTGATTTTGAGGCTGAAGGCAGCAGGAAAGCCTGCAGCCCCCAGGTGTGTGGGGCTACGCAAGCGGTTCCCAAAGAGCTTTAGTACAAGGCATAGTTTTCCCTGCTGGCTCTTTCGGATTAGGACCAATCTCCAGACATAGGGCCATTTTTGTGCCTGGCGGCACGCCAAGTACAAAAGCGTGGTTTTGAGGCTGAAGGCAGCAGGAAAGCCTGCAGCCCCCAGGTCTGTGGGGCCACGCAAGCGGTTCCCAAAGAGCTTTAGAACAAGGCATAGTTTTCCCTGCTGGCTCTTTGGGCGTGGGACCAGTCTCCAGACATATGGCCATTTTTGGGCCTGGCGTGGCGCCAAGTGGGAAAGGGTGGTTTTGAGGCTGAAGGCAGCAGGAAAGCCTGCAGCCCCCAGGTGTGTGGGGCTACGCAAGCGGTTCCCAAAGAGCTTTAGAACAAGGCATAGTTTTCTCTGCTGGCTCTTTGGGCGTGGGACCAACCTCCAGACATATGGCCATTTTTGTGCTTGGCGCGGCGCCAAGTGGGAAAGGGTGGTTTTGAGGCTGAAGGCAGCAGGAAAGCCTGCAGCCCCCAGGTCTGTGGGGCTACGCAAGCGGTCCCCAAAGAGCTTTAGAACAAGGCATAGTATTCCCTTCTGGCTCTTTGGGTGTGGGACCAACCTCCAGACATATGGCGATTTTTGGGCCTGGCGTGACGCCATGTGGGAAAGGGTGGTTTTGAGGCTGAAGGTGCCAGAAAAGCCTGCAGCCCCCAGGTCTGTGGGGCTACGCAAGCGGTTCCCAAAGAGCTTTAGAACAAGGCACAATTTTCCCTGCTGGCTCTTTGGGCGTGGGACCAGTCTCCAGACATATGGCCATTTTTGGGCCTGGCGTGGCGCCAAGTGGGAAAGGGTGGTTTTGAGGCTGAAGGCAGCAGGAAAGCCTGCAGTCCCCAGGTGTGTGGGGCTACGCAAGCGGTTCCCAAAGAGCTTTAGTACAAGGCATAATTTTCCCTGCTGGCTCTTTCGGTGTAGGACCAATCTCCAGACATAGGGCCATTTTTGTGCCTGGCGCGGCGCCATGTGGGAAAGGGTGGTTTTGAGGCTGAAGGCAGCAGGAAAGCCTGCAGCCCCCAGGTCTGTGGGGCTATGCAAGCGGTTCCCAAAGAGCTTTAGAACAAGGCATAGTTTTCCCTGCTGGCTCTTTGGGCGTGGGACGAACCTCCAGACATATGGCCATTTTTGGGCCTGGCGGGGCGCCAAGTGGGAAAGGGTCGTTTTGAGGCTGAAGGCAGCAGGAAAGCCTGCAGCCCCCAGGTCTGTGGGGCTACGCAAGCGGTCCCCAAAGAGCTTTAGAACAAGGCATAGTATTCCCTTCTGGCTCTTTGGGCGTGGGACCAACCTCCAGACATATGGCGATTTTTGGGCCTGGCGCGACGCCATGTGGGAAAGGGTGGTTTTAAGGCTGAAGGTGCCAGAAAAGCCTGCAGCCCCCAGGTCTGTGGGGCTACGCAAGCGGTTCCCAAAGAGCTTTAGAACAAGGCACAGTTTTCCCTGCTGGCTCTTTGGGCGTGGGACCAGTCTCCAGACATATGGCCATTTTTGGGCCTGGCGTGGCGCCAAGTGGGAAAGGGTGGTTTTGAGGCTGAAGGCAGCAGGAAAGCCTGCAGTCCCCAGGAGTGTGGGGCTACGCAAGCGGTTCCCAAAGAGCTTTAGTACAAGGCATAATTTTCCCTGCTGGCTCTTTCGGTGTAGGACCAATCTCCAGACATAGGGCCATTTTTGTGCCTGGCGCGGCGCCATGTGGGAAAGGGTGGTTTTGAGGCTGAAGGCAGCAGGAAAGCCTGCAGCCCCCAGGTGTGTGGGGCTATGCAAGCGGTTCCCAAAGAGCTTTAGAACAAGGCATAGTTTTCCCTGCTGGCTCTTTGGGCGTGGGACCAACCTCCAGACATATGGCCATTTTTGGGCCTTGCGTGGCGCCAAGTGGGAAAGGGTCGTTTTGAGGCTGAAGGCAGCAGGAAAGCCTGCAGCCCCCAGGTCTGTGGGGCTACGCAAGCGGTCCCCAAAGAGCTTTAGAACAAGGCATAGTATTCCCTTCTGGCTCTTTGGGCGTGGGACCAGTCTCCAGACATATGGCCATTTTTGGGCCTGGCGTGGAGCCAAGTTGGAAAGGGTGGTTTTGAGGCTGAAGGCAGCAGGAAAGCCTGCAGCCCCCAGGTGTGTGGGGCTACGCAAGCGGTTCCCAAAGAGCTTTAGAACAAGGCATAGTTTTCCCTGCTGGCTCTTTGGGCGTGGGACCAACCTCCAGACATATGGCCATTTTTGGGCCTGGCGCGGCGCCAAGTGGGAAAGGGTGGTTTTGAGGCTGAAGGCAGCAGGAAAGCCTGCAGCCCCCAGGTCTCTGGGGCCACGCAAGCGGTCCCCAAAGAGCTTTAGAACAAGGCATAGTTTTCCCTGCTGGCTCTTTGGGCGTGGGACCAACCTCCAGCCATATGGCCATATTTGGGCCTGGCGTGACGCCATGTGGGAAAGGGTTGTTTTGAGGCTGAAGGTGCCAGAAAAGCCTGCAGCCCCCAGGTGTGTGGGGCTACGCAAGCGGTTCCCAAAGAGCTTTAGAACAAGGCACAGTTTTCCCTGCTGGCTCTTTGGGCGTGGGACCAGTCTCCAGCCATATGGCCATTTTTGGGCCTGGCGTGGCGCCAAGTGGGAAAGTGTGATTTTGAGGCTGAAGGCAGCAGGAAAGCCTGCAGCCCCCAGGTGTGTGGGGCTACGCAAGCGGTTCCCAAAGAGCTTTAGTACAAGGCATAGTTTTCCCTGCTGGCTCTTTCGGATTAGGACCAATCTCCAGACATAGGGCCATTTTTGTGCCTGGCGGCACGCCAAGTACAAAAGCGTGGTTTTGAGGCTGAAGGCAGCAGGAAAGCCTGCAGCCCCCAGGTGTGTGGGGCCACGCAAGCGGTTCCCAAAGAGCTTTAGAACAAGGCATAGTTTTCCCTGCTGGCTCTTTGGGCGTGGTACCAGTCTCCAAATATATGGCCATTATTGTGCCTGGCGCGGCGCCATATGGGAAAGGGTGGTTTTGAGGCTGAAGGCAGCAGGAAAGCCTGCAGCCCCCAGTTTGTGTGGGGCTACGCAAGCGGTTCCCAAAGAGCTTTAGAACAAGGCATAGTTTTCCCTGCTGGCTCTTTGGGCGTGGGACCAGTCTCCAGACATATGGCCATTTTTGGGCCTGGCGTGGCGCCAAGTGGGAAAGGGTGGTTTTGAGGCTGAAGGCAGCAGGAAAGCCTGCAGCCCCCAGGTGTGTGGGGCTACGCAAGCGGTTCCCAAAGAGATTTAGAACAAGGCATAGTTTTCCCTTCTGGCTCTTTGGGCGTGGGACCAGTCTCCAGACATATGGCCATTTTTGGACCTGGCGCGGCGCCAAGTGGGAAAGGGTGGTTTTGAGGCTGAAGGCAGCAGGAAAGCCTGCAGCCCCCAGGTCTGTGGGGCTACGCAAGCGGTCCCCAAAGAGCTTTAGAACAAGGCATAGTTTTCCCTTCTGGCTCTTTGGGCGTGGGACCAACCTCCAGACATATGGCGATTTTTGGGCCTGGCGTAACGCCATGTGGGAAAGGGTGGTTTTGAGGCTGAAGGCAGCAGGAAAGCTTGCAGCCCCCAGGTGTGTGGGGCTACGCAAGCGGTTCCCAAAGAGCTTTAGAACAAGGCATAGTTTTCCCTGCTGGCTCTTTGGGCGGGGGACCAACCTCCAGACATATGGCCATTTTTGGGACTGGCGCGGCGCCAAGTGGGAAAGGGTGGTTTTGAGGCTGAAGGCAGCAGGAAAGCCTGCAGCCCCCAGGTCTGTGGGGCTACGCAAGCGGTCCCCAAAGAGCTTTAGAACAAGGCATAGTATTCCCTTCTGGCTCTTTGGGCGTGGGACCAACCTCCAGACATATGGCGATTTTTGGGCCTGGCGTGACGCCATGTGGGAAAGGGTGGTTTTGAGGCTGAAGGTGCCAGAAAAGCCTGCAGCCCCCAGGTGTGTGGGGCTACGCAAGCGGTTCCCAAAGAGCTTTAGAACAAGGCATAGTTTTCCCTGCTGGCTCTTTGGGCGTGGGACCAACCTCCAGCCATATGGCCATATTTGGGCCTGGCGTGACGCCATGTGGGAAAGGGTTGTTTTGAGGGTGAAGGTGCCAGAAAAGCCTGCAGCCCCCAGGTGTGTGGGGCTACGCAAGCGGTTCCCAAAGAGCTTTAGAACAAGGCACAGTTTTCCCTGCTGGCTCTTTGGGCGTGGGACCAGTCTCCAGACATATGGCCATTTTTGGGCCTGGCGTGGCGCCAAGTGGGAAAGTGTGATTTTGAGGCTGAAGGCAGCAGGAAAGCCTGCAGCCCCCAGGTGTGTGGGGCTACGCAAGCGGTTCCCAAAGAGCTTTAGTACAAGGCATAGTTTTCCCTGCTGGCTCTTTCGGATTAGGACCAATCTCCAGACATAGGGCCATTTTTGTGCCTGGCGGCACGCCAAGTACAAAAGCGTAGTTTTGAGGCTGAAGGCAGCAGGAAAGCCTGCAGCCCCCATGTCTGTGGGGCCACGCAAGCGGTTCCCAAAGAGCTTTAGAACAAGGCATAGTTTTCCCTGCTGGCTCTTTGGGCGTGGGACCAGTCTCCAGACATATGGCCATTTTTGGGCCTGGCGTGGCGCCAAGTGGGAAAGGGTGGTTTTGAGGCTGAAGGCAGCAGGAAAGCCTGCAGCCCCCAGGTGTGTGGGGCTACGCAAGCGGTTCCCAAAGAGCTTTAGAACAAGGCATAGTTTTCTCTGCTGGCTCTTTGGGCGTGGGACCAGTCTCCAGACATATGGCCATTTTTGTGCTTGGCGCGGCGCCAAGTGGGAAAGGGTGGTTTTGAGGCTGAAGGCAGCAGGAAAGCCTGCAGCCCCCAGGTCTGTGGGGCTACGCAAGCGGTCCCCAAAGAGCTTTAGAACAAGGCATAGTATTCCCTTCTGGCTCTTTGGGCGTGGGACCAACCTCCAGACATATGGCGATTTTTGGGCCTGGCGTGACGCCATGTGGGAAAGGGTGGTTTTGAGGCTGAAGGTGCCAGAAAATCCTGCAGCCCCCAGGTGTGTGGGGCTACGCAAGCGGTTCCCAAAGAGCTTTAGAAGAAGGCATAGTTTTCCCTGCTGGCTCTTTGGGCGTGGGACCAGTCTCCAGACATATGGCCATTTTTGGGCCTGGCGTGGCGCCAAGTGGGAAAGGGTGGTTTTGAGGCTGAAGGCAGCAGGAAAGCCTGCAGTCCCCAGGTGTGTGGGGCTACGCAAGCGGTTCCCAAAGAGCTTTAGTACAAGGCATAATTTTCCCTGCTGGCTCTTTCGGTGTAGGACCAATCTCCAGACATATGGCCATTTTTGGGCCTGGCGTGGCGCCAAGTGGGAAAGGGCGTTTTTGAGGCTGAAGGCAGCAGGAAAGCCTGCAGCCCCCAGGTGTGTGGGGCTACGCAAGCGGTTCCCAAAGAGCTTTAGAACAAGGCATAGTTTTCCCTGCTGGCTCTTTGGGCGTGGGACCAACCTCCAGACATATGGCCATTTTTGGGCCTGGCGTAACGCCATGTGGGAAAGGGTGGTTTTGAGGCTGAAGGCAGCAGGAAAGCCTGCAGCCCCCAGGTGTGTGGGGCTACGCAAGCGGTTCCCAAAGAGCTTTAGAACAAGGCATCGTTTTCCCTGCTGGCTCTTTGGGCGTGGAACAAATCTCCATATATATGGCCATTTTTGGGCCTGGCGCGGCGCCATGTGGGAAAGGGTGGTTTTGAGGCTGAAGGCAGCAGGAAAGCCTGCAGCCCCCAGGTGTGTGGGGCTACGCAAGCGGTTCCCAAAGAGCTTTAGAAGAAGGCATAGTTTTCCCTGCTGGCTCTTTGGGCGTGGGACCAGTCTCCAGACATATGGCCATTTTTGGGCCTGGCGTGGCGCCAAGTGGGAAAGGGTGGTTTTGAGGCTGAAGGCAGCAGGAAAGCCTGCAGTCCCCAGGTGTGTGGGGCTACGCAAGCGGTTCCCAAAGAGCTTTAGTACAAGGCATAATTTTCCCTGCTGGCTCTTTCGGTGTAGGACCAATCTCCAGACATATGGCCATTTTTGGGCCTGGCGTGGCGCCAAGTGGGAAAGGGCGTTTTTGAGGCTGAAGGCAGCAGGAAAGCCTGCAGCCCCCAGGTGTGTGGGGCTACGCAAGCGGTTCCCAAAGAGCTTTAGAACAAGGCATAGTTTTCCCTGCTGGCTCTTTGGGCGTGGGACCAACCTCCAGACATATGGCCATTTTTGGGCCTGGCGTAACGCCATGTGGGAAAGGGTGGTTTTGAGGCTGAAGGCAGCAGGAAAGCCTGCAGCCCCCAGGTGTGTGGGGCTACGCAAGCGGTTCCCAAAGAGCTTTAGAACAAGGCATCGTTTTCCCTGCTGGCTCTTTGGGCGTGGAAGAAATCTCCATATATATGGCCATTTTTGGGCCTGGCGCGGCGCCATGTGGGAAAGGGTGGTTTTGAGGCTGAAGGCAGCAGGAAAGCCTGCAGCCCCCAGGTGTGTGGGGCTACGCAAGCGGTTCCCAAAGAGCTTTAGAACAAGGCATAGTTTTCCCTGCTGGCTCTTTGGGCGTGGGACCAACCTCCAGACATATGGCGATTTTTGGGCCTGGCGTGACGCCATGTGGGAAAGGGTGGTTTTGAGTCTGAAGGTGCCAGAAAAGCCTGCAGCCCCCAGGTCTGTGGGGCAACGCAAGCGGTTCCCAAAGAGCTTTAGAACAAGGCACAGTTTTCCCTGCTGGCTCTTTGGGCGTGGGACCAACCTCCAGCCATATGGCCATATTTTTGCCTGGCGTGACGCCATGTGGGAAAGGGTGGTTATGAGGCTGAAGGTGCCAGAAAAGCCTGCAGCCCCCAGGTGTGTGGGGCTACGCAAGCGGTTCCCAAAGAGCTTTAGAACAAGGCACAGTTTTCCCTGCTGGCTCTTTGGGCGTGGGACCAGTCTCCAGACATATGGCCATTTTTGGGCCTGGCGTGGCGCCAAGTGGGAAAGGGTGGTTTTGAGGCTGAAGGCAGCAGGAAAGCCTGCAGCCCCCAGGTGTGTGGGGCTACGCAAGCGGTTCCCAAAGAGCTTTAGAACAAGGCATAGTTTTCCCTGCTGGCTCTTTCGGTGTAGGACCAATCTCCAGACATAGGGCCATTTTTGTGCCTGGCGGCACGCCAAGTAGATAAGGGTGGTTTTGAGGCTGAAGGCAGCAGGAAAGCCTGCAGCCCCCAGGTCTGTGGGGCCACGCAAGCGGTTCCCAAAGAGCTTTAGAACAATGCATAATTTTCCCTGCTGGTTCTTTGGGCGTGGGACCAGTCTCCAAATATATGGCCATTATTGTGCCTGGCGCGGCGCCATATGGGAAAGGGTGGTTTTGAGGCTGAAGGCAGCAGGAAAGCCTGCAGCCCCCAGTTTGTGTGGGGCTACGCAAGCGGTTCCCAAAGAGCTTTAGAATAAGGCATAGTTTTCCCTGCTGGCTCTTTGGGCGTGGGACCAGTCTCCAGACATATGGCCATTTTTG
The DNA here is from genome assembly GCF_963924245.1 of Chroicocephalus ridibundus. Classification (NCBI taxonomy): domain Eukaryota; kingdom Metazoa; phylum Chordata; class Aves; order Charadriiformes; family Laridae; genus Chroicocephalus; species Chroicocephalus ridibundus. The sequence continues at coordinate 759,776 of NW_026961717.1, forward strand.
GGCCTGGCGTGGCGCCAAGTGGGAAACGGTGGTTTTGAGGCTGAAGGCAGCAGGAAAGCCTGCAGCCCCCAGGTCTGTGGGGCTACGCAAGCGGTTCCCAAAGAGCTTTAGAACAAGGCATAGTTTTCCCTGCTGGCTCTTTGGGCGTGGGACCAGTCTCCAGACATATTGCCATTTTTGGGCCTGGCGCAGCGCCAAGTGGGAAAGGGTGGTTTTGAGGCTGAAGGCAGCAGGAAAGCCTGCAGCCCCCAGGTGTGTGGGGCTACGCAAGCGGTTCCCAAAGAGCTTTAGAACAAGGCATAGTTTTCCCTGCTGGCTCTTTGGGCGGGGGACCAACCTCCAGACATATGGCCATTTTTGGGACTGGCGCGGCGCCAAGTGGGAAAGGGTGGTTTTGAGGCTGAAGGCAGCAGGAAAGCCTGCAGCCCCCAGGTCTGTGGGGCTACGCAAGCGGTCCCCAAAGAGCTTTAGAACAAGGCATAGTATTCCCTTCTGGCTCTTTGGGTGTGGGACCAACCTCCAGACATATGGCCATTTTTGTGCCTGGCGTGACGCCATGTGGGAAAGGGTGGTTTTGAGGCTGAAGGTGCCAGAAAAGCCTGCAGCCCCCAGGTGTGTGGGGCTACGCAAGCGGTTCCCAAAGAGCTTTAGAACAAGGCATAGTTTTCCCTGCTGGCTCTTTGGGCGTGGGACCAACCTCCAGCCATATGGCCATATTTGGGCCTGGCGTGACGCCATGTGGGAAAGGGTGGTTTTGAGGCTGAAGGTGCCAGAAAAGCCTGCAGCCCCCAGGTGTGTGGGGCTACGCAAGCGGTTCCCAAAGAGCTTTAGAACAAGGCACAGTTTTCCCTGCTGGCTCTTTGGGCGTGGGACCAGTCTCCAGACATATGGCCATTTTTGGGCCTGGCGTGGCGCCAAGTGGGAAAGTGTGATTTTGAGGCTGAAGGCAGCAGGAAAGCCTGCAGCCCCCAGGTGTGTGGGGCTACACAAGCGGTTCCCAAAGAGCTTTAGTACAAGGCATAGTTTTCCCTGCTGGCTCTTTCGTAGTAGGACCAATCTCCAGACATAGGGCCATTTTTGTGCCTGGCGGCACGCCAAGTAGGAAAGCGTGGTTTTGAGGCTGAAGGCAGCAGGAAAGCCTGCAGCCCCCAGGTCTGTGGGGCCACGCAAGCGGTTCCCAAAGAGCTTTAGAACAAGGCATAATTTTCCCTGCTGGTTCTTTGGGCGTGGGACCAGTCTCCAGATATATGGCCATTATTGTGCCTGGCGCGGCGCCATATGGGAAAGGGTGGTTTTGAGGCTGAAGGCAGCAGGAAAGCCTGCAGCCCCCAGTTTGTGTGGGGCTACGCAAGCGGTTCCCAAAGAGCTTTAGAATAAGGCATAGTTTTCCCTGCTGGCTCTTTGGGCGTGGGACCAGTCTCCAGACATATGGCCATTTTTGGGCCTGGCGTGGCGCCAAGTGGGAAAGGGTGGTTTTGAGGCTGAAGGCAGCAGGAAAGCCTGCAGCCCCCAGGTCTGTGGGGCTACGCAAGCGGTTCCCAAAGAGCTTTAGAACAAGGCATAGTTTTCCCTGCTGGCTCTTTGGGCGTGGGACCAGTCTCCAGACATATGGCCATTTTTGTGCTTGGCGCGGCGCCAAGTGGGAAAGGGTGGTTTTGAGGCTGAAGGCAGCAGGAAAGCCTGCAGCCCCCAGGTCTGTGGGGCTACGCAAGCGGTCCCCAAAGAGCTTTAGAACAAGGCATAGTATTCCCTTCTGGCTCTTTGGGCTTGGGACCAACCTCCAGACATATGGCGATTTTTGGGCCTGGCGTGACGCCATGTGGGAAAGGGTGGTTTTGAGGCTGAAGGTGCCAGAAAAGCCTGCAGCCCCCAGGTGTGTGGGGCTACGCAAGCGGTTCCCAAAGAGCTTTAGAACAAGGCACAGTTTTCCCTGCTGGCTCTTTGGGCGTGGGACCAGTCTCCAGACATATGGCCATTTTTGGGCCTGGCGTGGCGCCAAGTGGGAAAGGGTGGTTTTGAGGCTGAGGGCAGCAGGAAAGCCTGCAGCCCGCAGGTGTGTGGGGCTACGCAAGCGGTTCCCAAAGAGCTTTAGTACAAGGCATAGTTTTCCCTGCTGGCTCTTTCGGTGTAGGACCAATCTCCAGACATAGGGCCATTTTTGTGCCTGGCGGCACGCCAAGTAGGAAAGGGTGGTTTTGAGGCTGAAGGCAGCAGGAAAGCCTGCAGCCCCCAGGTCTGTGGGGCCACGCAAGCGGTTCCCAAAGAGCTTTAGAACAAGGCATAATTTTCCCTGCTGGTTCTTTGGGCGTGGGACCAGTCTCCAGATATATGGCCATTATTGTGCCTGGCGCGGCGCCATATGGGAAAGGGTGGTTTTGAGGCTGAAGGCAGCAGGAAAGCCTGCAGCCCCCAGGTCTGTGGGGCTACGCAAGCGTTTCCCAAAGAGCTTTAGAATAAGGCATAGTTTTGCCTTCTGGCTCTTTGGGCGTGGGACCAGTCTCCAGAAATATAGCCATTTTTGGGCCTGGCGTGGCGCCAAGTGGGAAAGGGTGGTTTTGAGGCTGAAGGCAGCAGGAAAGCCTGCAGCCCCCAGGTCTGTGGGGCTATGCAAGCGGTTCCCAAAGAGCTTTAGAACAAGGCATAGTTTTCCCTGCTGGCTCTTTGGGCGTGGGACCAACCTCCAGACATATGGCCATTTTTGGGCCTGGCGCGGCGCCAAGTGGGAAAGGGTCGTTTTGAGGCTGAAGGCAGCAGGAAAGCCTGCAGCCCCCAGGTCTGTGGGGCTACGCAAGCGGTCCCCAAAGAGCTTTATAACAAGGCATAGTTTTGCCTTCTGGCTCTTTGGGCGTGGGACCAGCCTCCAGACATATGGCGATTTTTGTGCCTGGCGTGACGCCATGTGGGAAAGGGTGGTTTTGAGGCTGAAGGTGCCAGAAAAGCCTGCAGCCCGCAGGTGTGTGGGGCTACGCAAGCGGTTCCCAAAGAGCTTTAGAACAAGGCATAGTTTTACCTGCTGGCTCTTTGGGCGTGGGACCAACCTCCAGCCATATGGCCATATTTGGGCCTGGCGTGACGCCAAGTGGGAAAGGGTGGTTTTGAGGCTGAAGGTGCCAGAAAAGCCTGCAGCCCCCAGGTGTGTGGGGCTACGCAAGCGGTTCCCAAAGAGCTTTAGAACAAGGCACAGTTTTCCCTGCTGGCTCTTTGGGCGTGGGACCAGTCTCCAGACATATGGCCATTTTTGGGCCTGGCGTGGCGCCAAGTGGGAAAGGCTGGTTTTGAGGCTGAAGGCAGCAGGAAATCCTGCAGCCCCCAGGTCTGTGGGGCTACGCAAGCGGTCCCCAAAGAGCTTTAGAACAAGGCATAGTATTCCCTTCTGGCTCTTTGGGCGTGGGACCAACCTCCAGACATATGGCGATTTTTGGGCCTGGCGTGACGCCATGTGGGAAAGGGTGGTTTTGAGGCTGAAGGTGCCAGAAAAGCCTGCAGCCCCCAGGTGTGTGGGGCTACGCAAGCGGTTCCCAAAGAGCTTTAGAACAAGGCACAGTTTTCCCTGCTGGCTCTTTGGGCGTGGGACCAACCTCCAGACATATGGCCATTTTTGGGCCTGGCGTGACGCCATGTGGGAAAGGGTGGTTTTGAGGCTGAAGGTGCCAGAAAAGCCTGCAGCCCCCAGGTGTGTGGGGCTACGCAAGCGGTTCCCAAAGAGCTTTAGAACAAGGCACAGTTTTCCCTGCTGGCTCTTTGGGCGTGGGACCAGTCTCCAGACATATGGCCATTTTTGGGCCTGGCGTGGCGCCAAGTGGGAAAGGGTGGTTTTGAGGCTGAAGGCAGCAGGAAAGCCTGCAGCCCCCAGGTCTGTGGGGCTACGCAAGCGGTTCCCAAAGAGCTTTAGAACAAGGCATAGTTTTCCCTGCTGGCTCTTTCGGTGTAGGACCAGTCTCCAGACATAGGGCCATTTTTGTGCCTGGCGGCACGCTAAGTAGGAAAGGGTGGTTTTGAGGCTGAAGGCAGCAGGAAAGCCTGCAGCCCCCAGGTCTGTGTTGCCACGCAAGCGGTTCCCAAAGAGCTTTAGAACAAGGCATAATTTTCCCTGCTGGTTCTTTGGGCGTGGGACCAGTCTCCAGATATATGGCCATTATTGTGCCTGGCGCGGCGCCATATGGGAAAGGGTGGTTTTGAGGCTGAAGGCAGCAGGAAAGCCTGCAGCCCCCAGGTCTGTGGGGCTACGCAAGCGTTTCCCAAAGAGCTTTAGAATAAGGCATAGTTTTGCCTTCTGGCTCTTTGGGCGTGGGACCAGTCTCCAGACATATGGCCATTTTTGGGCCTGGCGTGGCGCCAAGTGGGAAAGGGTGGTTTTGAGGCTGAAGGCAGCAGGAAAGCCTGCAGCCCCCAGGTGTGTGGGGCTACGCAAGCGGTTCCCAAAGAGCTTTAGAACAAGGCATAGTTTTCCCTGCTGGCTCTTTGGGCGTGGGACCAACCTCCAGACATATGGCCATTTTTGGGCCTGGTGCGGCGCCAAGTGGGAAAGGGTCGTTTTGAGGCTGAAGGCAGCAGGAAAGCCTGCAGCCCCCAGGTCTGTGGGGCTACGCAAGCGGTCCCCAAAGAGCTTTAGAACAAGGCATAGTACTCCCTTCTGGCTCTTTGGGCGTGGGACCAGCCTCCAGACATATGGCGATTTTTGTGCCTGGCGTGACGCCATGTGGGAAAGGGTGGTTTTGAGGGTGAAGGTGCCAGAAAAGCCTGCAGCCCGCAGGTGTGTGGGGCTACGCAAGCGGTTCCCAAAGAGCTTTAGAACAAGGCATAGTTTTACCTGCTGGCTCTTTGGGCGTGGGACCAACCTCCAGCCATATGGCCATATTTGGGCCTGGCGTGACGCCATGTGGGAAAGGGTGGTTTTGAGGCTGAAGGTGCCAGAAAAGCCTGCAGCCCCCAGGTGTGTGGGGCTACGCAAGCGGTTCCCAAAGAGCTTTAGAACAAGGCACATTTTTCCCTGCTGGCTCTTTGGGCGTGGGACCAGTCTCCAGACATATGGCCATTTTTGGGCCTGGCGTGGCGCCAAGTGGGAAAGGCTGGTTTTGAGGCTGAAGGCAGCAGGAAAGCCTGCAGCCCCCAGGTCTGTGGGGCTACGCAAGCGGTCCCCAAAGAGCTTTAGAACAAGGCATAGTATTCCCTTCTGGCTCTTTGGGCGCGGGACCAACCTCCAGACATATGGCGATTTTTGGGCCTGGCGAGACGCCATGTGGGAAAGGGTGGTTTTGAGGCTGAAGGCAGCAGGAAAGCCTGCAGCCCCCAGGTGTGTGGGGCTACGCAAGCGGTTCCCAAAGAGCTTTAGAACAAGGCATAGTTTTCCCTGCTGGCTCTTTGGGCGTGGGACCAACCTCCAGACATATGGCCATTTTTGGGCCTGGCGCGGCGCCAAGTGGGAAAGGGTGGTTTTGAGGCTGAAGGCAGCAGGAAAGCCTGCAGCCCCCAGGTCTGTGGGGCTACGCAAGCGGTCCCCAAAGTGCTTTAGAACAAGGCACAGTTTTCCCTGCTGGCTCTTTGGGCGTGGGACCAGTCTCCAGACATATGGCCATTTTTGGGCCTGGCGTGGCGCCAAGTGGGAAAGGGTGGTTTTGAGGCTGAAGGCAGCAGGAAAGCCTGCAGCCCGCAGGTGTGTGGGGCTACGCAAGCGGTTCCCAAAGAGCTTTAGTACAAGGCATAGTTTTCCCTGCTGGCTCTTTCGGTGTAGGACCAATCTCCAGACATAGGGCCATTTTTGTGCCTGGCGGCACGCTAAGTAGGAAAGGGTGGTTTTGAGGCTGAAGGCAGCAGGAAAGCCTGCAGCCCCCAGGTCTGTGGGGCCACGCAAGCGGTTCCCAAAGAGCTTTAGAACAAGGCATAGTACTCCCTTCTGGCTCTTTGGGTGTGGGACCAGCCTCCAGACATATGGCGATTTTTGTGCCTGGCGTGACGCCATGTGGGAAAGGGTGGTTTTGAGGCTGAAGGTGCCAGAAAAGCCTGCAGCCCCCAGGTGTGTGGGGCTACGCAAGCGGTTCCCAAAGAGCTTTAGAACAAGGCATAGTTTTACCTGCTGGCTCTTTGGGCGTGGGACCAACCTCCAGCCATATGGCCATATTTGGGCCTGGCGTGACGCCATGTGGGAAAGGGTGGTTTTGAGGCTGAAGGTGCCAGAAAAGCCTGCAGCCCCCAGGTGTGTGGGGCTACGCAAGCGGTTCCCAAAGAGCTTTAGAACAAGGCACAGTTTTCCCTGCTGGTTCTTTGGGCGTCGGACCAGTCTCCAGATATATGGCCATTATTGTGCCTGGCGCGGCGCCATATGGGAAAGGGTGGTTTTGAGGCTGAAGGCAGCAGGAAAGCCTGCAGCCCCCAGGTGTGTGGGGCTACGCAAGCGGTTCCCAAAGAGCTTTAGTACAAGGCATAGTTTTCCCTGCTGGCTCTTTGGGCATGGGACCAGTCTCCAGACATATGGCGATTTTTGTGCCTGGCGTGGCGCCAAGTGGGAAAGGGTGGTTTTGAGGCTGAAGGCAGCAGGAAAGTCTGCAGCCCCCAGATGTGTGGGGCTACGCAAGCGGTTCCCAAAGAGCTTTAGAACAAGGCACAGTTTTCCCTGCTGGCTCTTTGGGCGTGGGACCAGTCTCCAGACATATGGCGATTTTTGGGCCTGGCGCGGCGCCATGTGGGAAAGGGTGGTTTTGAGGCTGAAGGCAGCAGGAAAGCCTGCAGCCCCCAGGTCTGTGGGGCTACGCAAGCGGTCCTCAAAGAGCTTTAGAACAAGGCATAGTATTCCCTTCTGGCTCTTTGGGCGTGGGACCAATCTCCAGACATATGGCGATTTTTGGGCCTGGCGTGACGCCATGTGGGAAAGGGTGGTTTTGAGGCTGAAGGTGCCAGAAAAGCCTGCAGCCCCCAGGTGTGTGGGGCTACGCAAGCGGTTCCCAAAGAGCTTTAGAACAAGGCATAGTTTTCCCTGCTGGCTCTTTGGGCGTGGGACCAGTCTCCAGACATATGGCCATATTTGGGCCTGGCGTGACGCCATGTGGGAAAGGGTGGTTTTGAGGCTGAAGGTGCCAGAAAAGCCTGCAGCCCCCAGGTGTGTGGGGCTACGCAAGCGGTTCCCAAAGAGTTTTAGAACAAGGCACAGTTTTCCCTGCTGGTTCTTTGGGCGTGGAACCAATCTCCAGATATATGGCCATTTTTGGGCCTGGCGCGGCGCCATATGGGAAAGGGTGGTTTTGAGGCTGAAGGCAGCAGGAAAGCCTGCAGCCCCCAGGTGTGTGGGGCTACGCAAGCAGTTCCCAAAGAGCTTTAGAACAAGGCATAGTTTTCCCTGCTGGCTCTTTGGGCGTGGAACCAATCTCCAGATATATGGCCATTTTTGGGCCTGGCGCGGCGCCATATGGGAAAGGGTGGTTTTGAGGCTGAAGGCAGCAGGAAAGCCTGCAGCCCCCAGGTGTGTGGGGCTACGCAAGCAGTTCCCAAAGAGCTTTAGAACAAGGCATAGTTTTCCCTGCTGGCTCTTTGGGCGTGGGCCCAATCTCCAGACATATGGCCATTTTTGTGCCTGGCGCGGGGCCAAGTGTGAAAGGGTGCTTTTGAGGCTGAAGGCAGCAGTAAAGCCTGCAGCCCCCAGGTGTGTGGGGCTACGCAAACGGTTCCCAAAGAGCTTTAGAACAAGGCATAGTTTTCCCTGCTGGCTCTTTGGGCGTGGGACCAACCTCCAGACATATGGCCATTTTTGTGCCTGGCGTGACGCCATGTGGGAAAGGGTGGTTTTGAGGCTGAAGGTGCCAGAAAAGCCTGCAGCCACCAGGTGTGTGGGGCTACGCTAGCGTTTCCCAAAGAGCTTTAGAACAAGGCATAGTTTTCCCTGCTGGCTCTTTGGGCGTGGGACCAGTCTCCAGACATATGGCCATTTTTGGGCCTGGCGCGGGGCCAAGTGGTAAAGGGTGGTTTTGAGGCTGAAGGCAGCAGGAAAGCCTGTATCCCCCAGGTCTGTGGGGCTACGCAAGCGGTTCCCAAAGAGCTTTAGAACAAGGCATAGTTTTCCCTGCTGGCTCTTTGGGCGTGGGACCAACCTCCAGACATATGGCCATTTTTGGGCCTGGCGCGGCGCCAAGTGGGAAAGGGTGGTTTTGAGGCTGAAGGCAGCAGGAAAGCCTGCAGCCCCCAGGTGTGTGGGGCTACGCAAGCGGTCCCCAAAGAGCTTTAGAACAAGGCATAGTTTTCCCTGCTGGCTCTTTGGGCGTGGGACCAACCTCCAGACATATGGCCATTTTTGGGCCTGGCGTGACGCCATGTGGGAAAGGGTGGTTTTGAGGCTGAAGGCAGCAGGAAAGCCTGCAGCCCCCAGGTGTGTGGGGCTACGCAAGCGGTTCCCAAAGAGCTTTAGAACAAGGCATAGTTTTCCCTGCTGGCTCTTTGGGCGTGGGACCAAACTCCAGACATATGGCCATTTTTGTGCCTGGCGCGGCGCCAAGTGGGAAAGGGTGGTTTTGAGGCTGAAGGCAGCAGGAAAGCCTGCAGCCCCCAGGTCTGTGGGGCTACGCAAGCGGTCCCCAAAGAGCTTTAGAACAAGGCATAGTTTTCCCTGCTGGCTCTTTGGGCGTGGGACCAACCTCCAGCCATATGGCCATATTTGGGCCTGGCGTGACGCCATGTGGGAAAGGGTGGTTTTGAGGCTGAAGGTGCCAGAAAAGCCTGCAGCCCCCAGGTGTGTGGGGCTACGCAAGCGGTTCCCAAAGAGCTTTAGAACAAGGCACAGTTTTCCCTGCTGGCTCTTTGGGCGTGGGACCAGTCTCCAGACATATGGCCATTTTTGGGCCTGGCGTAGCGCCAAGTGGGAAAGTGTGATTTTGAGGCTGAAGGCAGCAGGAAAGCCTGCAGCCCCCAGGTGTGTGGGGCTACGCAAGCGGTTCCCAAAGAGCTTTAGTACAAGGCATAGTTTTCCCTGCTGGCTCTTTCGGTGTAGGACCAATCTCCAGACATAGGGCCATTTTTGTGCCTGGCGGCACGCCAAGTCCAAAAGGGTGGTTTTGAGGCTGAAGGCAGCAGGAAAGCCTGCAGCCCCCAGGTCTGTGGGGCCACGCAAGCGGTTCCCAAAGACCTTTAGAACAAGGCATAATTTTCCCTGCTGGTTCTTTGGGCGTGGGACCAACCTCCAGACATATGGCCATTTTTGGGCCTGGCGCGGCGCCAAGTGGGAAAGGGTGGTTTTGAGTCTGAAGGCAGCAGGAAAGCCTGCAGCCCCCAGGTCTGTGGGGCTACGCAAGCGGTCCCCAAAGAGCTTTAGAACAAGGCATACTATTCCCTTCTGGCTCTTTGGGCGTGGGACCAACCTCCAGACATATGGCCATTTTTGGGCCTGGCGTGACGCCATGTGGGAAAGGGTGGTTTTGAGGCTGAAGGTGCCAGAAAAGCCTGCAGCCCCCAGGTCTGTGGGGCTACGCAAGCGGTTCCCAAAGAGCTTTAGAACAAGGCATAGTTTTCCCTGCTGGCTCTTTGGGCGTGGGACCAATCTCCAGACATATGGCCATATTTGGGCCTGGCGTGACGCCATGTGGGAAAGGGTGGTTTTAAGGCTGAAGGTGCCAGAAAAGCCTGCAGCCCCCAGGTCTGTGGGGCTACGCAAGCGGTTCCCAAAGAGCTTTAGAACAAGGCATAGTTTTCCCTGCTGGCTCTTTCGGTGTAGGACCAATCTCCAGACATAGGGCCATTTTTGTGCCTGGCGGCACGCTAAGTAGGAAAGGGTGGTTTTGAGGCTGAAGGCAGCAGGAAAGCCTGCAGCCCCCAGGTGTGTGGGGCTACGCAAGCGGTTCCCAAGGAGCTTTATAATAAGGCATCGTTTTCCCTGCTGGCTCTTTGGGCGTGGGACCAGTCTCCAGACATATGGCCATTTTTGGGCCTGGCGTGGCGCCAAGTGGGAAAGGGTGGGTTTGAGGCTGAAGGCAGCAGGAAAGCCTGCAGCCCCCAGTTTGTGTGGGGCTACGCAAGCGGTTCCCAAAGAGCTTTAGAACAAGGCATAGTTTTCCCTGCTGGCTCTTTGGGCGTCGGACCAGTCTCCAGACATATGGCGATTTTTGGGCCTGGCGTGACGCCATGTGGGAAAGGGTGGTTTTGAGGCTGAAGGTGCCAGAAAAGCCTGCAGCCCCCAGGTGTGTGGGGCTACGCAAGCGGTTCCCAAAGAGCTTTAGAACAAGGCATAGTTTTCCCTGCTGGCTCTTTGGGCGTGGGACCAGTCTCCAGACATATGGCCATATTTGGGCCTGGCGTGACGCCATGTGGGAAAGGGTGGTTTTGAGGCTGAAGGTGCCAGAAAAGCCTGCAGCCCCCAGGTGTGTGGGGCTACGCAAGCGGTTCCCAAAGAGTTTTAGAACAAGGCACAGTTTTCCCTGCTGGTTCTTTGGGCGTGGAACCAATCTCCAGATATATGGCCATTTTTGGGCCTGGCGCGGCGCCATATGGGAAAGGGTGGTTTTGAGGCTGAAGGCAGCAGGAAAGCCTGCAGCCCCCAGGTGTGTGGGGCTACGCAAGCAGTTCCCAAAGAGCTTTAGAACAAGGCATAGTTTTCCCTGCTGGCTCTTTGGGCGTGGAACCAATCTCCAGATATATGGCCATTTTTGGGCCTGGCGCGGCGCCATATGGGAAAGGGTGGTTTTGAGGCTGAAGGCAGCAGGAAAGCCTGCAGCCCCCAGGTGTGTGGGGCTACGCAAGCAGTTCCCAAAGAGCTTTAGAACAAGGCATAGTTTTCCCTGCTGGCTCTTTGGGCGTGGGCCCAATCTCCAGACATATGGCCATTTTTGTGCCTGGCGCGGGGCCAAGTGTGAAAGGGTGCTTTTGAGGCTGAAGGCAGCAGTAAAGCCTGCAGCCCCCAGGTGTGTGGGGCTACGCAAACGGTTCCCAAAGAGCTTTAGAACAAGGCATAGTTTTCCCTGCTGGCTCTTTGGGCGTGGGACCAACCTCCAGACATATGGCCATTTTTGTGCCTGGCGTGACGCCATGTGGGAAAGGGTGGTTTTGAGGCTGAAGGTGCCAGAAAAGCCTGCAGCCACCAGGTGTGTGGGGCTACGCTAGCGTTTCCCAAAGAGCTTTAGAACAAGGCATAGTTTTCCCTGCTGGCTCTTTGGGCGTGGGACCAGTCTCCAGACATATGGCCATTTTTGGGCCTGGCGCGGGGCCAAGTGGGAAAGGGTGGTTTTGAGGCTGAAGGCAGCAGGAAAGCCTGTATCCCCCAGGTCTGTGGGGCTACGCAAGCGGTTCCCAAAGAGCTTTAGAACAAGGCATAGTTTTCCCTGCTGGCTCTTTGGGCGTGGGACCAACCTCCAGACATATGGCCATTTTTGGGCCTGGCGCGGCGCCAAGTGGGAAAGGGTGGTTTTGAGGCTGAAGGCAGCAGGAAAGCCTGCAGCCCCCAGGTGTGTGGGGCTACGCAAGCGGTCCCCAAAGAGCTTTAGAACAAGGCATAGTTTTCCCTGCTGGCTCTTTGGGCGTGGGACCAACCTCCAGACATATGGCCATTTTTGGGCCTGGCGTGACGCCATGTGGGAAAGGGTGGTTTTGAGGCTGAAGGCAGCAGGAAAGCCTGCAGCCCCCAGGTGTGTGGGGCTACGCAAGCGGTTCCCAAAGAGCTTTAGAACAAGGCATAGTTTTCCCTGCTGGCTCTTTGGGCGTGGGACCAAACTCCAGACATATGGCCATTTTTGTGCCTGGCGCGGCGCCAAGTGGGAAAGGGTGGTTTTGAGGCTGAAGGCAGCAGGAAAGCCTGCAGCCCCCAGGTCTGTGGGGCTACGCAAGCGGTCCCCAAAGAGCTTTAGAACAAGGCATAGTTTTCCCTGCTGGCTCTTTGGGCGTGGGACCAACCTCCAGCCATATGGCCATATTTGGGCCTGGCGTGACGCCATGTGGGAAAGGGTGGTTTTGAGGCTGAAGGTGCCAGAAAAGCCTGCAGCCCCCAGGTGTGTGGGGCTACGCAAGCGGTTCCCAAAGAGCTTTAGAACAAGGCATAGTTTTCCCTGCTGGCTCTTTGGGCGTGGGACCAACCTCCAGACATATGGCCATTTTTGGGCCTGGCGTAGCGCCAAGTGGGAAAGTGTGATTTTGAGGCTGAAGGCAGCAGGAAAGCCTGCAGCCCCCAGGTGTGTGGGGCTACGCAAGCGGTTCCCAAAGAGCTTTAGTACAAGGCATAGTTTTCCCTGCTGGCTCTTTCGGTGTAGGACCAATCTCCAGACATAGGGCCATTTTTGTGCCTGGCGGCACGCCAAGTCCAAAAGGGTGGTTTTGAGGCTGAAGGCAGCAGGAAAGCCTGCAGCCCCCAGGTCTGTGGGGCCACGCAAGCGGTTCCCAAAGACCTTTAGAACAAGGCATAATTTTCCCTGCTGGTTCTTTGGGCGTGGGACCAACCTCCAGACATATGGCCATTTTTGGGCCTGGCGCGGCGCCAAGTGGGAAAGGGTGGTTTTGAGTCTGAAGGCAGCAGGAAAGCCTGCAGCCCCCAGGTCTGTGGGGCTACGCAAGCGGTCCCCAAAGAGCTTTAGAACAAGGCATACTATTCCCTTCTGGCTCTTTGGGCGTGGGACCAACCTCCAGACATATGGCCATTTTTGGGCCTGGCGTGACGCCATGTGGGAAAGGGTGGTTTTGAGGCTGAAGGTGCCAGAAAAGCCTGCAGCCCCCAGGTCTGTGGGGCTACGCAAGCGGTTCCCAAAGAGCTTTAGAACAAGGCATAGTTTTCCCTGCTGGCTCTTTGGGCGTGGGACCAATCTCCAGACATATGGCCATATTTGGGCCTGGCGTGACGCCATGTGGGAAAGGGTGGTTTTAAGGCTGAAGGTGCCAGAAAAGCCTGCAGCCCCCAGGTCTGTGGGGCTACGCAAGCGGTTCCCAAAGAGCTTTAGAACAAGGCACAGTTTTCCCTGCTGGCTCTTTGGGCGTGGGACCAACCTCCAGACATATGGCCATTTTTGGGCCTGGCGTGGCGCCAAGTGGGAAAGGGTGGTTTTGAGGCTGAAGGCAGCAGGAAAGCCTGCAGCCCCCAGGTGTGTGGGGCTACGCAAGCGGTTCCCAAAGAGCTTTAGTACAAGGCATAGTTTTCCCTGCTGGCTCTTTCGGTGTAGGACCAATCTCCAGACATAGGGCCATTTTTGTGCCTGGCGGCACGCTAAGTAGGAAAGAGTGGTTTTGAGGCTGAAGGCAGCAGGAAAGCCTGCAGCCCCCAGGTGTGTGGGGCTACGCAAGCGGTTCCCAAGGAGCTTTATAATAAGGCATAGTTTTCCCTGCTGGCTCTTTGGGCGTGGGACCAGTCTCCAGACATATGGCCATTTTTGGGCCTGGCGTGGCGCCAAGTGGGAAAGGGTGGGTTTGAGGCTGAAGGCAGCAGGAAAGCCTGCAGCCCCCAGTTTGTGTGGGGCTACGCAAGCGGTTCCCAAAGAGCTTTAGAACAAGGCATAGTTTTCCCTGCTGGCTCTTTGGGCGTCGGACCAGTCTCCAGACATATGGCCATTTTTGGCCCTGGCGCGGCGCCAAGTGGGAAAGTGTGGTTTTGAGGCTGAAGGCAGCAGGAAAGCCTGCAGCCCCCAGGTCTGTGGGGCTACGCAAGCGGTTCCCAAGGAGCTTTAGAACAAGGCACAGTTTTCCCTTCTGGCTCTTTGGGCGTGGGACCAACCTCCTGACATATGGCCATTTTTGGGCCTGGCGCGGCGCCAAGTGGGAAAGGGTGGTTTTGAGGCTGAAGGCAGCAGGAAAGCCTGCAGCCCCCAGGTCTGTGGGGCTACGCAAGCGGTCCCCAAAGAGCTTTAGAACAAGGTATAGTATTCCCTTCTGGCTCTTTGGGCGTGGGACCAACCTCCAGACATATGGCGATTTTTGGGCCTGGCGTGACGCCATGTGGGAAAGGGTGGTTTTGAGGCTGAAGGTGCCAGAAAAGCCTGCAGCCCCCAGGTGTGTGGGGCTACGCAAGCGGTTCCCAAAGAGCTTTAGAACAAGGCATAGTTTTCCCTGCTGGCTCTTTGGGCGTGGGACCAACCTCCAGCCATATGGCCATATTTGGGCCTGGCGTGACGCCATGTGGGAAAGGGTGGTTTTGAGGCTGAAGGTGCCAGAAAAGCCTGCAGCCCCCAGGTGTGTGGGGCTACGCAAGCGGTTCCCAAAGAGCTTTAGAACAAGGCATAGTTTTCCCTGCTGGCTCTTTGGGCGTGGGACCAATCTCCAGACATATGGCCATATTTGGGCCTGGCGTGACGCCATGTGGGAAAGGGTGGTTTGAGGCTGAAGAGAGCAGGAAAGCCTGCAGCCCCCAGGTCTGTGGGGCTACGCAAGCGGTTCCCAAAGAGCTTTAGAACAAGGCACAGTTTTCCCTGCTGGCTCTTTGGGCGTGGGACCAGTCTCCAGACATATGGCCATTTTTGTGCCTGGCGTGGCGCCAAGTGGGAAAGGGTGGTTTTGAGGCTGAAGGCAGCAGGAAAGCCTGCAGCCCCCAGGTGTGTGGGGCTACGCAAGCGGTTCCCAAAGAGCTTTAGTACAAGGCATAGTTTTCCCTGCTGGCTCTTTCGGTGTAGGACCAATCTCCAGACATAGGGCCATTTTTGTGCCTGGCGGCACGCCAAGTAGGAAAGCGTGGTTTTGAGGCTGAAGGCAGCAGGAAAGCCTGCAGCCCCCAGGTCTGTGGGGCCACGCAAGCGGTTCCCAAAGAGCTTTAGAACAAGGCATAGTTTTCCCTGCTGGTTCTTTGGGCGTGGAACCAATCTCCAGATATATGGCCATTTTTGTGCCTGGCGCGGCGCCATATGGGAAAGGGTGGTTTTGAGGCTGAAGGCAGCAGGAAAGCCTGCAGCCCCCAGTTTGTGTGGGGCTACGCAAGCGGTTCCCAAAGAGCTTTAGAATAAGGCATAGTTTTCCCTGCTGGCTCTTTGGGCGTGGGACCAGTCTCCAGACATATGGCCATTTTTGGGCCTGGCGTGGCGCCAAGTGGGAAAGGGTGGTTTTGAGGCTGAAGGCAGCAGGAAAGCCTGCAGCCCCCAGGTGTGTGGGGCTACGCAAGCAGTTCCCAAAGAGCTTTAGAACAAGGCATAGTTTTCCCTGCTGGCTCTTTGGGCGTGGGACCAACCTCCAGACATATGGCCATTTTTGTGCCTGGCGTGGCGCCAAGTGGGAAAGGGTGGTTTTGAGGCTGAAGGCAGCAGGAAAGCCTGCAGCCCCCAGGTGTGTGGGGCTACGCAAGCGGTCCCCAAAGAGCTTTAGAACAAGGCATAGTATTCCCTTCTGGCTCTTTGGGCGTGGGACCAACCTCCAGACATGGCGATTTTTGGGCCTGGAGTGACGCCATGTGGGAAAGGGTGGTTTTGAGGCTGAAGGCAGCAGGAAAGCCTGCAGCCCCCAGGTGTGTGGGGCTACGCAAGCGGTTCCCAAAGAGCTTTAGAACAAGGCATAGTTTTCCCTGCTGGCTCTTTGGGCGTGGGACCAACCTCCAGACATATGGCCATTTTTGGGCCTGGCACGGCGCCAAGTGGGAAAGGGTGGTTTTGAGGCTGAAGGCAGCAGGAAAGCCTGCAGCCCCCAGGTGTGTGGGGCTACGCAAGCCGTTCCCAAAGAGCTTTAGAACAAGGCATACTATTCCCTTCTGGCTCTTTGGGCGTGGGACCAGTCTCCAGACATATGGCGATTTTTGGGCCTGGCGTGACGCCATGTGGGAAAGGGTGGTTTTGAGGCTGAAGGTGCCAGAAAAGCCTGCAGCCCCCAGGTGTGTGGGGCTACGCAAGCGGTTCCCAAAGAGCTTTAGAACAAGGCATAGTTTTCCCTGCTGGCTCTTTGGGCGTGGGACCAATCTCCAGACATATGGCCATATTTGGGCCTGGCGTGACGCCATGTGGGAAAGGGTGGTTTTGAGGCTGAAGGTGCCAGAAAAGCCTGCAGCCCCCAGGTCTG
Source organism: Chroicocephalus ridibundus (assembly GCF_963924245.1). NCBI lineage: Eukaryota > Metazoa > Chordata > Aves > Charadriiformes > Laridae > Chroicocephalus > Chroicocephalus ridibundus. Next base: position 775,694 of record NW_026961717.1, read on the forward strand.
TGGGGCTACGCAAGCGGTTCCCAAAGAGCTTTAGAACAAGGCACAGTTTTCCCTGCTGGCTCTTTGGGCGTGGGACCAGTCTCCAGACATATGGCCATTTTTGTGCCTGGCGTGGCGCCAAGTGGGAAAGGGTGGTTTTGAGGCTGAAGGCAGCAGGAAAGCCTGCAGCCCCCAGGTGTGTGGGGCTACGCAAGCGGTTCCCAAAGAGCTTTCGAACAAGGCATAGTTTTCCCTGCTGGCTCTTTCGGTGTAGGACCAATCTCCAGACATAGGGCCATTTTTGTGCCTGGCGGCACGCCAAGTAGGAAAGGGTGGTTTTGAGGCTGAAGGCAGCAGGAAAGCCTGCAGCCCCCAGGTCTGTGGGGCCACGCAAGCGGTTCCCAAAGAGCTTTAGAACAAGGCATAATTTTCCCTGCTGGTTCTTTGGGCGTGGAACCAATCTCCAGATATATGGCCATTTTTGGGCCTGGCGCGGCGCCATATGGGAAAGGGTGGTTTTGAGGCTGAAGGCAGCAGGAAAGCCTGCAGCTCCCAGTTTGTGTGGGGCTACGCAAGCGGTTCCCAAAGAGCTTTAGAATAAGGCATAGTTTTCCCTGCTGGCTCTTTGGGCGTGGGACCAGTCTCCAGACATATGGCCATTTTTGGGCCTGGCACGGCGCCAAGTGGGAAAGTGTGGTTTTGAGGCTGAAGGCAGCAGGAAAGCCTGCAGCCCCCAGGTGTGTGGGGCTACGCAAGCGGTTCCCAAAGAGCTTTAGAATAAGGCATAGTTTTCCCTGCTGGCTCTTTGGGCGTGGGACCAGTCTCCAGACATATGGCCATTTTTGGGCCTGGCGTGGCGCCAAGTGGGAAAGGGTGGTTTTGAGGCTGAAGGCAGCAGGAAAGCCTGCAGCCCCCAGGTGTGTGGGGCTACGCAAGCAGTTCCCAAAGAGCTTTAGAACAAGGCATAGTTTTCCCTGCTGGCTCTTTGGGCGTGGGCCCAATCTCCAGACATATGGCCATTTTTGGGCCTGGCACGGGGCCAAGTGGGAAAGGGTGCTTTTGAGGCTGAAGGCAGCAGTAAAGCCTGCAGCCCCCAGGTGTGTGGGGCTACGCAAGCGGTTCCCAAAGAGCTTTAGAACAAGGCATAGTTTTCCCTGCTGGCTCTTTGGGCGTGGGACCAACCTCCAGACATATGGCCATATTTGTGCCTGGCGTGACGCCATGTGGGAAAGGGTGGTTTTGAGGCTGAAGGTGCTAGAAAAGCCTGCAGCCACCAGGTGTGTGGGGCTACGCAAGCGGTTCCCAAAGAGCTTTAGAACAAGGCATAGTTTTCCCTGCTGGCTCTTTGGGCGTGGGACCAACCTCCAGACATATGGCCATTTTTGGGCCTGGCGCGGGGCCAAGTGGGAAAGGGTGGTTTTGAGGCTGAAGGCAGCAGGAAAGCCTGCAGCCCCCAGGTGTGTGGGGCTACGCAAGCGGTCCTCAAAGAGCTTTAGAACAAGGCATAGTTTTGCCTTCTGGCTCTTTGGGCGTGGGACCAACCTCCAGACATATGGCGATTTTTGGGCCTGGCGTGACGCCATGTGGTAAAGGGTGGTTTTGAGGCTGAAGGCAGCAGGAAAGCCTGCAGCCCCCAGGTCTGTGGGGCTACGCAAGCGGTTCCCAAAGAGCTTTAGAACAAGGCACAGTTTTCCCTGCTGGCTCTTTGGGCGTGGGACCAACCTCCAGACATATGGCCATTTTTGGGCCTGGCGCGGCGCCATGTGGGAAAGGGTGGTTTTGAGGCTGAAGGCAGCAGGAAAGCCTGCAGCCCCCAGTTTGTGTGGGGCTACGCAAGCGGTTCCCAAAGAGCTTTAGAACAAGGCATAGTATTCCCTTCTGGCTCTTTGGGCGTGGGACCAACCTCCAGACATATGGCGATTTTTGGGCCTGGCGTGACGCCATGTGGGAAAGGGTGGTTTTGAGGCTGAAGGTGCCAGAAAAGCCTGCAGCCCCCAGGTGTGTGGGGCTACGCAAGCGGTTCCCAAAGAGCTTTAGAACAAGGCATAGTTTTCCCTGCTGGCTCTTTGGGCGTGGGACCAACCTCCAGACATATGGCCATATTTGTGCCTGGCGTGACGCCATGTGGGAAAGGGTGGTTTTGAGGCTGAAGGTGCTAGAAAAGCCTGCAGCCACCAGGTGTGTGGGGCTACGCAAGCGTTTCCCAAAGAGCTTTAGAACAAGGCATAGTTTTCCCTGCTGGCTCTTTGGGCGTGGGACCAACCTCCAGACATATGGCCATTTTTGGGCCTGGCGCGGGGCCAAGTGGGAAAGGGTGGTTTTGAGGCTGAAGGCAGCAGGAAAGCCTGCAGCCCCCAGGTGTGTGGGGCTACGCAAGCGGTCCTCAAAGAGCTTTAGAACAAGGCATAGTTTTGCCTTCTGGCTCTTTGGGCGTGGGACCAACCTCCAGACATATGGCGATTTTTGGGCCTGGCGTGACGCCATGTGGTAAAGGGTGGTTTTGAGGCTGAAGGCAGCAGGAAAGCCTGCAGCCCCCAGGTGTGTGGGGCTACGCAAGCGGTTCCCAAAGAGCTTTAGAACAAGGCACAGTTTTCCCTGCTGGCTCTTTGGGCGTGGGACCAACCTCCAGACATATGGCCATTTTTGGGCCTGGCGCGGCGCCAAGTGGGAAAGGGTGGTTTTGAGGCTGAAGGCAGCAGGAAAGCCTGCAGCCCCCAGTTTGTGTGGGGCTACGCAAGCGGTTCCCAAAGAGCTTTAGAACAAGGCATAGTATTCCCTTCTGGCTCTTTGGGCGTGGGACCAACCTCCAGACATATGGCGATTTTTGGGCCTGGCGTGACGCCATGTGGGAAAGGGTGGTTTTGAGGCTGAAGGTGCCAGAAAAGCCTGCAGCCCCCAGGTGTGTGGGGCTACGCAAGCGGTTCCCAAAGAGCTTTAGAACAAGGCATAGTTTTCCCTGCTGGCTCTTTGGGCGTGGGACCAGTCTCCAGACATATGGCCATATTTGTGCCTGGCGTGACGCCATGTGGGAAAGGGTGGTTTTGAGGCTGAAGGTGCTAGAAAAGCCTGCAGCCACCAGGTGTGTGGGCCTACGCAAGCGTTTCCCAAAGAGCTTTAGAACAAGGCATAGTTTTCCCTGCTGGCTCTTTGGGCGTGGGACCAACCTCCAGACATATGGCCATTTTTGGGCCTGGCGCGGCGCCAAGTGGGAAAGGGTGGTTTTGAGGCTGAAGGCAGCAGGAAAGCCTGCAGCCCCCAGGTCTGTGGGGCTACGCAAGCGGTCCTCAAAGAGCTTTATAACAAGGCATAGTTTTGCCTTCTGGCTCTTTGGGCGTGGGACCAACCTCCAAACATATGGCGATTTTTGGGCCTGGCGTGACGCCATGTGGTAAAGGGTGGTTTTGAGGCTGAAGGCAGCAGGAAAGCCTGCAGCCCCCAGGTGTGTGGGGCTACGCAAGCGGTTCCCAAAGAGCTTTAGAACAAGGCATAGTTTTCCCTGATGGCTCTTTGGGCGTGGGACCAACCCCCAGACATATGGCCATTTTTGGGCCTGGCGCGGCGCCAAGTGGGAAAGGGTGGTTTTGAGGCTGAAGGCAGCAGGAAAGCCTGCAGCCCCCAGGTCTGTGGGGCTACGCAAGCGGTCCCCAAAGAGCTTTAGAACAAGGCATAGTATTCCCTTCTGGCTCTTTGGGCGTGGGACCAACCTCCAGACATATGGCGATTTTTGGGCCTGGCGTGACGCCATGTGGGAAAGGGTGGTTTTGAGGCTGAAGGTGCCAGAAAAGCCTGCAGCCCCCAGGTGTGTGGGGCTACGCAAGCGGTTCCCAAAGGGCTTTAGAACAAGGCATACTATTCCCTTCTGGCTCTTTGGGCGTGGGACCAACCTCCAGACATATGGCGATTTTTGGGCCTGGCGTGAAGCCATGTGGGAAAGGGTGGTTTTGAGGCTGAAGGTGCCAGAAAAGCCTGCAGCCCCCAGGTCTGTGGGGCTACGCAAGCCGTTCCCAAAGAGCTTTAGAACAAGGCATAGTTTTCCCTGCTGGCTCTTTGGGCGTGGGACCAGTCTCCAGACATATGGCCATATTTGGGCCTGGCGTGACGCCATGTGGGAAAGGGTGGTTTTGAGGCTGAAGGTGCCAGAAAAGCCTGCAGCCCCCAGGTCTGTGGGGCTACGCAAGCGGTTCCCAAAGAGCTTTAGAACAAGGCACAGTTTTCCCTGCTGGCTCTTTGGGCGTGGGACCAGTCTCCAGACATATGGCCATTTTTGTGCCTGGCGTGGCGCCAAGTGGGAAAGGGTGGTTTTGAGGCTGAAGGCAGCAGGAAAGCCTGCAGCCCCCAGGTCTGTGGGGCTACGCAAGCGGTTCCCAAAGAGCTTTAGTACAAGGCATAGTTTTCCCTGCTGGCTCTTTCGGTGTAGGACCAATCTCCAGACATAGGGCCATTTTTGTGCCTGGCGGCACGCCAAGTAGGAAAGGGTGGTTTTGAGGCTGAAGGCAGTAGGAAAGCCTGCAGCCCCCAGGTCTCTGGGGCCACGCAAGCGGTTCCCAAAGAGCTTTAGAACAAGGCATAATTTTCCCTGCTGGTTCTTTGGGCGTGGAACCAATCTCCAGATATATGGCCATTTTTGTGCCTGGCGCGGCGCCATATGGGAAAGGGTGGTTTTGAGGCTGAAGGCAGCAGGAAAGCCTGCAGCCCCCAGGTGTGTGGGGCTACGCAAGCGGTTCCCAAGGAGCTTTAGAACAAGGCACAGTTTTCCCTGCTGGCTCTTTGGGCGTGGGACCAACCTCCAGACATATGGCCATTTTTGGGCCTGGCGCGGCGCCAAGTGGGAAAGTGTGGTTTTGAGGCTGAAGGCAGCAGGAAAGCCTGCAGCCCCCAGGTCTGTGGGGCTACGCAAGCGGTTCCCAAAGAGCTTTAGAACAAGGCACAGTTTTCCCTGCTGGCTCTTTGGGCGTGGGACCAACCTCCAGCCATATGGCCATATATGGGCCTGGCGTGACGCCATGTGGGAAAGGGTGGTTTTGAGGCTGAAGGTGCCAGAAAAGCCTGCAGCCCCCAGGTCTGTGGGGCTACGCAAGCGGTTCCCAAAGAGCTTTAGAACAAGGCATAGTTTTCCCTGCTGGCTCTTTCGGTGTAGGACCAATCTCCAGACATAGGGCCATTTTTGTGCCTGGCGGCACGCCAAGTAGAAAAGGGTGGTTTTGAGGCTGAAGGCAGCAGGAAAGCCTGCAGCCCCCAGGTCTGTGGGGCCACGCAAGCGGCTCCCAAAGAGCTTTAGAACAAGGCATAATTTTCCCTGCTGGTTCTTTGGGCGTGGAACCAATCTCCAGATATATGGCCATTTTTGTGCCTGGCGCGGCGCCATATGGGAAAGTGTGGTTTTGAGGCTGAAGGCAGCAGGAAAGCCTGCAGCCCCCAGTTTGTGTGGGGCTACGCAAGCGGTTCCCAAAGAGCTTTAGAATAAGGCATAGTTTTCCCTGCTGGCTCTTTGGGCGTCGGACCAGTCTCCAGACATATGGCCATTTTTGGGCCTGGCGCGGCGCCAAGTGGGAAAGGGTGGTTTTGAGGCTGAAGGCAGCAGGAAAGCCTGCAGCCCCCAGGTCTGTGGGGCTACGCAAGCGGTCCCCAAAGAGCTTTAGAACAAGGCATAGTATTCCCTTCTGGCTCTTTGGGCGTGGGACCAACCTCCAGACATATGGCGATTTTTGGGCCTGGCGTGACGCCATGTGGGAAAGGGTGGTTTTGAGGCTGAAGGTGCCAGAAAAGCCTGCAGCCCCCAGGTCTGTGGGGCTACGCAAGCGGTTCCCAAAGAGTTTAGAACAAGGCATAGTTTTCCCTGCTGGCTCTTTGGGCGTGGGACCAATCTCCAGACATATGGCCATATTTGGGCCTGGCGTGACGCCATGTGGGAAAGGGTGGTTTTGAGGCTGAAGGTGCCAGAAAAGCCTGCAGCCACCAGGTGTGTGGGGCTACGCAAGCGGTTCCCAAAGAGCTTTAGAACAAGGCATAGTTTTCCCTGCTGGCTCTTTGGGCGTGGGACCAATCTCCAGACATATGGCCATATTTGGGCCTGGTGTGACGCCATGTGGGAAAGGGTGGTTTGAGGCTGAAGAGAGCAGGAAAGCCTGCAGCCCCCAGGTCTGTGGGGCTACGCAAGCGGTTCCCAAAGAGCTTTAGAACAAGGCACAGTTTTCCCTGCTGGCTCTTTGGGCGTGGGACCAGTCTCCAGACATATGGCCATTTTTGTGCCTGGCGTGGCGCCAAGTGGGAAAGGGTGGTTTTGAGGCTGAAGGCAGCAGGAAAGCCTGCAGCCCCCAGGTGTGTGGGGCTACGCAAGCGGTTCCCAAAGAGCTTTAGTACAAGGCATAGTTTTCCCTGCTGGCTCTTTCGGTGTAGGACCAATCTCCAGACATAGGGCCATTTTTGTGCCTGGCGGCACGTCAAGTAGGAAAGGGTGGTTTTGAGGCTGAAGGCAGCAGGAAAGCCTGCAGCCCCCAGGTCTGTGGGGCCACGCAAGCGGTTCCCAAAGAGCTTTAGAACAAGGCATAATTTTCCCTGCTGGTTCTTTGGGCGTGGAACCAATCTCCAGATATATGGCCATTTTTGTGCCTGGCGCGGCGCCATATGGGAAAGGGTGGTTTTGAGGCTGAAGGCAGCAGGAAAGCCTGCAGCCCCCAGTTTGTGTGGGGCTACGCAAGCGGTTCCCAAAGAGCTTTAGAACAAGGCATAGTTTTCCCTGCTGGCTCTTTGGGCGTCGGACCAGTCTCCAGACATATGGCCATTTTTGGGCCTGGCGCGGCGCCAAGTGGGAAAGTGTGGTTTTGAGGCTGAAGGCAGCAGGAAAGCCTGCAGCCCCCAGGTGTGTGGGGCTACGCAAGCGGTTCCCAAGGAGCTTTAGAACAAGGCACAGTTTTCCCTGCTGGCTCTTTGGGCGTGGGACCAGTCTCCAGACATATGGCCATTTTTGGGCCTGGCGCGGCGCCAAGTGGGAAAGGGTGGTTTTGAGTCTGAAGGCAGCAGGAAAGCCTGCAGCCCCCAGGTCTGTGGGGCTACGCAAGCGGTCACCAAAGAGCTTTAGAACAAGGCATAGTATTCCCTTCTGGCTCTTTGGGCGTGGGACCAACCTCCAGACATATGGCGATTTTTGGGCCTGGCGTGACGCCATGTGGGAAAGGGTGGTTTTGAGGCTGAAGGTGCCAGAAAAGCCTGCAGCCCCCAAGTGTGTCGGGCTACGCAAGCGGTTCCCAAAGAGCTTTAGAACAAGGCATAGTTTTCCCTGCTGGCTCTTTGGGCGTGGGACCAACCTCCAGACGTATGGCCATATTTGGGCCTGGCGTGACGCCATGTGGGAAAGGGTGGTTTTGAGGCTGAAGGTGCCAGAAAAGCCTGCAGCCCCCAGGTGTGTGGGGCTACGCAAGCGGTTCCCAAAGAGCTTTAGAACAAGGCATAGTTTTCCCTGCTGGCTCTTTGGGCGTGGGACCAATCTCCAGACATATGGCCATATTTGGGCCTGGCGTGACGCCATGTGGGAAAGGGTGGTTTGAGGCTGAAGAGAGCAGGAAAGCCTGCAGCCCCCAGGTCTGTGGGGCTACGCAAGCGGTTCCCAAAGAGCTTTAGAACAAGGCACAGTTTTCCCTGCTGGCTCTTTGGGCGTGGGACCAGTCTCCAGACATATGGCCATTTTTGTGCCTGGCGTGGCGCCAAGTGGGAAAGGGTGGTTTTGAGGCTGAAGGCAGCAGGAAAGCCTGCAGCCCCCAGGTGTGTGGGGCTACGCAAGCGGTTCCCAAAGAGCTTTAGTACAAGGCATAGTTTTCCCTGCTGGCTCTTTCGGTGTAGGACCAATCTCCAGACATAGGGCCATTTTTGTGCCTGGCGGCACGCCAAGTAGGAAAGGGTGGTTTTGAGGCTGAAGGCAGCAGGAAAGCCTGCAGCCCCCAGGTCTGTGGGGCCACGCAAGCGGTTCCCAAAGAGCTTTAGAACAAGGCATAGTTTTCCCTGCTGGTTCTTTGGGCGTGGAACCAATCTCCAGATATATGGCCATTTTTGGGCCTGGCGCGGCGCCATATGGGAAAGGGTGGTTTTGAGGCTGAAGGCAGCAGGAAAGCCTGCAGCCCCCAGTTTGTGTGGGGCTACGCAAGCGGTTCCCAAAGAGCTTTAGAATAAGGCATAGTTTTCCCTGCTGGCTCTTTGGGCGTGGGACCAGTCTCCAGATATATGGCCATTTTTGTGCCTGGCGTGGCGCCAAGTGGGAAAGGGTGGTTTTGAGGCTGAAGGCAGCAGGAAAGCCTGCAGCCCCCAGGTGTGTGGGGCTACGCAAGCGGTTCCCAAAGAGCTTTAGTACAAGGCATAGTTTTCCCTGCTGGCTCTTTCGGTGTAGGACCAATCTCCAGACATAGGGCCATTTTTGTGCCTGGCGGCACGCCAAGTAGAAAAGGGTGGTTTTGAGGCTGAAGGCAGCAGGAAAGCCTGCAGCCCCCAGGTCTGTGGGTCCACGCAAGCGGTTCCCAAAGAGCTTTAGAACAAGGCATAATTTTCCCTGCTGGTTCTTTGGGCGTGGAACCAATCTCCAGATATATGGCCATTTTTGTGCCAGGCGCGGCGCCATATGGGAAAGGGTGGTTTTGAGGCTGAAGGCAGCAGGAAAGCCTGCAGCCCCCAGTTTGTGTGGGGCTACGCAAGCGGTTCCCAAGGAGCTTTAGAACAAGGCACAGTTTTCCCTGCTGGCTCTTTGGGCGTGGGACCAACCTCCAGACATATGGCCATTTTTAGGCCTGGCGCGGCGCCATGTGGGAAAGGGTGGTTTTGAGGCTGAAGGTGCCAGAAAAGCCTGCAGCCCCCAGGTGTGTGGGGCTACGCAAGCGGTTCCCAAAGAGCTTTAGAACAAGGCATAGTTTTCCCTGCTGGCTCTTTGGGCGTGGGACCAACCTCCAGCCATATGGCCATATTTGGGCCTGGCATGACGCCATGTGGGAAAGGGTGGTTTTGAGGCTGAAGGTGCCAGAAAAGCCTGCAGCCCCCAGGTGTGTGGGGCTACGCAAGCGGTTCCCAAAGAGCTTTAGAACAAGGCATAGTTTTCCCTGCTGGCTCTTTCGGTGTAGGACCAATCTCCAGACATAGGGCCATTTTTGTGCCTGGCGGCACGCCAAGTAGGAAAGGGTGGTTTTGAGGCTGAAGGCAGCAGGAAAGCCTGCAGCCCCCAGGTCTGTGGGGCCACGCAAGCGGTTCCCAAAGAGCTTTAGAACAAGGCATAGTTTTCCCTGCTGGTTCTTTGGGTGTGGAACCAATCTCCAGATATATGGCCATTTTTGTGCCTGGCGCGGCGCCATATGGGAAAGGGTGGTTTTGAGGCTGAAGGCAGCAGGAAAGCCTGCAGCCCCCAGTTTGTGTGGGGCTACGCAAGCGGTTCCCAAAGAGCTTTAGAATAAGGCATAGTTTTCTCTGCTGGCTCTTTGGGCGTCGGACCAGTCTCCAGACATATGGCCATTTTTGGGCCTGGCGCGGCGCCAAGTGGGAAAGTGTGGTTTTGAGGCTGAAGGCAGCAGGAAAGCCTGCAGCCCCCAGGTCTGTGGGGCTACGCAAGCGGTTCCCAAGGAGCTTTAGAACAAGGCACAGTTTTCCCTGCTGGCTCTTTGGGCGTGGGACCAACCTCCAGACATATGGCCATTTTTGGGCCTGGCGTGACGCCATGTGGGAAAGGGTGGTTTTGAGGCTGAAGGTGCCAGAAAAGCCTGCAGCCCCCAGGTGTGTGGGGCTACGCAAGCGGTTCCCAAAGAGCTTTAGAACAAGGCATAGTTTTCCCTGCTGGCTCTTTGGGCGTGGGACCAACCTCCAGCCATATGGCCATATATGGGCCTGGCGTGACGCCATGTGGGAAAGGGTGGTTTTGAGGCTGAAGGTGCCAGAAAAGCCTGCAGCCCCCAGGTCTGTGGGGCTACGCAAGCGGTTCCCAAAGAGCTTTAGAACAAGGCATAGTTTTCCCTGCTGGCTCTTTCGGTGTAGGACCAATCTCCAGACATAGGGCCATTTTTGTGCCTGGCGGCACGCCAAGTAGAAAAGGGTGGTTTTGAGGCTGAAGGCAGCAGGAAAGCCTGCAGCCCCCAGGTCTGTGGGGCCACGCAAGCGGCTCCCAAAGAGCTTTAGAACAAGGCATAATTTTCCCTGCTGGTTCTTTGGGCGTGGAACCAATCTCCAGATATATGGCCATTTTTGTGCCTGGCGCGGCGCCATATGGGAAAGTGTGGTTTTGAGGCTGAAGGCAGCAGGAAAGCCTGCAGCCCCCAGTTTGTGTGGGGCTACGCAAGCGGTTCCCAAAGAGCTTTAGAATAAGGCATAGTTTTCCCTGCTGGCTCTTTGGGCGTCGGACCAGTCTCCAGACATATGGCCATTTTTGGGCCTGGCGCGGCGCCAAGTGGGAAAGGGTGGTTTTGAGGCTGAAGGCAGCAGGAAAGCCTGCAGCCCCCAGGTCTGTGGGGCTACGCAAGCGGTCCCCAAAGAGCTTTAGAACAAGGCATAGTATTCCCTTCTGGCTCTTTGGGCGTGGGACCAACCTCCAGACATATGGCGATTTTTGGGCCTGGAGTGACGCCATGTGGGAAAGGGTGGTTTTGAGGCTGAAGGTGCCAGAAAAGCCTGCAGCCCCCAGGTCTGTGGGGCTACGCAAGCGGTTCCCAAAGAGTTTAGAACAAGGCATAGTTTTCCCTGCTGGCTCTTTGGGCGTGGGACCAACCTCCAGACATATGGCCATATTTGGGCCTGGCGTGACGCCATGTGGGAAAGGGTGGTTTTGAGGCTGAAGGTGCCAGAAAAGCCTGCAGCCACCAGGTGTGTGGGGCTACGCAAGCGGTTCCCAAAGAGCTTTAGAACAAGGCATAGTTTTCCCTGCTGGCTCTTTGGGCGTGGGACCAATCTCCAGACATATGGCCATATTTGGGCCTGGCGTGACGCCATGTGGGAAAGGGTGGTTTGAGGCTGAAGAGAGCAGGAAAGCCTGCAGCCCCCAGGTCTGTGGGGCTACGCAAGCGGTTCCCAAAGAGCTTTAGAACAAGGCATAATTTTCCCTGCTGGCTCTTTGGGCGTGGGACCAGTCTCCAGACATATGGCCATTTTTGTGCCTGGCGTGGCGCCAAGTGGGAAAGGGTGGTTTTGAGGCTGAAGGCAGCAGGAAAGCCTGCAGCCCCCAGGTGTGTGGGGCTACGCAAGCGGTTCCCAAAGAGCTTTAGTACAAGGCATAGTTTTCCCTGCTGGCTCTTTCGGTGTAGGACCAATCTCCAGACATAGGGCCATTTTTGTGCCTGGCGGCACGTCAAGTAGGAAAGGGTGGTTTTGAGGCTGAAGGCAGCAGGAAAGCCTGCAGCCCCCAGGTCTGTGGGGCCACGCAAGCGGTTCCCAAAGAGCTTTAGAACAAGGCATAATTTTCCCTGCTGGTTCTTTGGGCGTGGAACCAATCTCCAGATATATGGCCATTTTTGTGCCTGGCGCGGCGCCATATGGGAAAGGGTGGTTTTGAGGCTGAAGGCAGCATGAAAGCCTGCAGCCCCCAGTTTGTGTGGGGCTACGCAAGCGGTTCCCAAAGAGCTTTAGAACAAGGCATAGTTTTCCCTGCTGGCTCTTTGGGCGTCGGACCAGTCTCCAGACATATGGCCATTTTTGGGCCTGGCGCGGCGCCAAGTGGGAAAGTGTGGTTTTGAGGCTGAAGGCAGCAGGAAAGCCTGCAGCCCCCAGGTGTGTGGGGCTACGCAAGCGGTTCCCAAGGAGCTTTAGAACAAGGCACAGTTTTCCCTGCTGGCTCTTTGGGCGTGGGACCAGTCTCCAGACATATGGCCATTTTTGGGCCTGGCGCGGCGCCAAGTGGGAAAGGGTGGTTTTGAGGCTGAAGGCAGCAGGAAAGCCTGCAGCCCCCAGGTCTGTGGGGCTACGCAAGCGGTCACCAAAGAGCTTTAGAACAAGGCATAGTATTCCCTTCTGGCTCTTTGGGCGTGGGACCAACCTCCAGACATATGGCGATTTTTGGGCCTGGCGTGACGCCATGTGGGAAAGGGTGGTTTTGTGGCTGAAGGTGCCAGAAAAGCCTGCAGCCCCCAAGTGTGTCGGGCTACGCAAGCGGTTCCCAAAGAGCTTTAGAACAAGGCATAGTTTTCCCTGCTGGCTCTTTGGGCGTGGGACCAACCTCCAGCCATATGGCCATATTTGGGCCTGGCGTGACGCCATGTGGGAAAGGGTGGTTTTGAGGCTGAAGGTGCCAGAAAAGCCTGCAGCCCCCAGGTGTGTGGGGCTACGCAAGCGGTTCCCAAAGAGCTTTAGAACAAGGCATAGTTTTCCCTGCTGGCTCTTCGGGCGTGGGACCAATCTCCAGACATATGGCCATATTTGGGCCTGGCGTGACGCCATGTGGGAAAGGGTGGTTTGAGGCTGAAGAGAGCAGGAAAGCCTGCAGCCCCCAGGTCTGTGGGGCTACGCAAGCGGTTCCCAAAGAGCTTTAGAACAAGGCACAGTTTTCCCTGCTGGCTCTTTGGGCGTGGGACCAGTCTCCAGACATATGGCCATTTTTGTGCCTGGCGTGGCGCCAAGTGGGAAAGGGTGGTTTTGAGGCTGAAGGCAGCAGGAAAGCCTGCAGCCCCCAGGTGTGTGGGGCTACGCAAGCGGTTCCCAAAGAGCTTTAGTACAAGGCATAGTTTTCCCTGCTGGCTCTTTCGGTGTAGGACCAATCTCCAGACATAGGGCCATTTTTGTGCCTGGCGGCACGCCAAGTAGGAAAGGGTGGTTTTGAGGCTGAAGGCAGCAGGAAAGCCTGCAGCCCCCAGGTCTGTGGGGCCACGCAAGCGGTTCCCAAAGAGCTTTAGAACAAGGCATAATTTTCCCTGCTGGTTCTTTGGGCGTGGAACCAATCTCCAGATATATGGCCATTTTTGTGCCTGGCGCGGCGCCATATGGGAAAGGGTGGTTTTGAGGCTGAAGGCAGCAGGAAAGCCTGCAGCCCCCAGTTTGTGTGGGGCTACGCAAGCGGTTCCCAAAGAGCTTTAGAATAAGGCATAGTTTTCCCTGCTGGCTCTTTGGGCGTGGGACCAGTCTCCAGATATATGGCCATTTTTGTGCCTGGCGTGGCGCCAAGTGGGAAAGGGTGGTTTTGAGGCTGAAGGCAGCAGGAAAGCCTGCAGCCCCCAGGTGTGTGGGGCTACGCAAGCGGTTCCCAAAGAGCTTTAGTACAAGGCATAGTTTTCCCTGCTGGCTCTTTCGGTGTAGGACCAATCTCCAGACATAGGGCCATTTTTGTGCCTGGCGGCACGCCAAGTAGGAAAGGGTGGTTTTGAGGCTGAAGGCAGCAGGAAAGCCTGCAGCCCCCAGGTCTGTGGGTCCACGCAAGCGGTTCCCAAAGAGCTTTAGAACAAGGCATAATTTTCCCTGCTGGTTCTTTGGGCGTGGAACCAATCTCCAGATATATGGCCATTTTTGTGCCAGGCGCGGCGCCATATGGGAAAGGGTGGTTTTGAGGCTGAAGGCAGCAGGAAAGCCTGCAGCCCCCAGTTTGTGTGGGGCTACGCAAGCGGTTCCCAAGGAGCTTTAGAACAAGGCACAGTTTTCCCTGCTGGCTCTTTGGGCGTGGGACCAACCTCCAGACATATGGCCATTTTTAGGCCTGGCGCGGCGCCAAGTGGGAAAGGGTGGTTTTGAGGCTGAAGGCAGCAGGAAAGACTGCAGCCCCCAGGTCTGTGGGGCTACGCAAGCGGTCCCCAAAGAGCTTTAGAACAAGGCATAGTATTCCCTTCTGGCTCTTTGGGCGTGGGACCAACCTCCAGACATATGGCGATTTTTGGGCCTGGCGTGACGCCATGTAGCAAAGGGTGGTTTTGAGGCTGAAGGTGCCAGAAAAGCCTGCAGCCCCCAGGTGTGTGGGGCTACGCAAGCGGTTCCCAAAGAGCTTTAGAACAAGGCATAGTTTTCCCTGCTGGCTCTTTGGGCGTGGGACCAACCTCCAGCCATATGGCCATATTTGGGCCTGGCGTGACGCCATGTGGGAAAGGGTGGTTTTGAGGCTGAAGGTGCCAGAAGAGCCTGCAGCCCCCAGGTGTGTGGGGCTACGCAAGCGGTTCCCAAAGAGCTTTAGAACAAGGCATAGTTTTCCCTGCTGGCTCTTTGGGCGTCGGACCAATCTCCAGACATATGGCCATATTTGGGCCTGGCGTGACGCCATGTGGGAAAGGGTGGTTTGAGGCTGAAGAGAGCAGGAAAGCCTGCAGTCCCCAGGTCTGTGGAGCTACGCAAGCGGTTCCCAAAGAGCTTTAGAACAAGGCACAGTTTTCCCTGCTGGCTCTTTGGGCGTGGGACCAGTCTCCAGACATATGGCCATTTTTGTGCCTGGCGTGGCGCCAAGTGGGAAAGGGTGGTTTTGAGGCTGAAGGCAGCAGGAAAGCCTGCAGCCCCCAGGTGTGTGGGGCTACGCAAGCGGTTCCCAAAGAGCTTTAGTACAAGGCATAGTTTTCCCTGCTGGCTCTTTCGGTGTAGGACCAATCTCCAGACATAGGGCCATTTTTGTGCCTGGCGGCACGCCAAGTAGCAAAGGGTGGTTTTGAGGCTGAAGGCAGCAGGAAAGCCTGCAGCCCCCAGGTCTGTGGGGCCACGCAAGCGGTTCCCAAAGAGCTTTAGAACAAGGCATAATTTTCCCTGCTGGTTCTTTGGGCGTGGAACCAATCTCCAGATATATGGCCATTTTTGTGCCTAGCGCGGCCCCATATGGGAAAGGGTGGTTTTGAGGCTGAAGGCAGCAAGAAAGCCTGCAGCCCCCAGTTTGTGTGGGGCTACGCAAGCGGTTCCCAAAGAGCTTTAGAACAAGGCATAGTTTTCCCTGCTGGCTCTTTGGGCGTCGGACCAGTCTCCAGACATATGGCCATTTTTGGGCCTGGCGCGGCGCCAAGTGGGAAAGTGTGGTTTTGAGGCTGAAGGCAGCAGGAAAGCCTGCAGCCCCCAGGTGTGTGGGGCTACGCAAGCGGTTCCCAAGGAGCTTTAGAACAAGGCACAGTTTTCCCTGCTGGCTCTTTGGGCGTGGGACCAACCTCCAGACATATGGCCATTTTTGGGCCTGGCGCGGCGCCAAGTGGGAAAGGGTGGTTTTGAGGCTGAAGGCAGCAGGAAAGCCTGCAGCCCCCAGGTCTGTGGGGCTACGCAAGCGGTCCCCAAAGAGCTTTAGAACAAGGCATAGTATTCCCTTCTGGCTCTTTGGGCGTGGGACCAACCTCCAGACATATGGCGATTTTTGGGCCTGGCGTGACGCCATGTGGGAAAGGGTGGTTTTGAGGCTGAAGGTGCCAGAAAAGCCTGCAGCCCCCAGGTGTGTGGGGCTACGCAAGCGGTTCCCAAAGAGCTTTAGAACAAGGCATAGTTTTCCCTGCTGGCTCTTTGGGCGTGGGACCAACCTCCAGCCATATGGCCATATTTGGGCCTGGCGTGACGCCATGTGGGAAAGGGTGGTTTTGAGGCTGAAGGTGCCAGAAAAGCCTGCAGCCCCCAGGTGTGTGGCGCTACGCAAGCGGTTCCCAAAGAGCTTTAGAACAAGGCATAGTTTTCCCTGCTGGCTCTTTGGGCGTGGGACCAATCTCCAGCCATATGGCCATTTTTGTGCCTTGCGCGGCGCCAAGTGGGAAAGGGTGGTTTTGAGGCTGAAGGCAGCAGGAAAGCCTGCAGCCCCCAGGTCTGTGGGGCTACGCAAGCGGTTCCCAAAGAGCTTTAGAACAAAGCATCGTTTTCCCTGCTGGCTCTTTAGGCGTGGAACAAATCTCCATATATATGGCCATTTTTGTGCCTGGCGCGGCGCCATGTGGGAAAGGGTGGTTTTGAGGCTGAAGGCAGCAGGAAAGCCTGCAGCCCCCAGGTGTGTGGGGCTACGCAAGCGGTTCCCAAAGAGCTTTAGAACAAGGCATAGTTTTCCCTGCTGGCTCTTTGGGCGTGGGACCAATCTCCAGCCATATGGCCATTTTTGTGCCTTGCGCAGCGCCAAGTGGGAAAGGGTGGTTTTGAGGCTGAAGGCAGCAGGAAAGCCTGCAGCCCCCAGGTGTGTGGGGCTACGCAAGCGGTTCCCAAAGAGCTTTAGAATAAGGCATAGTTTTCCCTGCTGGCTCTTTGGGCGTCGGACCAGTCTCCAGACATATGGCCATTTTTGGGCCTGGCGCGGCGCCAAGTGGGAAAGGGTGGTTTTGAGGCTGAAGGCAGCAGGAAAGCCTGCAGCCCCCAGGTGTGTGGGGCTACGCAAGCGGTTCCCAAAGAGCTTTAGAACAAGGCATAGTTTTCCCTGCTGGCTCTTTGGGCGTGGGACCAACCTCCAGACATATGGCCATTTTTGGGCCTGGCGTGGCGCCATGTGGGAAAAGGTGGTTTTGAGCCTGAAGGTGCCAGAAAAGCCTGCAGCCCCCAGGTCTGTGGGGCTACGCAAGCGGTTCCCAAAGAGCTTTAGAAAAAGGCATAGTTTTCCCTGCTGGCTCTTTGGGCGTGGGACCAATCTCCAGACATATGGCCCTATTTGGGCCTGGCGTGACGCCATGTGGGAAAGGGTGGTTTTGAGGCTGAAGAGAGCAGGAAAGCCTGCAGCCCCCAGGTGTGTGGGGCTACGCAAGCGGTTCCCAAAGAGCTTTAGAACAAGGCATCGTTTTCCCTGCTGGCTCTTTGGGCGTGGGACCAACCTCCAGCCATATGGCCATATTTGGGCCTGGCGTGACGCCATGTGGGAAAGGGTGGTTTTGAGGCTGAAGGTGCCAGAAAAGCCTGCAGCCCCCAGTTTGTGTGGGGCTACCCAAGCGGTTCCCAAAGAGCTTTAGAACAAGGCATAGTTTTCCCTGCTGGCTCTTTGGGCGTGGGACCAATCTCCAGACATATGGCCCTATTTGGGCCTGGCGTGACGCCATGTGGGAAAGGGTGGTTTTGAGGCTGAAGAGAGCAGGAAAGCCTGCAGCCCCCAGGTCTGTGGGGCTACGCAAGCGGTTCCCAAAGAGCTTTAGAACAAGGCATAGTTTTCCCTGCTGGCTCTTTGGGCGTGGGACCAGTCTCCAGACATATGGCCATTTTTGGGCCTGGCGCGGCGCCAAGTGGGAAAGGGTGGTTTTGAGGCTGAAGGCAGCAGGAAAGCCTGCAGCCCCCAGGGCTGTGGGGCTACGCAAGTGGTCCTCAAAGAGCTTTATAACAAGGCATAGTTTTGCCTTCTGGCTCTTTGGGCGTGGGACCAACCTCCAGACATATGGCGATTTTTGGGCCTGGCGTGACGCCATGTGGGAAAGGGTGGTTTTGAGGCTGAAGGTGCCATAAAAGCCTGCAGCCCCCAGGTCTGTGGGGCTACGCAAGCGGTTCCCAAAGAGCTTTAGTACAAGGCATAATTTTCCCTGCTGGCTCTTTCGGTGTAGGACCAATCTCCAGACATAGGGCCATTTTTGTGCCTGGCGGCACGCCAAGTAGGAAAGGGTGGTTTTGAGGCTGAAGGCAGCAGGAAAGCCTGCAGCCCCCAGGTCTGTGGGGCTACGCAAGCGGTCCTCAAAGAGCTTTATAACAAGGCATAGTTTTGCATTCTGGCTCTTTGGGCGTGGGACCAACCTCCAGACATATGGCGATTTTTGGGCCTGGCGTGACGCCATGTGGTAAAGGGTGGTTTTGAGGCTGAAGGCAGCAGGAAAGCCTGCAGCCCCCAGGTCTGTGGGGCTACGCAAGCGGTTCCCAAAGAGCTTTAGAACAAGGCATAGTTTTCCCTGCTGGCTCTTTGGGCGTGGGACCAACCTCCAGACATATGGCCATTTTTGGGCCTGGCGCGGCGCCAAGTGGGAAAGGGTGGTTTTGAGGCTGAAGGCAGCAGGAAAGCCTGCAGCCCCCAGGTCTGTGGGGCTACGCAAGCGGTTCCCAAAGAGCTTTAGAACAAGGCATAGTTTTCCCTGCTGGCTCTTTGGGCGTGGGACCAACCTCCAGACATATGGCGATTTTTGGGCCTGGCGTGACGCCATGTGGGAAAGGGTGGTTTTGAGGCTGAAGGTGCCAGAAAAGCCTGCAGCCCCCAGGTGTGTGGGGCTACGCAAGCGGTTCCCAAAGAGCTTTAGAACAAGGCATAGTATTCCCTTCTGGCTCTTTGGGCGTGGGACCAACCTCCAGACATATGGCCATTTTTGGGCCTGGCGCGACGCCATGTGGGAAAGGGTGGTTTTGAGGCTGAAGGCAGCAGGAAAGCCTGCAGCCCCCAGGTCTGTGGGGCTACGCAAGCGGTTCCCAAAGAGCTTTAGAAAAAGGCACAATTTTCCCTGCTGGCTCTTTGGGCGTGGGACCAGTCTCCAGACATATGGCCATTTTTGGGCCTGGCGTGGCGCCAAGTGGGAAAGGGTGGTTTTGAGGCTGAAGGCAGCAGGAAAGCCTGCAGCCCCCAGGTGTGTGGGGCTACGCAAGCGGTTCCCAAAGAGCTTTAGTACAAGGCATAGTTTTCCCTGCTGGCTCTTTCGGTGTAGGACCAATCTCCAGACATAGGGCCATTTTTGTGCCTGGCGGCACGCCAAGTAGCAAAGGGTGGTTTTGAGGCTGAAGGCAACAGGAAAGCCTGCAGCCCCCAGGTGTGTGGGGCTACGCAAGCAGTTCCAAAAGAGCTTTAGAACAAGGCATAGTTTTCCCTGCTGGCTCTTTGGGCGTGGGACCAATCTCCAGACATATGGCCATATTTGGGCCTGGCGTGACGCCATGTGGGAAAGGGTGGTTTTGAGGCTGAAGAGAGCAGGAAAGCCTGCAACCCCCAGGTCTGTGGGGCTACGCAAGCGGTTCCCAAAGAGCTTTAGAAAAAGGCACAGTTTTCCCTGCTGGCTCTTTGGGCGTGGGACCAGTCTCCAGACATATGGCCATTTTTGTGCCTGGCGTGGCGCCAAGTGGGAAAGGGTGGTTTTGAGGCTGAAGGCAGCAGGAAAGCCTGCAGCCCCCAGGTCTGTGGGGCCACGCAAGCGGTTCCCAAAGAGCTTTAGTACAAGGCATAGTTTTCCCTGCTGGTTCTTTGGGCGTGGAACCAATCTCCAGATATATGGCCATTTTTGTGCCTGGCGCGGCGCCATATGGGAAAGGGTGGTTTTGAGGCTGAAGGCAGCAGGAAAGCCTGCAGCCCCCAGTTTGTGTGGGGCTACGCAAGCGGTTCCCAAAGAGCTTTAGAATAAGGCATAGTTTTCCCTGCTGGCTCTTTGGGCGTCGGACCAGTCTCCAGACATATGGCCATTTTTGGGCCTGGCGCGGCGCCAAGTGGGAAAGTGTGGTTTTGAGGCTGAAGGCAACAGTAAAGCCTGCAGCCCCCAGGTGTATGGGGCTACGCAAGCGGTTCCCAAGGAGCTTTAGAATAAGGCATCGTTTTCCCTGCTGGCTCTTTGGGCGTGGGACCAGTCTCCAGACATATGGCCATTTTTGGGACTGGCGCTGCGCCATGTGGGAAAGGGTGGTTTTGAGGCTGAAGGCAGCAGGAAAGCCTGCAGCCCCCAGGTGTGTGGGGCTACGCAAGCGGTTCCCAAAGAGCTTTAGAACAAGGCATAGTTTTCCCTGCTGGCTCTTTGGGCGTGGGACCAACCTCCAGCCATATGGCCATATTTGGGCCTGGCGTGACGCCATGTGGGAAAGGGTGGTTTTGAGGCTGAAGGTGCCATAAAAGCCTGCAGCCCCCAGGTGTGTGGGGCTACGCAAGCGGTTCCCAAAGAGTTTTAGAACAAGGCACAGTTTTCCCTGCTGGCTCTTTGGGCGTGGGACCAGTCTCCAGACATATGGCCATTTTTGGGCCTGGCGTGGCGCCAAGTGGGAAAGGGTGGTTTTGAGGCTGAAGGCAGCAGGAAAGCCTGCAGCCCCCAGGTGTGTGGGGCTACGCAAGCGGTTCCCAAAGAGCTTTAGTACAAGGCATAGTTTTCCCTGCTGGCTCTTTCGGTGTAGGAGCAATCTCCAGACATAGGGCCATTTTTGTGCCTGGCGGCATGCCAAGTAGGAAAGGGTAGTTTTGAGGCTGAAGGCAGCAGGAAACCCTGCAGCACCCAGGTGTGTGGGGCCACGCAAGCGGTTCCCAAAGAGCTTTAGAACAAGGCATAATTTTCCCTGCTGGTTCTTTGGGCGTGGAACCAATCTCCAGATATATGGCCATTTTTGTGCCTGGCGCGGCGCCATATGGGAAAGGGTGGTTTTGAGGCTGAAGGCAGCAGGAAAGCCTGCAGCCCCCAGTTTGTGTGGGGCTACGCAAGCGGTTCCCAAAGAGCTTTAGAATAAGGCATAGTTTTCCCTGCTGGCTCTTTGGGCGTGGGACCAACCTCCAGACATATAGCCATTTTTGGGCCTGGCGCGGCGCCAAGTGGGAAAGTGTGGTTTTGAGGCTGAAGGCAGCAGGAAAGCCTGCAGCCCCCAGGTGTGTGGGGCTACGCAAGCGGTTCCCAAGGAGCTTTAGAATAAGGCATCGTTTTCCCTGCTGGCTCTTTGGGCGTGGAAAAAATCTCCAGATATATGGCCATTTTTGTGCCTGGCACGGCGCCATGTGGGAAAGGGTCGTTTTGAGGCAGAAGGATGCAGGAAAGCCTGCAGCCCCCAGGTGTGTGGGGCTACGCAAGCGGTTCCCAAAGAGCTTTAGAACAAGGCATAGTTTTCCCTGCTGGCTCTTTGGGCGTGGGACCAGTCTCCAGATATATGGCCATTTTTGGGCCTGGCGTGACGCCATGTGGGAAAGGGTGGTTTTGAGGCTGAAGGTGCCA
This sequence comes from Chroicocephalus ridibundus, assembly GCF_963924245.1. Taxonomy (NCBI): domain Eukaryota; kingdom Metazoa; phylum Chordata; class Aves; order Charadriiformes; family Laridae; genus Chroicocephalus; species Chroicocephalus ridibundus. The sequence continues at coordinate 796,378 of NW_026961717.1, forward strand.
GAAAATCCTGCAGCCCCCAGGTCTGGGGGCTACGCAAGCGGTTCCCAAAGAGCATTAGAACAAGGCACAGTTTTCCCTGCTGGCTCTTAGGGCGTGGGACCAACCTCCAGACATATGGCCATTTTTGAGCCTGGCTTGGCGCCAAGTGGGAAAGGGTGGTTTTGAGGCTGAAGAGAGCAGGAAAGCCTGCAGCCCCCAGGTGTGTGGGGCTACGCAAGCAGTTCCCAAAGAGCTTTAAAACAAGGCATCGTTTTCCCTGCTGGCTCTTCGGCGTGGGACCAGTCTCCAGACATATGGCCATTTTTGGGCCTGGCGCGGCGCCAAGTTGGAAAGGGTGCCTTTGAGGCTGAAGGCAGCAGGAAAGCCTGCAGCCCCCAGGTCTGTGGGGCTACGCAAGCGGTTCCCAAAGAGCTTTAGAACAAGGCATAGTTTTCCCTGCTGGCTCTTTGGGCGTGGGACCAACCTCCAGACATATGGCCATTTTTGAGCCTGGCGTGACGCCATGTGGGAAAGGGTGGTTTTGAGGCTGAAGGCAGCAGGAAAGCCTGCAGCCCCCAGGTGTGTGGGGCTACGAAAGCGGTTCCCAAAGAGCTTTAGAACAAGGCATAGTATTCCCTTCTGGCTCTTTGGGCGTGGGACCAACCTCCAGACATATGGCCATTTTTGGGCCTGGCGTGACGCCATGTGGGAAAGGGTGGTTTTGAGGCTGAAGGCAACAGGAAAGCCTGCAGCCCCCAGGTGTGTGGGGCTACGCAAGCGGTTCCCAAAGAGCTTTAGAACAAGGCATAGTTTTCCCTGCTGGCTCTTTGGGCGTGGGACCAACCTCCAGCCATATGGCCATATTTGGGCCTGGCGTGACGCCATGTGGGAAAGGGTGGTTTTGAGGCTGAAGGTGCCATAAAAGCCTGCAGCCCCCAGGTGTGTGGGGCTACGCAAGCGGTTCCCAAAGAGTTTTAGAACAAGGCACAGTTTTCCCTGCTGGCTCTTTGGGCGTGGGACCAGTCTCCAGACATATGGCCATTTTTGGGCCTGGCGTGGCGCCAAGTGGGAAAGGGTGGTTTTGAGGCTGAAGGCAGCAGGAAAGCCTGCAGCCCCCAGGTGTGTGGGGCTACGCAAGCGGTTCCCAAAGAGCTTTAGTACAAGGCATAATTTTCCCTGCTGGCTCTTTGGGCGTGGGACCAGTCTCCAGACATATGGCCATTTTTGTGCCTGGCGCGGGCCCAAGTGGGAAAGAGTGGTTTTAAGGCTGAAGGCAGCAGGAAAGCCTGCAGCCCCCAGGTCTGTGGGGCTACGCAAGCGGTTCCCAAAGAGCTTTAGAACAAGGCATAGTTTTCCCTGCTGGCTCTTTGGGCGTGGGACCAGTCTCCAGACATATGGCCATTTTTGGGCCTGGCGCGGCGCCAAGTGGGAAAGGGTGGTTTTGAGGCTGAAGGCAGCAGGAAAGCCTGCAGCCCCCAGGTGTGTGGGGCTACGCAAGCCGTTCCCAAAGACCTTTAGAACAAGGCATAGTTTTCCCTGCTGGCTCTTTGGGCGTGGAACATATCTCCAGATATATGGCATTTTTGGGCCTGGGGCGGCGCCATGTGGGAAAGGGTCGTTTTGAGGCTGAAGGCAGCAGGAAAGCCTGCAGCCCCCAGGTGTGTGGGGCTACGCAAGCGGTTCCCAAAGAGCTTTAGAATAAGGCATCGTTTTCCCTGCTGGCTCTTTGGGCGTGGAAAAAATCTCCAGATATATGGCCATTTTTGTGCCTGGCGCGGCGCCATGTGGGAAAGGGTCGTTTTGAGGCAGAAGGATGCAGGAAAGCCTGCAGCCCCCAGGTGTGTGGGGCTACGCAAGCGGTTCCCAAAGAGCTTTAGAACAAGGCATAGTTTTCCCTGCTGGCTCTTTGGGCGTGGGACCAGTCTCCAGACATATGGCCATTTTTGGGCCTGGCGTGACGCCATGTGGGAAAGGGTGGTTTTGAGGCTGAAGGTGCCAGAAAATCCTGCAGCCCCCAGGTCTGGGGGCTACGCAAGCGGTTCCCAAAGAGCATTAGAACAAGGCACAGTTTTCCCTGCTGGCTCTTTGGGCGTGGGACCAACCTCCAGACATATGGCCATTTTTGAGCCTGGCGTGGCGCCAAGTGGGAAAGTGTGGTTTTGAGGCTGAAGAGAGCAGGAAAGCCTGCAGCCCCCAGGTGTGTGGGGCTACGCAAGCAGTTCCCAAAGAGCTTTAAAACAAGGCATCGTTTTCCCTGCTGGCTCTTTTGGCGTGGGACCAGTCTCCAGACATATGGCCATTTTTGGGCCTGGCGCGGCGCCAAGTTGGAAAGGGTGCCTTTGAGGCTGAAGAGAGCAGGAAAGCCTGCAGCCCCCAGGTGTGTGGGGCTACGCAAGCGGTTCCCAAAGAGCTTTAGAACAAGGCATAGTTTTCCCTGCTGGCTCTTTGGGCGTGGGACCAGTCTCCAGACATATGGCCATTTTTGGGCCTGGCGTGACGCCATGTGGGAAAGGGTGGTTTTGAGGCTGAAGGTGCCAGAAAATCCTGCAGCCCCCAGGTCTGGGGGCTACGCAAGCGGTTCCCAAAGAGTTTTAGAACAAGGCACAGTTTTCCCTGCTGGCTCTTTGGGCGTGGGACCAACCTCCAGACATATGGCCATTTTTGAGCCTGGCGTGGCGCCAAGTGGGAAAGGGTGGTTTTGAGGCTGAAGAGAGCAGGAAAGCCTGCAGCCCCCAGGTGTGTGGGGCTACGCAAGCAGTTCCCAAAGAGCTTTAAAACAAGGCATCGTTTTCACTGCTGGCTCTTTCGGCGTGGGACCAGTCTCCAGACATATGGCCATTTTTGGGCCTGGCGCGGCGCCAAGTTGGAAAGGGTGCCTTTGAGGCTGAAGGCAGCAGGAAAGCCTGCAGCCCCCAGGTCTGTGGGGCTACGCAAGCGGTTCCCAAAGAGCTTTAGAAAAAGGCATAGTTTTCCCTGCTGGCTCTTTGGGCTTGGGAGCAACCTCCAGACATATGGCCATTTTTCTGCCTGGCGTGATGCCTTGTGGGAAAGGGTGGTTTTGAGGCTGAAGGCATCAGGAAAGCCTGCAGCCCCCAGGTGTGTGGGGCTACCCAAGAGGATCCCAAAGAGCTTTAGAACAAGGCATAGTTTTCCCTGCTGGCTCTTTGGGCGTGGGACCAGTCTCCACACATATGGCCATTTTTGGGCCTGGCGCGGCACCAAGTGGGAAAGTGTGGTTTTGAGGCTGAAGGCAGCAGGAAAGCTTGCAGCCCCGAGGTGTGTGGGGCCACGCAAGCGGTTCCCAAGGAGCTTTAGAATAAGGCATCGTTTTCCCTGCTGGCTCTTTGGGCGTGGGACCAATCTCCAGACATATGGCCATTTTTGGGCCTGGCGTGGCGCCAAGTGGGAAAGGGTGTTTTTGAGGCTGAAGGCAGCAGGAAAGCCTGCAGCCCCCAGGTGTGTGGGGCTACGCAAGCGGTTCCCAAAGAGCTTTAGAACAAGGCATAGTTTTCCCTGCTGGCTCTTTGGGCGTGGGACCAGTCTCCAGACATATGGCCATTTTTGGGCCTGGCGTGATGCCATGTGGGAAAGGGTGGTTTTGAGGCTGAAGGCAGCAGGAAAGCCTGCAGCCCCCAGGTGTGTGGGGCTACGCAAGCGGTTCCCAAAGAGCTTTAGAACAAGGCATAGTTTTCCCTGCTGGCTCTTTGGGCGTGGGACCAGTCTCCACACATATGGCCATTTTTGGGCCTGGCGCGGCGCCAAGTGGGAAAGTGTGATTTTGAAGCTGAAAGTGCCAGAAAAGCCTGCAGCCCCCAGGTCTGTGGGGCTACGAAAGCAGTTCCCAAAGAGCTTTAGAACAAGGCATAGTTTTCCCTGCTGGCTCTTTGGGCGTGGGACCAACCTCCAGACATATGGCTATTTTTGTGCCTGGCGCAGCGCCAAGTGGGAAAGGGTGGTTTTGAGGCTGAAAGCGCGAGAGAAGCCTGCAGCCCCCAGGTGTGTGGGGCTACGCAAGCAGTTCCCAAAGAGCTTTAGAACAAGGCATAGTTTTCCCTGCTGGCTCTTTGGGCGTGGGACCAACCTCCAGACATATGGCCTTTTTTGTGCCTGGCGTGACGCCATGTGGGAAAGGGTGGTTTTGAGGCTGAAGGTGCCAGAAAAGCCTGCAGCCCCCAGGTCTGTGGGGCTACGCAAGCGGTTCCCAAAGAGCTTTAGAACAAGGCATAATTTTCCCTGCTGGCTCTTTGGGTGTGGGACCAGTCTCCAGACATATGGCCATTTTTGGGCATGGCGCGGGGCCAGGTGGGAAAGGGTGGTTTTGAGGCTGAAGGCAGCAGGAAAGCCTGCAGCCCCCAGGTCTGTGGGGCTACACAAGCGTTTCGCAAAGAGCTTTAGAAAAAGGCATAGTTTTCCCTGCTGGCTCTTTGGGCTTGGGACCAACCTCCAGACATATGGCCATTTTTGTGCCTGGCGTGATGCCATGTGGGAAAGGGTGGTTTTGAGGCTGAAGGCAGCAGGAAAGCCTGCAGCCCCCAGGTGTGTGGGGCTACGCAAGCGGTTCCCAAAGAGCTTTAGAACAAGGCATAGTTTTCCCTGCTGGCTCTTTGGGCGTGGGACAAACCTCCAGACATATGGCCATCTTTGGGCCTGGCGTGACGCCATGTGGGAAAGGGTGGTTTTGAGGGTGAATGTGCCAGAAAAGCCTGCAGCCCCCAGGTGTGTGGGGCTACGAAAGCGGTTCCCAAAGAGCTTTAGAACAAGGCACAGTTTTCCCTGCTGGCTCTTTGGGCGTGGGACCAACCTCCAGACATATGGCCATTTTTGTGCCTGGCGCAGCGCCAAGTAGGAAAGGGTGGTTTTGAGGCTGAAAGCGCGAGAGAAGCCTGCAGCCCCCAGGTGTGTGGGGCTACGCAAGCGGTTCCCAAAGAGCTTTAGAACAAGGCATAGTTTTCCCTGCTGGCTCTTTGGGCGTGGGACCAGTCTCCAGACATATGGCCATTTTTGTGCCTGGCGCGGCGCCATGTGGGAAAGGGTGGTTTTGAGGCTGAAGGCAGCAGGAAAGCCTGCAGCCCCCAGGTGTGTGGGGCTACGCAAGCAGTTCCCAAAGAGCTTTAGAACAAGGCATAGTTTTCCCTGCTGGCTCTTTGGGCGTGGGACCAACCTCCAGACATATGGCCATTTTTGGGCCTGGCGTGACGCCATGTGGGAAAGGGTGGTTTTGAGGCTGAAGGTGCCAGAAAAGCCTGCAGCCCCCAGGTGTGTGGGGCTACGCAAGCGGTTCCCAAAGAGCTTTAGAACAAGGCATAGTTTTCCCTGCTGGCTCTTTGGGCGTGGGACCAGTCGCCAGACATATGGCCATTTTTGGGCCTGGCGCGGCGCCAAGTGGGAAAGGGTGGTTTTGAGTCTGAAGGCAGCAAGAAAGCCTGCAGCCCCCAGGTCTGTGGGGCTACGCAAGCGGTTCCCAAAGAGCTTTAGAACAAGGCATAGTTTTCCCTGCTGGCTCTTTGGGCGTGGGACCAGTCTCCAGACATATGGCCATTTTTGGGCCTGGCGTGGCGCCAAGTGGGAAAGGGTGGTTTTGAGGCTGAAGGCAGCAGGAAAGTCTGCAGCCCGCAGGTCTGTGGGGCCACGCAAGCGGTTCCCAAAGAGCTTTAGAATAAGGCATAGTTTTCCCTGCTGGCTCTTTGGGCGTGGGACCAGTCTCCAGACATATGGCCATTTTTGGGCCTGGCGTGACGCCATGTGGGAAAGGGTGGTTTTGAGGCTGAAGGCAGCAGGAAAGCCTGCAGCCCCCAGGTCTGTGGGGCTACGCAAGCGGTTCGCAAAGACCTTTAGAACAAGGCATAGTTTTCCCTGCTGGCTCTTTGGGCGTGGAACATATCTCCAGATATATGGCCATTTTTGGGCCTGGCGCGGCGCCAAGTGGGAAAGGGTCGTTTTGAGGCTGAAGGATGCAGGAAAGCCTGCAGCCCCCAGGTGTGTGGGGCTACGCAAGCGGTTCCCAAAGAGCTTTAGAACAAGGCATAGTTTTCCCTGCTGGCTCTTTGAGCGTGGGACCAACCTCCAGACATATGGCCATTTTTGTGCCTGGCGTGACGCCATGTGGGAAAGGGTGGTTTTGAGGCTGAAGGCAGCAGGAAAGCCTGCAGCCCCCAGGTCTGTGGGGCTATGCAAGCGGTTCCCAAAGAGCTTTAGAACAAGGCATAGTTTTCCCTGCTGGCTCTTTCGGTGTAGGACCAACCTCCAGACATATGGCCATTTTTGTGCCTGGCGCAGCGCCAAGTAGGAAAGGGTGGTTTTGAGGCTGAAAGCGCGAGAGAAGCCTGCAGCCCCCAGTTTGTGTGGGGCTACGCAAGCGGTTCCCAAAGAGCTTTAGAACAAGGCATAGTTTTCCCTGCTGGCTCTTTGGGCGTGGGACCAGTCTCCAGACATATGGCCATTTTTGTGCCTGGCGCGGCGCCATGTGGGAAAGGGTGGTTTTGAGGCTGAAGGCAGCAGGAAAGCCTGCAGCCCCCAGGTGTGTGGGGCTACGCAAGCAGTTCCCAAAGAGCTTTAGAACAAGGCATAGTTTTCCCTGCTGGCTCTTTGGGCGTGGGACCAACCTCCAGACATATGGCCATTTTTGGGCCTGGCGTGACGCCATGTGGGAAAGGGTGGTTTTGAGGCTGAAGGTGCCAGAAAAGCCTGCAGCCCCCAGGTGTGTGGGGCTACGCAAGCGGTTCCCAAAGAGCTTTAGAACAAGGCATAGTTTTCCCTGCTGGCTCTTTGGGCGTGGGACCAGTCGCCAGACATATGGCCATTTTTGGGCCTGGCGCGGCGCCAAGTGGGAAAGGGTGGTTTTGAGGCTGAAGGCAGCAAGAAAGACTGCAGCCCCCAGGTCTGTGGGGCTACGCAAGCGGTTCCCAAAGAGCTTTAGAACAAGGCATAGTTTTCCCTGCTGGCTCTTTGGGCGTGGGACCAGTCGCCAGACATATGGCCATTTTTGGGCCTGGCGCGGCGCCAAGTGGGAAAGGGTGGTTTTGAGTCTGAAGGCAGCAAGAAAGCCTGCAGCCCCCAGGTCTGTGGGGCTACGCAAGCGGTTCCCAAAGAGCTTTAGAACAAGGCATAGTTTTCCCTGCTGGCTCTTTGGGCGTGGGACCAGTCTCCAGACATATGGCCATTTTTGGGCCTGGCGTGGCGCCAAGTGGGAAAGGGTGGTTTTGAGGCTGAAGGCAGCAGGAAAGTCTGCAGCCCGCAGGTCTGTGGGGCCACGCAAGCGGTTCCCAAAGAGCTTTAGAATAAGGCATAGTTTTCCCTGCTGGCTCTTTGGGCGTGGGACCAGTCTCCAGACATATGGCCATTTTTGGGCCTGGCGTGACGCCATGTGGGAAAGGGTGGTTTTGAGGCTGAAGGCAGCAGGAAAGCCTGCAGCCCCCAGGTCTGTGGGGCTACGCAAGCGGTTCGCAAAGACCTTTAGAACAAGGCATAGTTTTCCCTGCTGGCTCTTTGGGCGTGGAACATATCTCCAGATATATGGCCATTTTTGGGCCTGGCGCGGCGCCAAGTGGGAAAGGGTCGTTTTGAGGCTGAAGGATGCAGGAAAGCCTGCAGCCCCCAGGTGTGTGGGGCTACGCAAGCGGTTCCCAAAGAGCTTTAGAACAAGGCATAGTTTTCCCTGCTGGCTCTTTGAGCGTGGGACCAACCTCCAGACATATGGCCATTTTTGTGCCTGGCGCGGCGCCATGTGGGAAAGGGTGGTTTTGAGGCTGAAGGCAGCAGGAAAGCCTGCAGCCCCCAGGTCTGTGGGGCTATGCAAGCGGTTCCCAAAGAGCTTTAGAACAAGGCATAGTTTTCCCTGCTGGCTCTTTCGGTGTAGGACCAACCTCCAGACATATGGCCATTTTTGTGCCTGGCGCAGCGCCAAGTAGGAAAGGGTGGTTTTGAGGCTGAAAGCGCGAGAGAAGCCTGCAGCCCCCAGTTTGTGTGGGGCTACGCAAGCGGTTCCCAAAGAGCTTTAGAACAAGGCATAGTTTTCCCTGCTGGCTCTTTGGGCGTGGGACCAGTCTCCAGACATATGGCCATTTTTGTGCCTGGCGCGGCGCCATGTGGGAAAGGGTGGTTTTGAGGCTGAAGGCAGCAGGAAAGCCTGCAGCCCCCAGGTGTGTGGGGCTACGCAAGCAGTTCCCAAAGAGCTTTAGAACAAGGCATAGTTTTCCCTGCTGGCTCTTTGGGCGTGGGACCAACCTCCAGACATATGGCCATTTTTGGGCCTGGCGTGACGCCATGTGGGAAAGGGTGGTTTTGAGGCTGAAGGTGCCAGAAAAGCCTGCAGCCCCCAGGTGTGTGGGGCTACGCAAGCGGTTCCCAAAGAGCTTTAGAACAAGGCATAGTTTTCCCTGCTGGCTCTTTGGGCGTGGGACCAGTCGCCAGACATATGGCCATTTTTGGGCCTGGCGCGGCGCCAAGTGGGAAAGGGTGGTTTTGAGGCTGAAGGCAGCAAGAAAGACTGCAGCCCCCAGGTCTGTGGGGCTACGCAAGCGGTTCCCAAAGAGCTTTAGAACAAGGCATAGTTTTCCCTGCTGGCTCTTTGGGCGTGGGACCAGTCTCCAGACATATGGCCATTTTTGGGCCTGGCGTGGCGCCAAGTGGGAAAGGGTGGTTTTGAGGCTGAAGGCAGCAGGAAAGTCTGCAGCCCGCAGGTCTGTGGGGCCACGCAAGCGGTTCCCAAAGAGCTTTAGAATAAGGCATAGTTTTCCCTGCTGGCTCTTTGGGCGTGGGACCAGTCTCCAGACATATGGCCATTTTTGGGCCTGGCGTGACGCCATGTGGGAAAGGGTGGTTTTGAGGCTGAAGGCAGCAGGAAAGCCTGCAGCCCGCAGGTGTGTGGGGCTACGCAAGCGGTTCGCAAAGACCTTTAGAACAAGGCATAGTTTTCCCTGCTGGCTCTTTGGGCGTGGAACATATCTCCAGATATATGGCCATTTTTGGGCCTGGCGCGGCGCCAAGTGGGAAAGGGTCGTTTTGAGGCTGAAGGATGCAGGAAAGCCTGCAGCCCCCAGGTGTGTGGGGCTACGCAAGCGGTTCCCAAAGAGCTTTAGAACAAGGCATAGTTTTCCCTGCTGGCTCTTTGAGCGTGGGACCAACCTCCAGACATATGGCCATTTTTGTGCCTGGCGTGACGCCATGTGGGAAAGGGTGGTTTTGAGGCTGAAGGCAGCAGGAAAGCCTGCAGCCCCCAGGTCTGTGGGGCTATGCAAGCGGTTCCCAAAGAGCTTTAGAACAAGGCATAGTTTTCCCTGCTGGCTCTTTCGGTGTAGGACCAACCTCCAGACATATGGCCATTTTTGTGCCTGGCGCAGCGCCAAGTAGGAAAGGGTGGTTTTGAGGCTGAAAGCGCGAGAGAAGCCTGCAGCCCCCAGTTTGTGTGGGGCTACGCAAGCGGTTCCCAAAGAGCTTTAGAACAAGGCATAGTTTTCCCTGCTGGCTCTTTGGGCGTGGGACCAGTCTCCAGACATATGGCCATTTTTGTGCCTGGCGCGGCGCCATGTGGGAAAGGGTGGTTTTGAGGCTGAAGGCAGCAGGAAAGCCTGCAGCCCCCAGGTGTGTGGGGCTACGCAAGCAGTTCCCAAAGAGCTTTAGAACAAGGCATAGTTTTCCCTGCTGGCTCTTTCGGTGTAGGACCAACCTCCAGACATATGGCCATTTTTGTGCCTGGCGCAGCGCCAAGTAGGAAAGGGTGGTTTTGAGGCTGAAAGCGCGAGAGAAGCCTGCAGCCCCCAGTTTGTGTGGGGCTACGCAAGCGGTTCCCAAAGAGCTTTAGAACAAGGCATAGTTTTCCCTGCTGGCTCTTTGGGCGTGGGACCAGTCTCCAGACATATGGCCATTTTTGTGCCTGGCGCGGCGCCATGTGGGAAAGGGTGGTTTTGAGGCTGAAGGCAGCAGGAAAGCCTGCAGCCCCCAGGTGTGTGGGGCTACGCAAGCAGTTCCCAAAGAGCTTTAGAACAAGGCATAGTTTTCCCTGCTGGCTCTTTGGGCGTGGGACCAACCTCCAGACATATGGCCATTTTTGGGCCTGGCGTGACGCCATGTGGGAAAGGGTGGTTTTGAGGCTGAAGGTGCCAGAAAAGCCTGCAGCCCCCAGGTGTGTGGGGCTACGCAAGCGGTTCCCAAAGAGCTTTAGAACAAGGCATAGTTTTCCCTGCTGGCTCTTTGGGCGTGGGACCAGTCGCCAGACATATGGCCATTTTTGGGCCTGGCGCGGCGCCAAGTGGGAAAGGGTGGTTTTGAGGCTGAAGGCAGCAAGAAAGACTGCAGCCCCCAGGTCTGTGGGGCTACGCAAGCGGTTCCCAAAGAGCTTTAGAACAAGGCATAGTTTTCCCTGCTGGCTCTTTGGGCGTGGGACCAGTCTCCAGACATATGGCCATTTTTGGGCCTGGCGTGGCGCCAAGTGGGAAAGGGTGGTTTTGAGGCTGAAGGCAGCAGGAAAGTCTGCAGCCCGCAGGTCTGTGGGGCCACGCAAGCGGTTCCCAAAGAGCTTTAGAATAAGGCATAGTTTTCCCTGCTGGCTCTTTGGGCGTGGGACCAGTCTCCAGACATATGGCCATTTTTGGGCCTGGCGTGACGCCATGTGGGAAAGGGTGGTTTTGAGGCTGAAGGCAGCAGGAAAGCCTGCAGCCCGCAGGTGTGTGGGGCTACGCAAGCGGTTCGCAAAGACCTTTAGAACAAGGCATAGTTTTCCCTGCTGGCTCTTTGGGCGTGGAACATATCTCCAGATATATGGCCATTTTTGGGCCTGGCGCGGCGCCATGTGGGAAAGGGTCGTTTTGAGGCTGAAGGATGCAGGAAAGCCTGCAGCCCCCAGGTGTGTGGGGCTACGCAAGCGGTTCCCAAAGAGCTTTAGAACAAGGCATAGTTTTCCCTGCTGGCTCTTTGAGCGTGGGACCAACCTCCAGACATATGGCCATTTTTGTGCCTAGCGTGACGCCATGTGGGAAAGGGTGGTTTTGAGGCTGAAGGCAGCAGGAAAGCCTGCAGCCCCCAGGTCTGTGGGGCTATGCAAGCGGTTCCCAAAGAGCTTTAGAACAAGGCATAGTTTTCCCTGCTGGCTCTTTCGGTGTAGGACCAATCTCCAGACATATGGCTATTTTTGTGCCTGGCTTGGCGCCAAGTGGGAAAGGGTGGTTTTGAGGCTGAAGGCAGCAGGAAAGCCTGCAGCCCCCAGGTGTGTGGGGCTACGCAAGCGGTTCCCAAAGAGCTTTAGAACAAGGCATAGTTTTCCCTGCTGGCTCTTTGGGGTGGGACCAACCTCCAGACATATGGCGATTTTTGGGCCTGGCGTGACGCCATTTGAGAAAGGGTGGTTTTGAGGCTGAAGGCAGCAGGAAAGCCTGCAGCCCCCAGGTCTGTGGGGCTACGCAAGCAGTTCCCAAAGAGCTTTAGAACAAGGCATAGTTTTCCCTGCTGGCTCTTTGGGCGTGGGATCAACCTCCAGACATATGGCGATTTTTGTGCCTGGCGTGACGCCATGTGGGAAAGGGTGGTTTTGAGGCTGAAGGCAGCAGGAAAGCCTGCAGCCCCCAGGTCTGTGGGGCTACGCAAGCCGTTCCCAAAGAGCTTTAGAATAAGGCATAGTTTTCCCTGCTGGCTCTTTGGGCGTGGAACCAGTCTCCAGACATATGGCCATTTTTGGGCCTGGCGCGGCGCCAAGTGGGAAAGGGTGCTTTTCAGGCTGAAGGCAGCAGGAAAGCCTGCAGCCCCCAGGTGTGTGGGGCTACGCAAGCGGTTCCCAAAGAGCTTTAGAACAAGGCATAGTTTTCCCTGCTGGCTCTTTGGGCGTGGGACCAGTCTCGAGACATATGGCCATTTTTTTACCTTGAGCGACGCCAAGTGTGAAAGGGTGGTTTTGAGGCTGAAGGCAGCAGGAAAGTCTGCAGCCCGCAGGTCTGTGGGGCCACGGAAGCGGTTCCCAAAGAGCTTTATAACAAGGCATAGTTTTCCCTGCTGGCTCTTTGGGCGTGGAACAAATTTCTAGATATATGGCCATTTTTGGGCCTGGCGCGGCGCCATGTGGGAAAGGGTTGTTTTGAGGCTGAAGGCAGCAGGAAAGCCTGCAGCCCCCAGGTGTGTGGGGCTACGCAAGCGGTTCCCAAAGAGCTTTAGAACAAGGCATAGTTTTCCCTGCTGGCTCTTTGGGCGTGGGACCAGTCTCCAGACATATGGCCATTTTTGGGCCTGGCGCGGCGCCAAGTGGGAAAGGGTGGTTTTGAGGCTGAAGGCAGCAGGAAAGCCTGCAGCCCCCAGGTGTGTGGGGCTACGCAAGCGGTTCCCAAAGACCTTTAGAACAAGGCATAGTTTTCCCTGCTGGCTCTTTGGGCGTGGAACCAGTCTCCAGACATATGGCCATTTTTTTACCTTGAGCGACGCCAAGTGTGAAAGAGTGGTTTTGAGGCTGAAGGCAGCAGGAAAGCCTGCAGCCCCCAGGTGTGTGGGGCTACGCAAGCGGTTCCCAAAGAGCTTTAGAACAAGGCATAGTTTTCCCTGCTGGCTCTTTGGGGTGGGACCAACCTCCAGACATATGGCGATTTTTGTGCCTGGCGTGACGCCATGTGGGAAAGGGTGGTTTTGAGGCTGAAGGCAGCAGGAAAGCCTGCAGCCTCCAGGTGTGTGGGGCTACGCAAGCCGTTCCCAAAGAGCTTTAGAATAAGGCATAGTTTTCCCTGCTGGCTCTTTGGGCGTGGGACCAACCTCCAGACATATGGCCATTTTTGGGCCTGGCGCGGCGCCAAGTGGGAAAGGGTGCTTTTGAGGCTGAAGGCAGCAGGAAAGCCTGCAGCCCCCAGGTGTGTGGGGCTACGCAAGCGGTTCCCAAAGAGCTTTAGAACAAGGCATAGTTTTCCCTGCTGGCTCTTTGGGCGTGGGACCCGTCTCGAGACATATGGCCATTTTTTTACCTTGAGCGACGCCAAGTGTGAAAGGGTGGTTTTGAGGCTGAAGGCAGCAGGAAAGTCTGCAGCCCGCAGGTCTGTGGGGCCACGGAAGCGGTTCCCAAAGAGCTTTATAACAAGGCATAGTTTTCCCTGCTGGCTCTTTGGGCGTGGAACAAATTTCTAGATATATGGCCATTTTTGGGCCTGGCGCGGCGCCATGTGGGAAAGGGTTGTTTTGAGGCTGAAGGCAGCAGGAAAGCCTGCAGCCCCCAGGTGTGTGGGGCTACGCAAGCGGTTCCCAAAGAGCTTTAGAACAAGGCATAATTTTCCCTGCTGGCTCTTTGGGCGTGGGACCAGTCTCCAGACATATGGCCATTTTTGTGCCTGGCGCGGGCCCAAGTGGGAAAGAGTGGTTTTAAGGCTGAAGGCAGCAGGAAAGCCTGCAGCCCCCAGGTGTGTGGGGCTACGCAAGCGGTTCCCAAAGAGCTTTAGAACAAGGCATAGTTTTCCCTGCTGGCTCTTTGGGCGTGGGACCAGTCTCCAGACATATGGCCATTTTTGGGCCTGGCGCGGGGCCAAGTGGGAAAGGGTGGTTTTGAGGCTGAAGGCAGCAGGAAAGCCTGCAGCCCCCAGGTGTGTGGGGCTACGCAAGCGGTTCCCAAAGACCTTTAGAACAAGGCATAGTTTTCCCTGCTGGCTCTTTGGGCGTGGAACCAGTCTCCAGACATATGGCCATTTTTTTACCTTGAGCGACGCCAAGTGTGAAAGAGTGGTTTTGAGGCTGAAGGCAGCAGGAAAGCCTGCAGCCCCCAGGTGTGTGGGGCTACGCAAGCCGTTCCCAAAGAGCTTTAGAACAAGGCATAGTTTTCCCTGCTGGCTCTTTGGGCGTGGGACCAGTCTCCAGACATATGGCCATTTTTGGGCCTGGCTTGGCGCTATGTGGGAAAGGGTGGTTTTGAGGCTGAAGGCAGCAGGAAAGCCTGCAGCCCCCAGGTCTGTGGGGCTACGCAAGCGGTTCCCAAAGATCTTTAGAACAAGGCATAGTTTTCCCTGCTGGCTCTTTGGGCGTGGGACCAACCTCCAGACATATGGCCATTTTTGGGCCTGGCGTGACGCCATGTGGGAAAGGGTGGTTTTGAGGCTGAAGGCAGCAGGAAAGCCTGCAGCCCCCAGGTGTGTGGGGCTACGCAAGCAGTTCCCAAAGAGCTTTAGAACAAGGCATAGTTTTCCCTGCTGGCTCTTTGGGCGTGGGACCAACCTCCAGACATATGGCCATTTTTGGGCCTGGCGTGACGCCATGTGGGAAAGGGTGGTTTTGAAGCTGAAGGCAGCAGGAAAGCCTGCAGCCCCCAGGTGTGTGGGGCTACGCAAGCGGTTCCCAAAGAGCTTTAGAACAAGGCATAGTTTTCCCTGCTGGCTCTTTGGGCGTGGGATCAACCTCCAGACATATGGCCATTTTTGGGCCTGGCGTGACGCCATGTGGGAAAGGGTGGTTTTGAGGCTGAAGGCAGCAGGAAAGCCTGCAGCCTCCAGGTGTGTGGGGCTACGCAAGCGGTTCCCAAAGAGCTTTAGAATAAGGCATAGTTTTCCCTCCTGGGTCTTTGGGCGTGGGACCAACCTCCAGACATATGGCCATTTTTGGGCCTGGCGCGGGGCCAAGTGGGAAAGGGTGCTTTTGAGGCTGAAGGCAGCAGGAAAGCCTGCAGCCCCCAGGTGTGTGGGGCTACGCAAGCGGTTCCCAAAGAGCTTTAGAACAAGGCATAGTTTTCCCTGCTGGCTCTTTGGGCGTGGAACAAATCTCCAGATATATGGCCACTTTTGGGCCTGGCGCGGGGCCATGTGGGAAAGGGTGGTTTTGAGGCTGAAGGCAGCAGGAAAGCCTGCAGCCCCCAGGTCTGTGGGGCCACGGAAGCGGTTCCCAAAGAGCTTTATAACAAGGCATAGTTTTCCCTGCTGGCTCTTTGGGCGTGGGACCAACCTCCAGACATATGGCCATTTTTGTGCCTGGCGCGGGCCCAAGTGGGAAAGTGTGATTTTGAGGCTGAAGGCAGCAGGAAAGCCTGCAGCCCCCAGGTGTGTGGGGCTACGCAAGCGGTTCCCAAAGAGCTTTAGAACAAGGCATAGTTTTCCCTGCTGGCTCTTTGGGCGTGGGACCAGTCTCCAGACATATGGCCATTTTTGGGCTTGGCGTGACGCCATGTGGGAAAGGGTGGTTTTGAGGCTGAAGGCAGCAGGAAAGCCTGCAGCCCCCAGGTCTGTGGGGCTACGCAAGCGGTTCGCAAAGACCTTTAGAACAAGGCATAGTTTTCCCTGCTGGCTCTTTGGGCGTGGAACATATCTCCAGATATATGGCCATTTTTGGGCCTGGCGCGGCGCCATGTGGGAAAGGGTCGTTTTGAGGCTGAAGGATGCAGGAAAGCCTGCAGCCCCCAGGTGTGTGGGGCTACGCAAGCGGTTCCCAAAGAGCTTTAGAACAAGGCATAGTTTTCCCTGCTGGCTCTTTGGGCGTGGGACCAACCTCCAGACATATGGCCATTTTTGTGCCTGGCGTGACGCCATGTGGGAAAGGGTGGTTTTGAGGCTGAAGGTACCAGAAAAGCCTGCAGCCCCCAGGTCTGTGGGGCTATGCAAGCGGTTCCCAAAGAGCTTTAGAACAAGGCATAGTTTTCCCTGCTGGCTTTTTGGGCGTGGGACCAGTCTCCAGACATATGGCCATTTTTGGGCCTGGCGCGGGGCCAAGTGGGAAAGGGTGGTTTTGAGGCTGAAGGCAGCAAGAAAGCCTGCAGCCCCCAGGTGTGTGGGGCTACGCAAGCGGTTCCCAAAGAGCTTTAGAACAAGGCATAGTTTTCCCTGCTGGCTCTTTGGGCGTGGGACCAGTCTCCAAAACTATGGCCATTTTTGGGCCTGGCGCGGCGCCAAGTGGGAAAGGGTGGTTTTGAGGCTGAAGGCAGCAGGAAAGCCTGCAGCCCCCAGGTCTGTGGGGCTACGCAAGCGGTTCCCAAAGAGCTTTAGAACAAGGCATAGTTTTCCCTGCTGGCTCTTTGGGCGTGGGACCAGTCTCCAGACATATGGCCATTTTTTTACCTTGAGCGACGCCAAGTGTGAAAGAGTGGTTTTGAGGCTGAAGGCAGCAGGAAAGTCTGCAGCCCGCAAGTCTGTGGGGCCACGGAAGCGGTTCCCAAAGAGCTTTAGAACAAGGCATAGTTTTCCCTGCTGGCTCTTTGGGCGTGGATGAAATCTCTAGATATATGGCCATTTTTGGGCCTGGCTTGGCGCCATGTGGGAAAGGGTTGTTTTGAGGCTGAAGGCAGCAGGAAAGCCTGCAGCCCCCAGGTGTGTGGGGCTACGCAAGCGGTTCCCAAAGAGCTTTAGAACAAGGCATCGTTTTCCCTGCTGGCTATTTGGGCGTGGAACAAATCTCCAGATATATGGCCATTTTTGGGCCTGGCGCGGCGCCATGTGGGAAAGGGTGGTTTTGAGGCTGAAGGCAGCAGGAAAGCCTGCAGCCCCCAGGTCTGTGGGGCTACGCAAGAGGTCCCCAAAGAGCTTTAGAACAAGGCATAGTTTTCCCTGCTGGCTCTTTGGGCGTGGGACCAGTCTCCAGACATATGGCCATTTTTGTGCCTGGCGCGGGCCCAAGTGGGAAAGTGTGATTTTGAGGCTGAAGGATGCAGGAAAGCCTGCAGCCCCCAGGTGTGTGGGGCTACGCAAGCGGTTCCCAAAGACCTTTAGAACAAGGCATAGTTTTCCCTGCTGGCTCTTTGGGCGTGGGACCAGTCTCCAGACATATGGCCATTTTTGGGCCTGGCGCGGGGCCAAGTGGGAAAGGGTGCTTTTGAGGCTGAAGAGAGCAGGAAAGCCTGCAGCCCCCAGGTCTGTGGGGCTACGCAAGCGGTTCCCAAAGAGCTTTAGAACAAGGCATAGTTTTCCCTGCTGGCTCTTTGGGCGTGGAACATATCTCCAGACATATGGCCATTTTTGGGCCTGGCGTGACGCCATGTGGGAAAGGGTGGTTTTGAGGCTGAAGGTACCAGAAAAGCCTGCAGCCCCCAGGTCTCTGGGGCTATGCAAGCGGTTCCCAAAGAGCTTTAGAACAAGGCATAGTTTTCCCTGCTGGCTTTTTGGGCGTGGGACCAGTCTCCAGACATATGGCCATTTTTGGGCCTGGCGCGGGGCCAAGTGGGAAAGAGTGGTTTTGAGGCTGAAGGCAGCAAGAAAGCCTGCAGCCCCCAGGTGTGTGGGGCCACGCAAGCGGTTCCCAAAGAGCTTTAGAACAAGGCATAGTTTTCCCTGCTGGCTCTTTGGGCGTGGGACCAGTCTCCAGACATATGGCCATTTTTGGGCCTGGCTTGGCGCCATGTGGGAAAGGGTGGTTTTGAGGCTGAAGGCAGCAGGAAAGCCTGCAGCCCCCAGGTCTGTGGGGCTACGCAAGCGGTTCCCAAAGAGCTTTAGTACAAGGCATAGTTTTCCCTGCTGGCTCTTTCGGTGTAGGACCAATCTCCAGACATAGGGCCATTTTTGTGCCTGGCGGCACGCCAAGTAGGAAAGGGTGGTTTTGAGGCTGAAGGCAGCAGGAAAGCCTGCAGCCCCCAGGTCTGTGGGGCCACGCAAGCGGTTCCCAAAGAGCTTTAGAACAAGGCATAATTTTCCCTGCTGGTTCTTTGGGCGTGGAACCAATCTCCAGATATATGGCCATTTTTGTGCCTGGCGCGGCGCCAAGTGGGAAAGGGTGGTTTTGAGGCTGAAGGCAGCAGGAAAGCCTGCAGCCCCCAGGTCTGTGGGGCTACGCAAGCGGTTCCCAAAGAGCTTTAGAACAAGGCATAGTTTTCCCTGCTGGCTCTTTGGGCGTGGGACCAGTCTCCAGACATATGGCCATTTTTGGGCCTGGCTTGGCGCCATGTGGGAAAGGGTGGTTTTGAGGCTGAAGGCAGCAGGAAAGCCTGCAGCCCCCAGGTCTGTGGGGCTACGCAAGCGGTTCCCAAAGAGCTTTAGTACAAGGCATAGTTTTCCCTGCTGGCTCTTTCGGTGTAGGACCAATCTCCAGACATAGGGCCATTTTTGTGCCTGGCGGCACGCCAAGTAGGAAAGGGTGGTTTTGAGGCTGAAGGCAGCAGGAAAGCCTGCAGCCCCCAGGTCTGTGGGGCCACGCAAGCGGTTCCCAAAGAGCTTTAGAACAAGGCATAATTTTCCCTGCTGGTTCTTTGGGCGTGGAACCAATCTCCAGATATATGGCCATTTTTGTGCCTGGCGCGGCGCCATATGGGAAAGGGTGGTTTTGAGGCTGAAGGCAGCAGGAAAGCCTGCAGCCCCCAGTTTGTGTGGGGCTACGCAAGCGGTTCCCAAAGAGCTTTAGAATAAGGCATAGTTTTCCCTGCTGGCTCTTTGGGCGTGGGACCAACCTCCAGACATATGGCCATTTTTGTGCCTGGCGCGGCGCCATGTGGGAAAGGGTCGTTTTGAGGCAGAAGGATGCAGGAAAGCCTGCAGCCCCCAGGTCTGTGGGGCTACGCAAGCGGTTCCCAAAGAGCTTTAGAACAAGGCATAGTTTTCCCTGCTGGCTCTTTGGGCGTGGGACCAGTCTCCAGACATATGGCCATTTTTGGGCCTGGCGTGACGCCAAGTGGGAAAGGGTGGTTTTGAGGCTGAAGGCAGCAGGAAAGCCTGCAGCCCCCAGGTGTGTGGGGCTACGCAAGCGGTTCCCAAAGAGCTTTAGAACAAGGCATAGTTTTCCCTGCTGGCTCTTTGGGCGTGGGACCAATCTCCAGCCATATGGCCATTTTTGTGCCTGGCGCGGGGCCAAGTGGGAAAGGGTGCTTTTGAGGCTGAAGGCAGCAGGAAAGCCTGCAGCCCCCAGGTCTGTGGGGCTACGCAAGCGGTTCCCAAAGAGCTTTAGAACAAGGCATAGTTTTCTCTGCTGGCTCTTTGGGCGTGGGACCAACCTCCAGACATATGGCCATTTTTGTGCCTGGCGTGACGCCATGTGGGAAAGGGTGGTTTTGAGGCTGAAGGATGCAGGAAAGCCTGCAGCCCCCAATTTGTGTGGGGCTACGCAAGCGTTTCCCAAAGAGCTTTAGAAAAAGGCATAGTTTTCCCTGCTGGCTCTTTGGGCTTGGGACCAACCTCCAGACATATGGCCATTTTTGGGCCTGGCGTGACGCCATGTGGGAAAGGGTGGTTTTGAGGCTGAAGGCAGCAGGAAAGCCTGCAGCCCCCAGGTGTGTGGGGCTACGCAAGCGGTTCCCAAAGAGCTTTAGAACAAGGCATAGTTTTCCCTGCTGGCTCTTTGGGCGTGGAACCAATCTCCAGATATATGGCCATTTTAGTGCCTGGCGCGGCGCCAAGTGGGAAAGTGTGATTTTGAGGCTGAAGGCAGCAGGAAATCTTGCAGCCCCCAGGTCTGTGGGGCCACGCAAGCGGTTGCCAATGAGCTTTAGAATAAGGCATCGTTTTCCCTGCTGGTTCTTTGGGCGTGGAACCAATCTCCAGATATATGGCCATTTTTGGGCCTGGCGTGGCGCCATGTGGGAAAGGGTCGTTTTGAGGCTGAAGGCAGCAGGAAAGCCTGCAGCCCCCAGGTGTGTGGGGCTACGCAAGCGGTTCCCAAAGAGCTTTAGAACAAGGCATAGTTTTCCCTGCTGGCTCTTTGGGCGTGGGACCAGTCTCCAGACATATGGCCATTTTTGGGCCTGGCGCGGCGCCATGTGGGAAAGGGTGGTTTTGAGGCTGAAGGTGCCAGAAAATCCTGCAGCCCCCACGTCTGGGGGCTACGCAAGCGGTTCCCAAAGAGCTTTAGAACAAGGCATAGTTTTCCCTGCTGGCTCTTTGGGGTGGGACCAACCTCCAGACATATGGCGATTTTTGTGCCTGGCGTGACGCCATGTGGGAAAGGGTGGTTTTGAGGCTGAAGGCAGCAGGAAAGCCTGCAGCCTCCAGGTGTGTGGGGCTACGCAAGCCGTTCCCAAAGAGCTTTAGAATAAGGCATAGTTTTCCCTGCTGGCTCTTTGGGCGTGGGACCAACCTCCAGACATATGGCCATTTTTGGGCCTGGCGCGGCGCCAAGTGGGAAAGGGTGCTTTTGAGGCTGAAGGCAGCAGGAAAGCCTGCAGCCCCCAGGTGTGTGGGGCTACGCAAGCGGTTCCCAAAGAGCTTTAGAACAAGGCATAGTTTTCCCTGCTGGCTCTTTGGGCGTGGGACCCGTCTCGAGACATATGGCCATTTTTTTACCTTGAGCGACGCCAAGTGTGAAAGGGTGGTTTTGAGGCTGAAGGCAGCAGGAAAGTCTGCAGCCCGCAGGTCTGTGGGGCCACGGAAGCGGTTCCCAAAGAGCTTTATAACAAGGCATAGTTTTCCCTGCTGGCTCTTTGGGCGTGGAACAAATTTCTAGATATATGGCCATTTTTGGGCCTGGCGCGGCGCCATGTGGGAAAGGGTTGTTTTGAGGCTGAAGGCAGCAGGAAAGCCTGCAGCCCCCAGGTGTGTGGGGCTACGCAAGCGGTTCCCAAAGAGCTTTAGAACAAGGCATAATTTTCCCTGCTGGCTCTTTGGGCGTGGGACCAGTCTCCAGACATATGGCCATTTTTGTGCCTGGCGCGGGCCCAAGTGGGAAAGAGTGGTTTTAAGGCTGAAGGCAGCAGGAAAGCCTGCAGCCCCCAGGTGTGTGGGGCTACGCAAGCGGTTCCCAAAGAGCTTTAGAACAAGGCATAGTTTTCCCTGCTGGCTCTTTGGGCGTGGGACCAGTCTCCAGACATATGGCCATTTTTGGGCCTGGCGCGGGGCCAAGTGGGAAAGGGTGGTTTTGAGGCTGAAGGCAGCAGGAAAGCCTGCAGCCCCCAGGTGTGTGGGGCTACGCAAGCGGTTCCCAAAGACCTTTAGAACAAGGCATAGTTTTCCCTGCTGGCTCTTTGGGCGTGGAACCAGTCTCCAGACATATGGCCATTTTTTTACCTTGAGCGACGCCAAGTGTGAAAGAGTGGTTTTGAGGCTGAAGGCAGCAGGAAAGCCTGCAGCCCCCAGGTGTGTGGGGCTACGCAAGCCGTTCCCAAAGAGCTTTAGAACAAGGCATAGTTTTCCCTGCTGGCTCTTTGGGCGTGGGACCAGTCTCCAGACATATGGCCATTTTTGGGCCTGGCTTGGCGCTATGTGGGAAAGGGTGGTTTTGAGGCTGAAGGCAGCAGGAAAGCCTGCAGCCCCCAGGTCTGTGGGGCTACGCAAGCGGTTCCCAAAGATCTTTAGAACAAGGCATAGTTTTCCCTGCTGGCTCTTTGGGCGTGGGACCAACCTCCAGACATATGGCCATTTTTGGGCCTGGCGTGACGCCATGTGGGAAAGGGTGGTTTTGAGGCTGAAGGCAGCAGGAAAGCCTGCAGCCCCCAGGTGTGTGGGGCTACGCAAGCAGTTCCCAAAGAGCTTTAGAACAAGGCATAGTTTTCCCTGCTGGCTCTTTGGGCGTGGGACCAACCTCCAGACATATGGCCATTTTTGGGCCTGGCGTGACGCCATGTGGGAAAGGGTGGTTTTGAAGCTGAAGGCAGCAGGAAAGCCTGCAGCCCCCAGGTGTGTGGGGCTACGCAAGCGGTTCCCAAAGAGCTTTAGAACAAGGCATAGTTTTCCCTGCTGGCTCTTTGGGCGTGGGATCAACCTCCAGACATATGGCCATTTTTGGGCCTGGCGTGACGCCATGTGGGAAAGGGTGGTTTTGAGGCTGAAGGCAGCAGGAAAGCCTGCAGCCTCCAGGTGTGTGGGGCTACGCAAGCGGTTCCCAAAGAGCTTTAGAATAAGGCATAGTTTTCCCTCCTGGGTCTTTGGGCGTGGGACCAACCTCCAGACATATGGCCATTTTTGGGCCTGGCGCGGGGCCAAGTGGGAAAGGGTGCTTTTGAGGCTGAAGGCAGCAGGAAAGCCTGCAGCCCCCAGGTGTGTGGGGCTACGCAAGCGGTTCCCAAAGAGCTTTAGAACAAGGCATAGTTTTCCCTGCTGGCTCTTTGGGCGTGGAACAAATCTCCAGATATATGGCCACTTTTGGGCCTGGCGCGGGGCCATGTGGGAAAGGGTGGTTTTGAGGCTGAAGGCAGCAGGAAAGCCTGCAGCCCCCAGGTCTGTGGGGCCACGGAAGCGGTTCCCAAAGAGCTTTATAACAAGGCATAGTTTTCCCTGCTGGCTCTTTGGGCGTGGGACCAACCTCCAGACATATGGCCATTTTTGTGCCTGGCGCGGGCCCAAGTGGGAAAGTGTGATTTTGAGGCTGAAGGCAGCAGGAAAGCCTGCAGCCCCCAGGTGTGTGGGGCTACGCAAGCGGTTCCCAAAGAGCTTTAGAACAAGGCATAGTTTTCCCTGCTGGCTCTTTGGGCGTGGGACCAGTCTCCAGACATATGGCCATTTTTGGGCTTGGCGTGACGCCATGTGGGAAAGGGTGGTTTTGAGGCTGAAGGCAGCAGGAAAGCCTGCAGCCCCCAGGTCTGTGGGGCTACGCAAGCGGTTCGCAAAGACCTTTAGAACAAGGCATAGTTTTCCCTGCTGGCTCTTTGGGCGTGGAACATATCTCCAGATATATGGCCATTTTTGGGCCTGGCGCGGCGCCATGTGGGAAAGGGTCGTTTTGAGGCTGAAGGATGCAGGAAAGCCTGCAGCCCCCAGGTGTGTGGGGCTACGCAAGCGGTTCCCAAAGAGCTTTAGAACAAGGCATAGTTTTCCCTGCTGGCTCTTTGGGCGTGGGACCAACCTCCAGACATATGGCCATTTTTGTGCCTGGCGTGACGCCATGTGGGAAAGGGTGGTTTTGAGGCTGAAGGTACCAGAAAAGCCTGCAGCCCCCAGGTCTGTGGGGCTATGCAAGCGGTTCCCAAAGAGCTTTAGAACAAGGCATAGTTTTCCCTGCTGGCTTTTTGGGCGTGGGACCAGTCTCCAGACATATGGCCATTTTTGGGCCTGGCGCGGGGCCAAGTGGGAAAGGGTGGTTTTGAGGCTGAAGGCAGCAAGAAAGCCTGCAGCCCCCAGGTGTGTGGGGCTACGCAAGCGGTTCCCAAAGAGCTTTAGAACAAGGCATAGTTTTCCCTGCTGGCTCTTTGGGCGTGGGACCAGTCTCCAAAACTATGGCCATTTTTGGGCCTGGCGCGGCGCCAAGTGGGAAAGGGTGGTTTTGAGGCTGAAGGCAGCAGGAAAGCCTGCAGCCCCCAGGTCTGTGGGGCTACGCAAGCGGTTCCCAAAGAGCTTTAGAACAAGGCATAGTTTTCCCTGCTGGCTCTTTGGGCGTGGGACCAGTCTCCAGACATATGGCCATTTTTTTACCTTGAGCGACGCCAAGTGTGAAAGAGTGGTTTTGAGGCTGAAGGCAGCAGGAAAGTCTGCAGCCCGCAAGTCTGTGGGGCCACGGAAGCGGTTCCCAAAGAGCTTTAGAACAAGGCATAGTTTTCCCTGCTGGCTCTTTGGGCGTGGATGAAATCTCTAGATATATGGCCATTTTTGGGCCTGGCTTGGCGCCATGTGGGAAAGGGTTGTTTTGAGGCTGAAGGCAGCAGGAAAGCCTGCAGCCCCCAGGTGTGTGGGGCTACGCAAGCGGTTCCCAAAGAGCTTTAGAACAAGGCATCGTTTTCCCTGCTGGCTATTTGGGCGTGGAACAAATCTCCAGATATATGGCCATTTTTGGGCCTGGCGCGGCGCCATGTGGGAAAGGGTGGTTTTGAGGCTGAAGGCAGCAGGAAAGCCTGCAGCCCCCAGGTCTGTGGGGCTACGCAAGAGGTCCCCAAAGAGCTTTAGAACAAGGCATAGTTTTCCCTGCTGGCTCTTTGGGCGTGGGACCAGTCTCCAGACATATGGCCATTTTTGTGCCTGGCGCGGGCCCAAGTGGGAAAGTGTGATTTTGAGGCTGAAGGATGCAGGAAAGCCTGCAGCCCCCAGGTGTGTGGGGCTACGCAAGCGGTTCCCAAAGACCTTTAGAACAAGGCATAGTTTTCCCTGCTGGCTCTTTGGGCGTGGGACCAGTCTCCAGACATATGGCCATTTTTGGGCCTGGCGCGGGGCCAAGTGGGAAAGGGTGCTTTTGAGGCTGAAGAGAGCAGG
Organism: Chroicocephalus ridibundus; assembly: GCF_963924245.1. Classification (NCBI taxonomy): domain Eukaryota; kingdom Metazoa; phylum Chordata; class Aves; order Charadriiformes; family Laridae; genus Chroicocephalus; species Chroicocephalus ridibundus. The sequence continues at coordinate 820,317 of NW_026961717.1, forward strand.
AAAGCCTGCAGCCCCCAGGTCTGTGGGGCTACGCAAGCGGTTCCCAAAGAGCTTTAGAACAAGGCATAGTTTTCCCTGCTGGCTCTTTGGGCGTGGAACATATCTCCAGACATATGGCCATTTTTGGGCCTGGCGTGACGCCATGTGGGAAAGGGTGGTTTTGAGGCTGAAGGTACCAGAAAAGCCTGCAGCCCCCAGGTCTCTGGGGCTATGCAAGCGGTTCCCAAAGAGCTTTAGAACAAGGCATAGTTTTCCCTGCTGGCTTTTTGGGCGTGGGACCAGTCTCCAGACATATGGCCATTTTTGGGCCTGGCGCGGGGCCAAGTGGGAAAGAGTGGTTTTGAGGCTGAAGGCAGCAAGAAAGCCTGCAGCCCCCAGGTGTGTGGGGCCACGCAAGCGGTTCCCAAAGAGCTTTAGAACAAGGCATAGTTTTCCCTGCTGGCTCTTTGGGCGTGGGACCAGTCTCCAGACATATGGCCATTTTTGGGCCTGGCTTGGCGCCATGTGGGAAAGGGTGGTTTTGAGGCTGAAGGCAGCAGGAAAGCCTGCAGCCCCCAGGTCTGTGGGGCTACGCAAGCGGTTCCCAAAGAGCTTTAGTACAAGGCATAGTTTTCCCTGCTGGCTCTTTCGGTGTAGGACCAATCTCCAGACATAGGGCCATTTTTGTGCCTGGCGGCACGCCAAGTAGGAAAGGGTGGTTTTGAGGCTGAAGGCAGCAGGAAAGCCTGCAGCCCCCAGGTCTGTGGGGCCACGCAAGCGGTTCCCAAAGAGCTTTAGAACAAGGCATAATTTTCCCTGCTGGTTCTTTGGGCGTGGAACCAATCTCCAGATATATGGCCATTTTTGTGCCTGGCGCGGCGCCAAGTGGGAAAGGGTGGTTTTGAGGCTGAAGGCAGCAGGAAAGCCTGCAGCCCCCAGGTCTGTGGGGCTACGCAAGCGGTTCCCAAAGAGCTTTAGAACAAGGCATAGTTTTCCCTGCTGGCTCTTTGGGCGTGGGACCAGTCTCCAGACATATGGCCATTTTTGGGCCTGGCTTGGCGCCATGTGGGAAAGGGTGGTTTTGAGGCTGAAGGCAGCAGGAAAGCCTGCAGCCCCCAGGTCTGTGGGGCTACGCAAGCGGTTCCCAAAGAGCTTTAGTACAAGGCATAGTTTTCCCTGCTGGCTCTTTCGGTGTAGGACCAATCTCCAGACATAGGGCCATTTTTGTGCCTGGCGGCACGCCAAGTAGGAAAGGGTGGTTTTGAGGCTGAAGGCAGCAGGAAAGCCTGCAGCCCCCAGGTCTGTGGGGCCACGCAAGCGGTTCCCAAAGAGCTTTAGAACAAGGCATAATTTTCCCTGCTGGTTCTTTGGGCGTGGAACCAATCTCCAGATATATGGCCATTTTTGTGCCTGGCGCGGCGCCATATGGGAAAGGGTGGTTTTGAGGCTGAAGGCAGCAGGAAAGCCTGCAGCCCCCAGTTTGTGTGGGGCTACGCAAGCGGTTCCCAAAGAGCTTTAGAATAAGGCATAGTTTTCCCTGCTGGCTCTTTGGGCGTGGGACCAACCTCCAGACATATGGCCATTTTTGTGCCTGGCGCGGCGCCATGTGGGAAAGGGTCGTTTTGAGGCAGAAGGATGCAGGAAAGCCTGCAGCCCCCAGGTCTGTGGGGCTACGCAAGCGGTTCCCAAAGAGCTTTAGAACAAGGCATAGTTTTCCCTGCTGGCTCTTTGGGCGTGGGACCAGTCTCCAGACATATGGCCATTTTTGGGCCTGGCGTGACGCCAAGTGGGAAAGGGTGGTTTTGAGGCTGAAGGCAGCAGGAAAGCCTGCAGCCCCCAGGTGTGTGGGGCTACGCAAGCGGTTCCCAAAGAGCTTTAGAACAAGGCATAGTTTTCCCTGCTGGCTCTTTGGGCGTGGGACCAATCTCCAGCCATATGGCCATTTTTGTGCCTGGCGCGGGGCCAAGTGGGAAAGGGTGCTTTTGAGGCTGAAGGCAGCAGGAAAGCCTGCAGCCCCCAGGTCTGTGGGGCTACGCAAGCGGTTCCCAAAGAGCTTTAGAACAAGGCATAGTTTTCTCTGCTGGCTCTTTGGGCGTGGGACCAACCTCCAGACATATGGCCATTTTTGTGCCTGGCGTGACGCCATGTGGGAAAGGGTGGTTTTGAGGCTGAAGGATGCAGGAAAGCCTGCAGCCCCCAATTTGTGTGGGGCTACGCAAGCGTTTCCCAAAGAGCTTTAGAAAAAGGCATAGTTTTCCCTGCTGGCTCTTTGGGCTTGGGACCAACCTCCAGACATATGGCCATTTTTGGGCCTGGCGTGACGCCATGTGGGAAAGGGTGGTTTTGAGGCTGAAGGCAGCAGGAAAGCCTGCAGCCCCCAGGTGTGTGGGGCTACGCAAGCGGTTCCCAAAGAGCTTTAGAACAAGGCATAGTTTTCCCTGCTGGCTCTTTGGGCGTGGAACCAATCTCCAGATATATGGCCATTTTAGTGCCTGGCGCGGCGCCAAGTGGGAAAGTGTGATTTTGAGGCTGAAGGCAGCAGGAAATCTTGCAGCCCCCAGGTCTGTGGGGCCACGCAAGCGGTTGCCAATGAGCTTTAGAATAAGGCATCGTTTTCCCTGCTGGTTCTTTGGGCGTGGAACCAATCTCCAGATATATGGCCATTTTTGGGCCTGGCGTGGCGCCATGTGGGAAAGGGTCGTTTTGAGGCTGAAGGCAGCAGGAAAGCCTGCAGCCCCCAGGTGTGTGGGGCTACGCAAGCGGTTCCCAAAGAGCTTTAGAACAAGGCATAGTTTTCCCTGCTGGCTCTTTGGGCGTGGGACCAGTCTCCAGACATATGGCCATTTTTGGGCCTGGCGCGGCGCCATGTGGGAAAGGGTGGTTTTGAGGCTGAAGGTGCCAGAAAATCCTGCAGCCCCCACGTCTGGGGGCTACGCAAGCGGTTCCCAAAGAGCTTTAGAACAAGGCACAGTTTTCCCTGCTGGCTCTTTGGGCGTGGGACCAACCTCCAGACATATGGCCGTTTTTGGGCCTGGCGTGGCGCCATGTGGGAAAGGGTCGTTTTGAGGCTGAAGGATGCAGGAAAGCCTGCAGCCCGCAGGTGTGTGGGGCTACGCAAGCGGTTCCCAAAGTGCTTTAGAACAAGGCATAGTTTTCCCTGCTGGCTCATTGGGCGTGGGACCATCCTACAGACTTATGGCCATTTTTGTGCCTGGCGTGACGCCATGTGGGAAAGGGTGGTTTTGAGGCTGAAGGCAGCAGGAAAGCCTGCAGCCCCCAGGTGTGTGGGGCTATGCAAGCGGTTCCCAAAGAGCTTTAGAACAAGGCATAGTTTTCCCTGCTGGCTCTTTGGGCGTGGGACCAGTCTCCAGACATATGGCCATTTTTGGGCCTGGCGTGACGCCATGTGGGAAAGGGTGGTTTTGAGGCTGAAGGTGCCAGAAAATCCTGCAGCCCCCAGGTCTGGGGGCTACGCAAGCGGTTCCCAAAGAGCTTTAGAACAAGGCACAGTTTTCCCTGCTGGCTCTTTGGGCGTGGGACCAACCTCCAGACATATGGCCATTTTTGAGACTGGCGTGGCGCCAAGTGGGAAAGGGTGGTTTTGAGGCTGAAGAGAGCAGGAAAGCCTGCAGCCCCCAGGTGTGTGGGGCTACGCAAGCAGTTCCCAAAGAGCTTTAAAACAAGGCATCGTTTTCCCTGCTGGCTCTTTGGGCGTGGGACCAGTCTCCAGACATATGGCCATTTTTGGGCCTGGCGCGGCGCCAAGTTGGAAAGGGTGCCTTTGAGGCTGAAGAGAGCAGGAAAGCCTGCAGCCCCCAGGTCTGTGGGGCTACGCAAGCGGTTCCCAAAGAGCTTTAGAAAAAGGCATAGTTTTCCCTGCTGGCTCTTTGGGCGTGGGACCAGTCTCCAGACATATGGCCATTTTTGGGCCTGGCTTGGCGCCATGTGGGAAAGGGTGGTTTTGAGGCTGAAGGCAGCAGGAAAGCCTGCAGCCCCCAGGTCTGTGGGGCTACGCAAGCGGTTCCCAAAGAGCTTTAGTACAAGGCATAGTTTTCCCTGCTGGCTCTTTCGGTGTAGGACCAATCTCCAGACATAGGGCCATTTTTGTGCCTGGCGGCACGCCAAGTAGGAAAGGGTGGTTTTGAGGCTGAAGGCAGCAGGAAAGCCTGCAGCCCCCAGGTCTGTGGGGCCACGCAAGCGGTTCCCAAAGAGCTTTAGAACAAGGCATAATTTTCCCTGCTGGTTCTTTGGGCGTGGAACCAATCTCCAGATATATGGCCATTTTTGTGCCTGGCGCGGCGCCAAGTGGGAAAGGGTGGTTTTGAGGCTGAAGGCAGCAGGAAAGCCTGCAGCCCCCAGGTGTGTGGGGCTACGCAAGCGGTTCCCAAAGAGCTTTAGAACAAGGCATAGTTTTCCCTGCTGGCTCTTTGGGCGTGGGACCAGTCTCCAGACATATGGCCATTTTTGGGCCTGGCTTGGCGCCATGTGGGAAAGGGTGGTTTTGAGGCTGAAGGCAGCAGGAAAGCCTGCAGCCCCCAGGTCTGTGGGGCTACGCAAGCGGTTCCCAAAGAGCTTTAGTACAAGGCATAGTTTTCCCTGCTGGCTCTTTCGGTGTAGGACCAATCTCCAGACATAGGGCCATTTTTGTGCCTGGCGGCACGCCAAGTAGGAAAGGGTGGTTTTGAGGCTGAAGGCAGCAGGAAAGCCTGCAGCCCCCAGGTCTGTGGGGCCACGCAAGCGGTTCCCAAAGAGCTTTAGAACAAGGCATAATTTTCCCTGCTGGTTCTTTGGGCGTGGAACCAATCTCCAGATATATGGCCATTTTTGTGCCTGGCGCGGCGCCATATGGGAAAGGGTGGTTTTGAGGCTGAAGGCAGCAGGAAAGCCTGCAGCCCCCAGTTTGTGTGGGGCTACGCAAGCGGTTCCCAAAGAGCTTTAGAATAAGGCATAGTTTTCCCTGCTGGCTCTTTGGGCGTGGGACCAACCTCCAGACATATGGCCATTTTTGTGCCTGGCGCGGCGCCATGTGGGAAAGGGTCGTTTTGAGGCAGAAGGATGCAGGAAAGCCTGCAGCCCCCAGGTCTGTGGGGCTACGCAAGCGGTTCCCAAAGAGCTTTAGAACAAGGCATAGTTTTCCCTGCTGGCTCTTTGGGCGTGGGACCAGTCTCCAGACATATGGCCATTTTTGGGCCTGGCGTGACGCCAAGTGGGAAAGGGTGGTTTTGAGGCTGAAGGCAGCAGGAAAGCCTGCAGCCCCCAGGTGTGTGGGGCTACGCAAGCGGTTCCCAAAGAGCTTTAGAACAAGGCATAGTTTTCCCTGCTGGCTCTTTGGGCGTGGGACCAATCTCCAGCCATATGGCCATTTTTGTGCCTGGCGCGGGGCCAAGTGGGAAAGGGTGCTTTTGAGGCTGAAGGCAGCAGGAAAGCCTGCAGCCCCCAGGTCTGTGGGGCTACGCAAGCGGTTCCCAAAGAGCTTTAGAACAAGGCATAGTTTTCTCTGCTGGCTCTTTGGGCGTGGGACCAACCTCCAGACATATGGCCATTTTTGTGCCTGGCGTGACGCCATGTGGGAAAGGGTGGTTTTGAGGCTGAAGGATGCAGGAAAGCCTGCAGCCCCCAATTTGTGTGGGGCTACGCAAGCGTTTCCCAAAGAGCTTTAGAAAAAGGCATAGTTTTCCCTGCTGGCTCTTTGGGCTTGGGACCAACCTCCAGACATATGGCCATTTTTGGGCCTGGCGTGACGCCATGTGGGAAAGGGTGGTTTTGAGGCTGAAGGCAGCAGGAAAGCCTGCAGCCCCCAGGTGTGTGGGGCTACGCAAGCGGTTCCCAAAGAGCTTTAGAACAAGGCATAGTTTTCCCTGCTGGCTCTTTGGGCGTGGAACCAATCTCCAGATATATGGCCATTTTAGTGCCTGGCGCGGCGCCAAGTGGGAAAGTGTGATTTTGAGGCTGAAGGCAGCAGGAAATCTTGCAGCCCCCAGGTCTGTGGGGCCACGCAAGCGGTTGCCAATGAGCTTTAGAATAAGGCATCGTTTTCCCTGCTGGTTCTTTGGGCGTGGAACCAATCTCCAGATATATGGCCATTTTTGGGCCTGGCGTGGCGCCATGTGGGAAAGGGTCGTTTTGAGGCTGAAGGCAGCAGGAAAGCCTGCAGCCCCCATGTGTGTGGGGCTACGCAAGCGGTTCCCAAAGAGCTTTAGAACAAGGCATAGTTTTCCCTGCTGGCTCTTTGGGCGTGGGACCAGTCTCCAGACATATGGCCATTTTTGTGCCTGGCTTGGCGCCATGTGGGAAAGGGTGGTTTTGAGGCTGAAGGTGCCAGAAAATCCTGCAGCCCCCACGTCTGGGGGCTACGCAAGCGGTTCCCAAAGAGCTTTAGAACAAGGCACAGTTTTCCCTGCTGGCTCTTTGGGCGTGGGACCAACCTCCAGACATATGGCCGTTTTTGGGCCTGGCGTGGCGCCATGTGGGAAAGGGTCGTTTTGAGGCTGAAGGATGCAGGAAAGCCTGCAGCCCGCAGGTGTGTGGGGCTACGCAAGCGGTTCCCAAAGTGCTTTAGAACAAGGCATAGTTTTCCCTGCTGGCTCATTGGGCGTGGGACCATCCTACAGACTTATGGCCATTTTTGTGCCTGGCGTGACGCCATGTGGGAAAGGGTGGTTTTGAGGCTGAAGGCAGCAGGAAAGCCTGCAGCCCCCAGGTGTGTGGGGCTATGCAAGCGGTTCCCAAAGAGCTTTAGAACAAGGCATAGTTTTCCCTGCTGGCTCTTTGGGCGTGGGACCAGTCTCCAGACATATGGCCATTTTTGGGCCTGGCGTGACGCCATGTGGGAAAGGGTGGTTTTGAGGCTGAAGGTGCCAGAAAATCCTGCAGCCCCCAGGTCTGGGGGCTACGCAAGCGGTTCCCAAAGAGCTTTAGAACAAGGCACAGTTTTCCCTGCTGGCTCTTTGGGCGTGGGACCAACCTCCAGACATATGGCCATTTTTGAGACTGGCGTGGCGCCAAGTGGGAAAGGGTGGTTTTGAGGCTGAAGAGAGCAGGAAAGCCTGCAGCCCCCAGGTGTGTGGGGCTACGCAAGCAGTTCCCAAAGAGCTTTAGAACAAGGCATCGTTTTCCCTGCTGGCTCTTTGGGCGTGGGACCAGTCTCCAGACATATGGCCATTTTTGGGCCTGGCGCGGCGCCAAGTTGGAAAGGGTGCCTTTGAGGCTGAAGAGAGCAGGAAAGCCTGCAGCCCCCAGGTCTGTGGGGCTACGCAAGCGGTTCCCAAAGAGCTTTAGAAAAAGGCATAGTTTTCCCTGCTGGCTCTTTGGGCGTGGGACCAGTCTCCAGACATATGGCCATTTTTGGGCCTGGCGCGGCGCCAAGTGGGAAAGGGTGGTTTTGAGGCTGAAGGCAGCAGGAAAGCCTGCAGCCCCCAGGTGTGTGGGGCTACGCAAGCGGTTCCCAAAGAGCTTTAGAACAAGGCATAGTTTTCCCTGCTGGCTCTTTGGGCGTGGGACCAACCTCCAGACATATGGCCATTTTTGTGCCTGGCGTGACGCCATGTGGGAAAGGGTGGTTTTGAGGCTGAAGGCAGCAGGAAAGCCTGCAGCCCCCAGGTCTGTGGGGCTACGCAAGCGGTTCCCAAAGAGCTTTAGAACAAGGCATAGTTTTCCCTGCTGGCTCTTTGGGGTGGGACCAGTCTCCAGACATATGGCCATTTTTGGGCCTGGCATGATGCCATTTGGGAAAGGGTGCTTTTGAGGCTGAAGGCAGCAGGAAAGTCTGCAGCCCGCAGGTCTGTGGGGCCACGCAAGCGGTTCCCAAAGAGCTTTAGAATAAGGCATAGTTTTCCCTGCTGGCTCTTTGGGCGTGGGACCAGTCTCCAGACATATGGCCATTTTTGGGCCTGGCGCGGCGCCAATTGGGAAAGGGTGGTTTTGAGGCTGAAGGCAGCAGGAAAGCCTGCAGCCCCCAGGTCTGTGGGGCTACGCAAGCGGTTCGCAAAGACCTTTAGAACAAGGCATAGTTTTCCCTGCTGGCTCTTTGGGCGTGGAACATATCTCCAGATATATGGCCATTTTTGGGCCTGGCGCGGCGCCATGTGGGAAAGGGTCGTTTTGAGGCTGAAGGATGCAGGAAAGCCTGCAGCCCCCAGGTGTGTGGGGCTACGCAAGCGGTTCCCAAAGAGCTTTAGAACAAGGCATAGTTTTCCCTGCTGGCTCTTTGGGCGTGGGACCAACCTCCAGACATATTGCCATTTTTGTGCCTGGCGTGACGCCATGTGGGAAAGGGTGGTTTTGAGGCTGAAGGCAGCAGGAAAGCCTGCAGCCCCCAGGTCTGTGGGGCTATGCAAGCGGTTCCCAAAGAGCTTTAGAACAAGGCATAGTTTTCCCTGCTGGCTCTTTGGGCGTGGGACCAGTCTCCAGACATATGGCCATTTTTGGGCCTGGCGCGGGGCCAAGTGGGAAAGGGTGGTTTTGAGGCTGAAGGCAGCAGGAAAGCCTGCAGCCCCCAGGTCTGTGGGGCTATGCAAGCGGTTCCCAAAGAGCTTTAGAACAAGGCATAGTTTTCCCTGCTGGCTCTTTGGGCGTGGGACCAGTCTCCAGACATATGGCCATTTTTGGGCCTGGCGCGGGGCCAAGTGGGAAAGGGTGGTTTTGAGGCTGAAGGCAGCAGGAAAGCCTGCAGCCCCCAGATCTGTGGGGCAATGCAAGCGGTTCCCAAAGAGCTTTAGAACAAGGCATAGTTTTCCCTGCTGGCTCTTTCGGTGTAGGACCAATCTCCAGACATATGGCTATTTTTGTGCCTGGCTTGGCGCCAAGTGGGAAAGGGTGGTTTTGAGGCTGAAGGCAGCAGGAAAGTCTGCAGCCCGCAGGTCTGTGGGGCCACGCAAGCGGTTCCCAAAGAGCTTTAGAACAAGGCATAGTTTTCCCTGCTGGCTCTTTGGGCGTGAGACCAGTCGCCAGACATATGGCCATTTTTGTGCCTGGCGTGGGGCCAAGTGGGAAAGGGTTGTTTTGAGGCTGAAGGCAGCAGGAAAGCTTGCAGCCCCCAGGTCTGTGGGGCTGCGCAAGCGGTCCCCAAAGAGCTTTAGAACAAGGCATAGTATTCCCTGCTGGCTCTTTGGGCGTGGGACCAACCTCCAGACATATGGCGATTTTTGTGCCTGGCGTGACGCCATGTGGGAAAGGGTGCTTTTGAGGCTGAAGGTGCCAGAAAAGCCTGCAGCCCCCAGGTCTCTGGGGCTAGGCAAGCGGTTGCCAAAGAGCTTTAGAACAAGGCATAGTTTTCCCTGCTGGCTCTTTGGGCGTGGGACCAATCTCCAGCCATATGGCCATTTTTGTGCCTGGCATGACGCCATGTGGGAAAGGGTGGTTTTGAGGCTGAAGGCAGCAGGAAAGCTTGCAGCCCCCAGGTCTGTGGGGCTACGCAAGCAGTTCCCAAAGAGCTTTAGAACAAGGCATAGTATTCCCTTCTGGCTCTTTGGGCGTGGGACCAGTCTCCAGACATATGGCCATTTTTGGGCCTGGCGCGGGGCCAAGTGGGAAAGGGTGGTTTTGAGGCTGAAGGCAGCAGGAAAGCCTGCAGCCCCCAGGTGTGTGGGGCTACGCAAGCGGTTCCCAAAGAGCTTTAGAACAAGGCATAGTTTTCCCTGCTGGCTCTTTGGGCGTGGGACCAGTCTCCAGACATATGGCCATTTTTGGGCCTGGCGCGGGGCCAAGTGGGAAAGGGTGGTTTTGAGGCTGAAGGCAGCAGGAAAGCCTGCAGCCCCCAGGTCTGTGGGGCTATGCAAGCGGTTCCCAAAGAGCTTTAGAACAAGGCATAGTTTTCCCTGCTTGCTCTTTCGGTGTAGGACCAATCTCCAGACATATGGCTATTTTTGTGCCTGGCTTGGCGCCAAGTGGGAAAGGGTGGTTTTGAGGCTGAAGGCAGCAGGAAAGCCTGCAGCCCCCAGGTGTGTGGGGCTACGCAAGCGGTTCCCAAAGAGCTTTAGAACAAGGCATAGTTTTCCCTGCTGGCTCTTTGGGGTGGGACCAGTCTCCAGACATATGGCCATTTTTGGGCCTGGCGTGACGCCATTTGAGAAAGGGTGGTTTTGAGGCTGAAGGCAGCAGGAAAGCCTGCAGCCCCCAGGTCTGTAGGGCTACGCAAGCAGTTCCCAAAGAGCTTTAGAACAAGGCATAGTTTTCCCTGCTGGCTCTTTGGGCGTCGGACCAGTCTCCAGACATATGGCCATTTTTGGGCCTGGCGTGACGCCATGTGGGAAAGGGTGGTTTTGAGGCTGAAGGCAGCAGGAAAGTCTGCAGCCCGCAGGTCTGTGGGGCCACGGAAGCGGTTCCCAAAGAGCTTTATAACAAGGCATAGTTTTCCCTGCTGGCTCTTTGGGCGTGGAACAAATCTCTAGATATATGGCCATTTTTGGGCCTGGCGCGGCGCCATGTGGGAAAGGGTTTTTTTGAGGCTGAAGGCAGCAGGAAAGCCTGCAGCCCCCAGGTCTGTGGGGCTACGCAAGCGGTTCCCAAAGAGCTTTAGAAGAAGGCATAGTTTTCCCTGCTGGCTCTTTGGGCGTGGGACCAGTCTCCAGACATATGGCGATTTTTGGGCCTGGCGTGACGCCATGTGGGAAAGGGTGGTTTTGAGGCTGAAGGTGCCAGAAAAGCCTGCAGCCCCCAGGTCTGTGGGGCTACGGAAGCAGTTCCCAAAGAGCTTTAGAACAAGGCATAGTTTTCCCTGCTGGCTCTTTGGGCGTGGGACCAACCTCCAGACATATGGCCATTTTTGGGCCTGGCGTGACGCCATGTGGGAAAGGGTGGCTTTGAAGCTGAAGGCAGCAGGAAAGCCTGCAGCCCCCAGGTGTGTGGGGCTACGCAAGCGGTTCCCAAAGAGCTTTAGAACAAGGCATAGTTTTCCCTGCTGGCTCTTTGGGCGTGGGATCAACCTCCAGACATATGGCCATTTTTGGGCCTGGCGTGACGCCATGTGGGAAAGGGTGGTTTTGAGGCTGAAGGCAGCAGGAAAGCCTGCAGCCCCCAGGTGTGTGGGGCTACGCAAGCCGTTCCCAAAGAGCTTTAGAATAAGGCATAGTTTTCCCTCCTGGGTCTTTGGGCGTGGGACCAGTCTCCAGACATATGGCCATTTTTGGGCCTGGCGCGGGGCCAAGTGGGAAAGGGTGCTTTTGAGGCTGAAGGCAGCAGGAAAGCCTGCAGCCCCCAGGTCTGTGGGGCTACGCAAGCGGTTCCCAAAGAGCTTTAGAACAAGGCATATTTTTCCCAGCTGGCTCTTTGGGCGTGGGACCAGTCTCCAGACATATGGCCATTTTTTTACCTTGAGCGACGCCAAGTGTGAAAGGGTGGTTTTGAGGCTGAAGGCAGCAGGAAAGTCTGCAGCCCGCAGGTGTGTGGGGCCACGGAAGCGGTTCCCAAAGAGCTTTATAACAAGGCATAGTTTTCCCTGCTGGCTCTTTGGGCGTGGATGAAATCTCTAGATATATGGCCATTTTTGGGCTTGGCGCGGCGCCATGTGGGAAAGGGTTGTTTTGAGGCTGAAGGCAGCAGGAAAGCCTGCAGCCCCCAGGTGTGTGGGGCTACGCAAGCGGTTCCCAAAGAGCTTTAGAACAAGGCATCGTTTTCCCTGCTGGCTATTTGGGCGTGGAACAAATCTCCAGATATATGGCCATTTTGGGGCCTGGCGCGGCGCCATGTGGGAAAGGGTGGTTTTGAGGCTGAAGGCAGCAGGAAAGCCTGCAGCCCCCAGGTCTGTGGGGCTACGCAAGAGGTCCCCAAAGAGCTTTAGAACAAGGCATAGTTTTCCCTGCTGGCTCTTTGGGTGTGGGACCAGTCTCCAGACATATGGCCATTTTTGTGCCTGGCGCGGGCCCAAGTGGGAAAGAGTGGTTTTGAGGCTGAAGGCAGCAGGAAAGCCTGCAGCCCCCAGGTGTGTGGGGCTACGCAAGCGGTTCCCAAAGAGCTTTAGAACAAGGCATAGTTTTCCCTGCTGGCTCTTTGGGCGTGGGACCAATCTCCAGACATATGGCCATTTTTTTACCTTGAGCGACGCCAAGTGTGAAAGGGTGGTTTTGAGGCTGAAGGCAGCAGGAAAGTCTGCAGCCCGCAGATCTGTGGGGCCACGGAAGCGGTTCCCAAAGAGCTTTAGAATAAGGCATAGTTTTCCCTGCTGGCTCTTTGGGCGTGGGACCAGTCTCCAGACATATGGCCATTTTTGGGCCTGGCGTGACGCCATGTGGGAAAGGGTGGTTTTGAGGCTGAAGGCAGCAGGAAAGCCTGCAGCCCCCAGGTCTGTCGGGCTACGCAAGCGGTTCCCAAAGAGCTTTAGAACAAGGCATAGTTTTCCCTGCTGGCTCTTTGGGCGTGGGATCAACCTCCAGACATATGGCCATTTTTGGGCCTGGCGTGACGCCGTGTGGGAAAGGGTGGTTTTGAGGCTGAAGGCAGCAGGAAAGCTTGCAGCCCCCAGGTCTCTGGGGCCACCCAAGTGGTTCCCAAAGAGCTTTAGAACAAGGCATAGTTTTCCCTGCTGGCTCTTTGGACGTGGGACCAGTCTCCAGACATATGGCCATTTTTGGGCCTGGCACGGGGCCAAGTGGGAAAGGGTGGTTTTGAGGCTGAAGGCAGCAGGAAAGCCTGCAGCCCCCAGGTCTGTGGGGCTACGCAAGCCGTTCCCAAAGAGCTTTAGAACAAGGCATAGTTTTCCCTGCTGGCTCTTTGGGCGTGGGACCAGTCTCCAGACATATGGCCATTTTTGGGCCTGGCTTGGCGCCATGTGGGAAAGGGTGGTTTTGAGGCTGAAGGCAGCAGGAAAGCCTGCAGCCCCCAGGTGTGTGGGGCTATGCAAGCGGTTCCCAAAGAGCTTTAGAACAAGGCATAGTTTTCCCTGCTGGCTCTTTGGGCGTGGGACCAGTCTCCAGACATATGGCCATTTTTGGGCCTGGCGTGACGCCATGTGGGAAAGGGTGGTTTTGAGGCTGAAGGTGCCAGAAAAGCCTGCAGCCCCCAGGTGTGTGGGGCTACGCAAGCAGTTCCCAAAGAGCTTTAGAACAAGGCATAGTTTTCCCTGCTGGCTCTTTGGGCGTGGGACCAACCTCCAGACATATGGCCATTTTTGGGCCTGGCGTGACGCCATGTGGGAAAGGGTGGTTTTGAAGCTGAAGGCAGCAGGAAAGCCTGCAGCCCCCAGGTGTGTGGGGCTACGCAAGCGGTTCCCAAAGAGCTTTAGAACAAGGCATAGTTTTCCCTGCTGGCTCTTTGGGCGTGGGATCAACCTCCAGACATATGGCCATTTTTGGGCCTGGCGTGACGCCAAGTGGGAAAGGGTGGTTTTGAGGCTGAAGGCAGCAGGAAAGCTTGCAACCCCCCAGGTCTGTGGGGCTACGCAAGAGGTCCCCAAAGAGCTTTAGAACAAGGCATAGTTTTCCCTGCTGGCTCTTTGGGCGTGGGACCAATCTCCAGACATATGGCCATTTTTGTGCCTGGCGCGGGGCCAAGTGGGAAAGAGTGGTTTTGAGGCTGAAGGTGCCAGAAAAGCCTGCAGCCCCCAGGTCTTTGGGGCTACGCAAGCGGTTCCCAAAGAGCTTTAGAACAAGGCACAGTTTTCCCTGCTGGCTCTTTGGGCGTGGGACCAGTCTCCAGACATATGGCCATTTTTGGGCCTGGCGTGGCGCCAAGTGGAAAAGTGTGATTTTGAGGCTGAAGGCAGCAGGAAAGCATGCAGCCCCCAGGTGTGTGGGGCTACGCAAGCGGTTCCCAAAGAGCTTTAGTACAAGGCATAGTTTTCCCTGCTGGCTCTTTCGGTGTAGGACCAATCTCCAGACATAGGGCCATTTTTGTGCCTGGCGCGGCGCCATGTGGGAAAGGGTGGTTTTGAGGCTGAAGGCAGCAGGAAAGCCTGCAGCCCCCAGGTCTGTGGGGCCACGCAAGCGGTTCCCAAAGAGCTTTAGAACAAGGCATAATTTTCCCTGCTGGTTCTTTGGGCGTGGGACCAGTCTCCAGATATATGGCCATTATTGTGCCTGGCGCGGCGCCATATGGGAAAGGGTGGTTTTGAGGCCGAAGGCAGCAGGAAAGCCTGCAGCCCCCAGGTCTGTGGGGCCACGCAAGCGGTTCCCAAAGAGCTTTAGAACAAGGCATAGTTTTCCCTGCTGGCTCTTTGGGCGTGGGACCAGTCTCCAGCCATATGGCCATATTTGGGCCTCGCGTGACGCCATGTGGGAAAGGGTGGTTTTGAGACTGAAGGTGCCAGAAAAGCCTGCAGCCCCCAGGTGTGTGGGGCTACGCAAGCAGTTCCCAAAGAGCTTTAGAACAAGGCATAGTTTTCCCTGCTGGCTCTTTGGGCGTGGGATCAACCTCCAGACATATGGCGATTTTTATGCCTGCCGTGACGCCATGTGGGAAAGGGTGGTTTTGAGGCTGAAGGCAGCAGGAAAGCCTGCACCCCCCAGGTGTGTGGGGCTACGCAAGCCGTTCCCAAAGAGCTTTAGAATAAGGTATAGTTTTCCCTGCTGGCTCTTTGGGCGTGGGACCAACCTCTAGACATATGGCCATTTTTGGGCCTGGCGCGGCGCCAAGTGGGAAAGGGTGCTTTTGAGGCTGAAGGCAGCAGGAAAGCCTGCAGCCCCCAGGTGTGTGGGGCTACGCAAGCGGTTCCCAAAGAGCTTTAGAACAAGGCATAGTTTTCCCTGCTGGCTCTTTGGGCGTGGGACCAGTCTCCAGACATATGGCCATTTTTTTACCTTGAGCGACGCCAAGTGTGAAAGGGTGGTTTTGAGGCTGAAGGCAGCAGGAAAGTCTGCAGCCCGCAGATCTGAGGGGCCACGGAAGCGGTTCCCAAAGAGCTTTAGAATAAGGCATAGTTTTCCCTGCTGGCTCTTTGGGCGTGGGACCAGTCTCCAGACATATGGCCATTTTTGGGCCTGGCGTGACGCCATGTGGGAAAGGGTGGTTTTGAGGCTGAAGGCAGCAGGAAAGCCTGCAGCCCCCAGGTCTGTGGGGCTACGCAAGCGGTTCCCAAAGAGCTTTAGAACAAGGCATAGTTTTCCCTGCTGGCTCTTTCGGTGTAGGACCAATCTCCAGACATATGGCCATTTTTGGGCCTGGCGGCACGCCAATTTAGAGAGGATGGTTTTGAGGCTGAAGGCAGCAGGAAAGCCTGCAGCCCCCAGGTCTGTGGGGCCACGCAAGCGGTTCCCAAAGAGCTTTAGAACAAGGCATAGTTTTCCCTGCTGGCTCTTTGGGCGTGGGACCAGTCTCCAGACATATGGCCATTTTTGGGCCTGGCGCGGCGCCAAGTGGGAAAGGGTGGTTTTGAGGCTGAAGGCAGCAGGAAAGCCTGCAGCCCCCAGGTCTGTGGGGCTACGCAAGCGGTTCCCAAAGAGCTTTAGAACAAGGCATCGTTTTCCCTGCTGGCTCTTTGGGCGTGGAACAAATCTCCAGATATATGGCCATTTTTGGGCCTGGCGCGGCGCCATGTGGGAAAGGGTGGTTTTGAGGCTGAAGGCAGCAGGAAAGCCTGCAGCCCCCAGGTCTGTGGGGCTACGCAAGTGGTTCCCAAAGAGCTTTAGAACAAGGCATCGTTTTCCCTGCTGGCTCTTTGGGCGTGGGACCAACCTCCAGACATATGGCCATTTTTGTGCCTGGCGCGGCACCAAGTGGGAAAGGGTGGTTTTGAGGCTGAAGGCAGCAGGAAAGCCTGCAGCCCCCAGGTCTGTGGGGCTACGCAAGCGGTCCCCAAAGAGCTTTAGAACAAGGCATATTTTTCCCAGCTGGCTCTTTGGGCGTGGGACCAGTCTCCAGACATATGGCCATTTTTTTACCTTGAGCGACGCCAAGTGTGAAAGGGTGGTTTTGAGGCTGAAGGCAGCAGGAAAGTCTGCAGCCCGCAGGTGTGTGGGGCCACGGAAGCGGTTCCCAAAGAGCTTTATAACAAGGCATAGTTTTCCCTGCTGGCTCTTTGGGCGTGGATGAAATCTCTAGATATATGGCCATTTTTGGGCTTGGCGCGGCGCCATGTGGGAAAGGGTTGTTTTGAGGCTGAAGGCAGCAGGAAAGCCTGCAGCCCCCAGGTGTGTGGGGCTACGCAAGCGGTTCCCAAAGAGCTTTAGAACAAGGCATCGTTTTCCCTGCTGGCTATTTGGGCGTGGAACAAATCTCCAGATATATGGCCATTTTTGGGCCTGGCGCGGCGCCATGTGGGAAAGGGTGGTTTTGAGGCTGAAGGCAGCAGGAAAGCCTGCAGCCCCCAGGTCTGTGGGGCTACGCAAGAGGTCCCCAAAGAGCTTTAGAACAAGGCATAGTTTTCCCTGCTGGCTCTTTGGGTGTGGGACCAGTCTCCAGACATATGGCCATTTTTGTGCCTGGCGCGGGCCCAAGTGGGAAAGAGTGGTTTTGAGGCTGAAGGCAGCAGGAAAGCCTGCAGCCCCCAGGTGTGTGGGGCTACGCAAGCGGTTCCCAAAGAGCTTTAGAACAAGGCATAGTTTTCCCTGCTGGCTCTTTGGGCGTGGGACCAGTCTCCAGACATATGGCCATTTTTTTACCTTGAGCGACGCCAAGTGTGAAAGGGTGGTTTTGAGGCTGAAGGCAGCAGGAAAGTCTGCAGCCCGCAGATCTGTGGGGCCACGGAAGCGGTTCCCAAAGAGCTTTAGAATAAGGCATAGTTTTCCCTGCTGGCTCTTTGGGCGTGGGACCAGTCTCCAGACATATGGCCATTTTTGGGCCTGGTGTGACGCCATGTGGGAAAGGGTGGTTTTGAGGCTGAAGGCAGCAGGAAAGCCTGCAGCCCCCAGGTCTGTCGGGCTACGCAAGCGGTTCCCAAAGAGCTTTAGAACAAGGCATAGTTTTCCCTGCTGGCTCTTTGGGCGTGGGATCAACCTCCAGACATATGGCCATTTTTGGGCCTGGCGTGACGCCGTGTGGGAAAGGGTGGTTTTGAGGCTGAAGGCAGCAGGAAAGCTTGCAGCCCCCAGGTCTCTGGGGCCACCCAAGCGGTTCCCAAAGAGCTTTAGAACAAGGCATAGTTTTCCCTGCTGGCTCTTTGGGCGTGGGACCAGTGTCCAGACATATGGCCATTTTTGGGCCTGGCACGGGGCCAAGTGGGAAAGGGTGGTTTTGAGGCTGAAGGCAGCAGGAAAGCCTGCAGCCCCCAGGTCTGTGGGGCTACGCAAGCCGTTCCCAAAGAGCTTTAGAACAAGGCATAGTTTTCCCTGCTGGCTCTTTGGGCGTGGGACCAGTCTCCAGACATATGGCCATTTTTGGGCCTGGCTTGGCGCCATGTGGGAAAGGGTGGTTTTGAGGCTGAAGGCAGCAGGAAAGCCTGCAGCCCCCAGGTGTGTGGGGCTATGCAAGCGGTTCCCAAAGAGCTTTAGAACAAGGCATAGTTTTCCCTGCTGGCTCTTTGGGCGTGGGACCAGTCTCCAGACATATGGCCATTTTTGGGCCTGGCGTGACGCCATGTGGGAAAGGGTGGTTTTGAGGCTGAAGGTGCCAGAAAAGCCTGCAGCCCCCAGGTGTGTGGGGCTACGCAAGCAGTTCCCAAAGAGCTTTAGAACAAGGCATCGTTTTCCCTGCTGGCTCTTTGGGCGTGGGACCAACCTCCAGACATATGGCCATTTTTGGGCCTGGCGTGACGCCATGTGGGAAAGGGTGGTTTTGAAGCTGAAGGCAGCAGGAAAGCCTGCAGCCCCCAGGTCTGTGGGGCTACGCAAGCGGTTCCCAAAGAGCTTTAGAACAAGGCATAGTTTTCCCTGCTGGCTCTTTGGGCGTGGGATCAACCTCCAGACATATGGCCATTTTTGGGCCTGGCGTGACGCCAAGTGGGAAAGGGTGGTTTTGAGGCTGAAGGCAGCAGGAAAGCTTGCAGCCCCCAGGTCTGTGGGGCTACGCAAGAGGTCCCCAAAGAGCTTTAGAACAAGGCATAGTTTTCCCTGCTGGCTCTTTGGGCGTGGGACCAGTCTCCAGACATATGGCCATTTTTGTGCCTGGCGCGGGGCCAAGTGGGAAAGAGTGGTTTTGAGGCTGAAGGTGCCAGAAAAGCCTGCAGCCCCCAGGTCTTTGGGGCTACGCAAGCGGTTCCCAAAGAGCTTTAGAACAAGGCACAGTTTTCCCTGCTGGCTCTTTGGGCGTGGGACCAGTCTCCAGACATATGGCCATTTTTGGGCCTGGCGTGGCGCCAAGTGGAAAAGTGTGATTTTGAGGCTGAAGGCAGCAGGAAAGCATGCAGCCCCCAGGTGTGTGGGGCTACGCAAGCGGTTCCCAAAGAGCTTTAGTACAAGGCATAGTTTTCCCTGCTGGCTCTTTCGGTGTAGGACCAATCTCCAGACATAGGGCCATTTTTGTGCCTGGCGTGGCGCCATGTGGGAAAGGGTGGTTTTGAGGCTGAAGGCAGCAGGAAAGCCTGCAGCCCCCAGGTCTGTGGGGCCACGCAAGCGGTTCCCAAAGAGCTTTAGAACAAGGCATAATTTTCCCTGCTGGTTCTTTGGGCGTGGGACCAGTCTCCAGATATATGGCCATTATTGTGCCTGGCGCGGCGCCATATGGGAAAGGGTGGTTTTGAGGCCGAAGGCAGCAGGAAAGCCTGCAGCCCCCAGGTCTGTGGGGCCACGCAAGCGGTTCCCAAAGAGCTTTAGAATAAGGCATAGTTTTCCCTGCTGGCTCTTTGGGCGTGGGACCAACCTCCAGACATATGGCCATTTTTGGGCCTGGCGTGGCGCCATGTGGGAAAGGGTGGTTTTGAGGCTGAAGGCAGCAGGAAAGCCTGCAGCCCCCAGGTCTGTGGGGCTATGCAAGCGGTTCCCAAAGAGCTTTAGAACAAGGCATAGTTTTCCCTGCTGGCTCTTTGGGCGTGGGACCAGTCTCCAGCCATATGGCCATATTTGGGCCTGGCGTGAGGCCATGTGGGAAAGGGTGGTTTTGAGACTGAAGGTGCCAGAAAAGCCTGCAGCCCCCAGGTGTGTGGGGCTACGCAAGCAGTTCCCAAAGAGCTTTAGAACAAGGCATAGTTTTCCCTGCTGGCTCTTTGGGCGTGGGATCAACCTCCAGACATATGGCGATTTTTATGCCTGCCGTGACGCCATGTGGGAAAGGGTGGTTTTGAGGCTGAAGGCAGCAGGAAAGCCTGCAGCCCCCAGGTGTGTGGGGCTACGCAAGCCGTTCCCAAAGAGCTTTAGAATAAGGTATAGTTTTCCCTGCTGGCTCTTTGGGCGTGGGACCAACCTCTAGACATATGGCCATTTTTGGGCCTGGCGCGGCGCCAAGTGGGAAAGGGTGCTTTTGAGGCTGAAGGCAGCAGGAAAGCCTGCAGCCCCCAGGTGTGTGGGGCTACGCAAGCGGTTCCCAAAGAGCTTTAGAACAAGGCATAGTTTTCCCTGCTGGCTCTTTGGGCGTGGGACCAGTCTCCAGACATATGGCCATTTTTTTACCTTGAGCGACGCCAAGTGTGAAAGGGTGGTTTTGAGGCTGAAGGCAGCAGGAAAGTCTGCAGCCCGCAGATCTGAGGGGCCACGGAAGCGGTTCCCAAAGAGCTTTAGAATAAGGCATAGTTTTCCCTGCTGGCTCTTTGGGCGTGGGACCAGTCTCCAGACATATGGCCATTTTTGGGCCTGGCGTGACGCCATGTGGGAAAGGGTGGTTTTGAGGCTGAAGGCAGCAGGAAAGCCTGCAGCCCCCAGGTGTGTGGGGCTACGCAAGCGGTTCCCAAAGAGCTTTAGAACAAGGCATAGTTTTCCCTGCTGGCTCTTTCGGTGTAGGACCAATCTCCAGACATATGGCCATTTTTGGGCCTGGCGGCACGCCAATTTAGAGAGGATGGTTTTGAGGCTGAAGGCAGCAGGAAAGCCTGCAGCCCCCAGGTGTGTGGGGTCACGCAAGCGGTTCCCAAAGAGCTTTAGAACAAGGCTTAGTTTTCCCTGCTGGCTCTTTGGGCGTGGGACCAGTCTCCAGACATATGGCCATTTTTGGGCCTGGCGCGGCGCCAAGTGGGAAAGGGTGGTTTTGAGGCTGAAGGCAGCAGGAAAGCCTGCAGCCCCCAGGTCTGTGGGGCTACGCAAGCGGTTCCCAAAGAGCTTTAGAACAAGGCATCGTTTTCCCTGCTGGCTCTTTGGGCGTGGAACAAATCTCCAGATATATGGCCATTTTTGGGCCTGGCGCGGCGCCATGTGGGAAAGGGTGGTTTTGAGGCTGAAGGCAGCAGGAAAGCCTGCAGCCCCCAGGTCTGTGGGGCTACGCAAGTGGTTCCCAAAGAGCTTTAGAACAAGGCATAGTTTTCCCTGCTGGCTCTTTGGGCGTGGGACCAACCTCCAGACATATGGCCATTTTTGTGCCTGGCGCGGCACCAAGTGGGAAAGGGTGGTTTTGAGGCTGAAGGCAGCAGGAAAGCCTGCAGCCCCCAGGTCTGTGGGGCTACGCAAGCGGTCCCCAAAGAGCTTTAGAACAAGGTATAGTATTCTCTTCTGGCTCTTTGGGCGTGGGACCAGTCTCCAGATATATGGCGATTTTTGTGCCTGGCGTGACACCATGTGGGAAAGGGTGGTTTGGAGGCTGAAGGCAGCAGGAAAGCCTGCAGCCCCCAGGTGTGTGGGGCTACGCAAGCAGTTTCCAAAGAGCTTTAGAACAAGGCATAGTTTTCCCTGCTGGCTCTTTGGGCGTGGGACCAATCTCCAGACATATTGCCATATTTGGGCCTGGCGCGGCGCCAAGTGGGAAAGGGTGGTTTTGAGACTGAAGGCAGCAAGAAAGCCTGCAGCCCCCAGGTGTGTGGGGCTACGCAAGCGGTTCCCAAAGAGCTTTAGAACAAGGCATCGTTTTCCCTGCTGGCTCTTTGGGCGTGGAACAAATCTCCAGATATATGGCCATTTTTGGGCCTGGCGCGGCGCCATGTGGGAAAGGGTGGTTTTGAGGCTGAAGGCAGCAGGAAAGCCTGCAGCCCCCAGGTCTGTGGGGCTACGCAAGTGGTTCCCAAAGAGCTTTAGAACAAGGCATAGTTTTCCCTGCTGGCTCTTTGGGCGTGGGACCAGTCTCCAGATATATGGCCATTTTTGTGCCTGGCGTGACACCATGTGGGAAAGGGTGGTTTTGAGGCTGAAGGCAGCAGGAAAGCCTGCAGCCCCCAGGTGTGTGGGGCTACGCAAGCAGTTTCCAAAGAGCTTTAGAACAAGGCATAGTTTTCCCTGCTGGCTCTTTGGGCGTGGGACCAATCTCCAGACATATTGCCATATTTGGGCCTGGCGCGGCGCCAAGTGGGAAAGGGTGGTTTTGAGACTGAAGGCAGCAAGAAAGCCTGCAGCCCCCAGGTGTGTGGGGCTACGCAAGCGGTTCCCAAAGAGCTTTAGAACAAGGCATAGTTTTCCCTGCTGGCTCTTTGGGAAAGGGACCAATCTCCAGCCATATGGCCATTTTTGTGCCTGGCATGACGCCATGTGGGAAAGGGTGGTTTTGAGGCTGAAGGCAGCAGGAAAGCCTGCAGCCCCCAGGTGTGTGGTGCTACGCAAGCACTTCCCAAAGAGCTTTAGAACAAGGCATAGTTTTCCCTGCTGGCTCTTTGGGCGTGGGACCAGTCTCCAGACATATGGCCATTTTTGGGCCTGGCGTGACGCCATGTGGGAAAGGGTGGTTTTGAGGCTGAAGGCAGCAGGAAAGCCTGCAGCCCGCAGGTGTGTGGGGCTACGCAAGCGGTTCCCAAAGAGCTTTAGAACAAGGCATAGTTTTCCCTGCTGGCTCTTTGGGCGTGGGACCAGTCTCCAGACATATGGCCATTTTTGTGCCTGGCGTGATGCCATGTGGGAAAGGGTGGTTTTGAGGCTGAAGGCAGCAGGAAAGCCTGCAGCCCCCAGGTGTGTGGGGCTACGCAAGCGGTTCCCAAAGAGCTTTAGAACAAGGCATAGTTTTCCCTGCTGGCTCTTTGGGCGTGAGCCTAGTCTCCAGACATATGGCCATTTTTGTTCCTGGCGTGGGGCCAAGTGGGAAAGGGTGGTTTTGAGGCTGAAGGCAGCAGGAAAGCTTGCAGCCCCCAGGTGTGTGGGGCTACGCAAGCGGTTCCCAAAGAGCTTTAGAACAAGGCATAGTTTTCCCTGCTGGCTCTTTGGGCGTGGGACCAGTCTCCAGAAATATGGCCATTTTTGGGCCTGGCGCGGCGCCAAGTGTGAAAGGGTGGTTTTGAGGCTGAAGGCAGCAGGAAAGCCTGCAGCCCCCAGGTGTGTGGGGCTACGCAAGCGGTTCCCAAAGAGCTTTAGAATAAGGCATAGTTTTCCCTGCTGGCTCTTTGGGCGTGGGACCAGTCTCCAGACATATGGCCATTTTTGGGCCTGGCGCGGCGCCAAGTGGGAAAGGGTGGTTTTGAGGCTGAAGGCAGCAGGAAAGCCTGCAGCCCCCAGGTCTGTGGGGCTACGCAAGCGGTTCCCAAAGAGCTTTAGAACAAGGCATCGTTTTCCCTGCTGGCTCTTTGGGCGTGGAACAAATCTCCAGATATATGGCCATTTTTGGGCCTGGCGCGGCGCCATGTGGGAAAGGGTGGTTTTGAGGCTGAAGGCAGCAGGAAAGCCTGCAGCCCCCAGGTCTTTGGGGCTACGCAAGCGGTCCCCAAAGAGCTTTAGAACAAGGTATAGTATTCTCTTCTGGCTCTTTGGGCGTGGGACCAGTCTCCAGATATATGGCGATTTTTGTGCCTGGCGTGACACCATGTGGGAAAGGGTGGTTTTGAGGCTGAAGGCAGCAGGAAAGCCTGCAGCCCCCAGGTGTGTGGGGCTACGCAAGCAGTTTCCAAAGAGCTTTAGAACAAGGCATAGTTTTCCCTGCTGGCTCTTGGGGCGTGGGACCAATCTCCAGACATATTGCCATATTTGGGCCTGGCGCGGCGCCAAGTGGGAAAGGGTGGTTTTGAGACTGAAGGCAGCAAGAAAGCCTGCAGCCCCCAGGTGTGTGGGGCTACGCAAGCGGTTCCCAAAGAGCTTTAGAACAAGGCATCGTTTTCCCTGCTGGCTCTTTGGGCGTGGAACAAATCTCCAGATATATGGCCATTTTTGGGCCTGGCGCGGCGCCATGTGGGAAAGGGTGGTTTTGAGGCTGAAGGCAGCAGGAAAGCCTGCAGCCCCCAGGTGTGTGGGGCTACGCAAGTGGTTCCCAAAGAGCTTTAGAACAAGGCATAGTTTTCCCTGCTGGCTCTTTGGGCGTGGGACCAACCTCCAGACATATGGCCATTTTTGTGCCTGGCGCGGCACCAAGTGGGAAAGGGTGGTTTTGAGGCTGAAGGCAGCAGGAAAGCCTGCAGCCCCCAGGTCTGTGGGGCTACGCAAGCGGTCCCCAAAGAGCTTTAGAACAAGGTATAGTATTCTCTTCTGGCTCTTTGGGCGTGGGACCAGTCTCCAGATATATGGCGATTTTTGTGCCTGGCGTGACACCATGTGGGAAAGGGTGGTTTTGAGGCTGAAGGCAGCAGGAAAGCCTGCAGCCCCCAGGTGTGTGGGGCTACGCAAGCAGTTTCCAAAGAGCTTTAGAACAAGGCATAGTTTTCCCTGCTGGCTCTTTGGGCGTGGGACCAATCTCCAGACATATTGCCATATTTGGGCCTGGCGCGGCGCCAAGTGGGAAAGGGTGGTTTTGAGACTGAAGGCAGCAAGAAAGCCTGCAGCCCCCAGGTGTGTGGGGCTACGCAAGCGGTTCCCAAAGAGCTTTAGAACAAGGCATAGTTTTCCCTGCTGGCTCTTTGGGAAAGGGACCAATCTCCAGCCATATGGCCATTTTTGTGCCTGGCATGACGCCATGTGGGAAAGGGTGGTTTTGAGGCTGAAGGCAGCAGGAAAGCCTGCAGCCCCCAGGTCTGTGGGGCTACGCAAGCGGTTCCCAAAGAGCTTTAGAACAAGGCACAATTTTCCCTGCTGGCTCTTTGGGCGTGGGACCAGTCTCCAGACATATGGCCATTTTTGGGCCTGGCGTGACGCCAAGTGGGAAAGGGTGTTTTTGAGGCTGAAGGCAGCAGGAAAGCCTGCAGCCCCCAGGTGTGTGGTGCTACGCAAGCACTTCCCAAAGAGCTTTAGAACAAGGCATAGTTTTCCCTGCTGGCTCTTTGGGCGTGGGACCAGTCTCCAGACATATGGCCATTTTTGTGCCTGGCGTGACGCCATGTGGGAAAGGGTGGTTTTGAGGCTGAAGGCAGCAGGAAAGCCTGCAGCCCGCAGGTGTGTGGGGCTACGCAAGCGGTTGCCAAAGAGCTTTAGAACAAGGCATAGTTTTCCCTGCTGGCTCTTTGGGCGTGGGACCAGTCTCCAGACATATGGCCATTTTTGTGCCTGGCGTGATGCCATGTGGGAAAGGGTGGTTTTGAGGCTGAAGGCAGCAGGAAAGCCTGCAGCCCCCAGGTGTGTGGGGCTACGCAAGCGGTTCCCAAAGAGCTTTAGAACAAGGCATAGTTTTCCCTGCTGGCTCTTTGGGCGTGGGACCAACCTCCAGACATATGGCCATTTTTGTGCCTGGCGCGGCACCAAGTGGGAAAGGGTGCTTTTGAGGCTGAAGGCAGCAGGAAAGCCTGCAGCCCCCAGGTCTGTGGGGCTACGCAAGCGGTCCCCAAAGAGCTTTAGAACAAGGCATAGTATTCCCTTCTGGCTCTTTGGGCGTGGGACCAGTCTCCAGATATATGGCGATTTTTGTGCCTGGCGTGACACCATGTGGGAAAGGGTGGTTTTGAGGCTGAAGGATGCAGGAAAGCCTGCAGCCCCCAGGTGTGTGGGGCTACGCAAGCAGTTTCCAAAGAGCTTTAGAACAAGGCATAGTTTTCCCTGCTGGCTCTTTGGGCGTGGGACCAATCTCCAGACATATTGCCATATTTGGGCCTGGCGCGGCGCCAAGTGGGAAAGGGTGGTTTTGAGACTGAAGGCAGCAGGAAAGCCTGCAGCCCCCAGGTGTGTGGGGCTACGCAAGCGGTTCCCAAAGAGCTTTAGAACAAGGCATAGTTTTCCCTGCTGGCTCTTTGGGAAAGGGACCAATCTCCAGCCATATGGCCATTTTTGTGCCTGGCATGACGCCGTGTGGGAAAGGGTGGTTTTGAGGCTGAAGGCAGCAGGAAAGCCTGCAGCCCCCAGGTGTGTGGGGCTACGCAAGCGGTTCCCAAAGAGCTTTAGAACAAGGCACAATTTTCCCTGCTGGCTCTTTGGGCGTGGGACCAGTCTCCAGACATATGGCCATTTTTGTGCCTGGCGTGACGCCATGTGGGAAAGGGTGTTTTTGAGGCTGAAGGCAGCAGGAAAGCCTGCAGCCCCCAGGTCTGTGGTGCTACGCAAGCACTTCCCAAAGAGCTTTAGAACAAGGCATAGTTTTCCCTGCTGGCTCTTTGGGCGTGGGACCAGTCTCCAGATATATGACCATTTTTGGGCCTGGCGCGGCGCCAAGTGGGAAAGGGTGATTTTGAGGCTGAAGGCAGCAGGAAAGCCTGCAGCCCCCAGGTGTGTGGGACTACGCAAGTGCTTCCCAAAGAGCTTTAGAACAAGGCATAGTTTTCCCTGCTGGCTCTTTGGGCGTGGGACCAGTCTCCAGACATATGGCCATTTTTGTGCCTGGCGTGACGCCATGTGGGAAAGGGTGGTTTTGAGGCTGAAGGCAGCAGGAAAGCCTGCAGCCCGCAGGTGTGTGGGGCTACGCAAGCGGTTCCCAAAGAGCTTTAGAACAAGGCATAGTTTTCCCTGCTGGCTCTTTGGGCGTGGGACCAACCTCCAGACATATGGCCATTTTTGTGCCTGGCGTGATGCCATGTGGGAAAGGGTGGTTTTGAGGCTGAAGGCAGCAGGAAAGCCTGCAGCCCCCAGGTGTGTGGGGCTACGCAAGCGGTTCCCAAAGAGCTTTAGAACAAGGCATAGTTTTCCCTGCTGGCTCTTTGGGCGTGAGCCTAGTCTCCAGACATATGGCCATTTTTGTTCCTGGCGTGGGGCCAAGTGGGAAAGGGTGGTTTTGAGGCTGAAGGCAGCAGGAAAGCTTGCAGCCCCCAGGTGTGTGGGGCTACGCAAGCGGTTCCCAAAGAGCTTTAGAACAAGGCATAGTTTTCCCTGCTGGCTCTTTGGGCGTGGGACCAGTCTCCAGAAATATGGCCATTTTTGGGCCTGGCGCGGCGCCAAGTGTGAAAGGGTGGTTTTGAGGCTGAAGGCAGCAGGAAAGCCTGCAGCCCCCAGGTGTGTGGGGCTACGCAAGCGGTTCCCAAAGAGCTTTAGAATAAGGCATAGTTTTCCCTGCTGGCTCTTTGGGCGTGGGACCAGTCTCCAGACATATGGCCATTTTTGGGCCTGGCGCGGCGCCAAGTGGGAAAGGGTGGTTTTGAGGCTGAAGGCAGCAGGAAAGCCTGCAGCCCCCAGGTCTGTGGGGCTACGCAAGCGGTTCCCAAAGAGCTTTAGAACAAGGCATCGTTTTCCCTGCTGGCTCTTTGGGCGTGGAACAAATCTCCAGATATATGGCCATTTTTGGGCCTGGCGCGGCGCCATGTGGGAAAGGGTGGTTTTGAGGCTGAAGGCAGCAGGAAAGCCTGCAGCCCCCAGGTCTGTGGGGCTACGCAAGTGGTTCCCAAAGAGCTTTAGAACAAGGCATAGTTTTCCCTGCTGGCTCTTTGGGCGTGGGACCAACCTCCAGACATATGGCCATTTTTGTGCCTGGCGCGGCACCAAGTGGGAAAGGGTGGTTTTGAGGCTGAAGGCAGCAGGAAAGCCTGCAGCCCCCAGGTCTTTGGGGCTACGCAAGCGGTCCCCAAAGAGCTTTAGAACAAGGTATAGTATTCTCTTCTGGCTCTTTGGGCGTGGGACCAGTCTCCAGATATATGGCGATTTTTGTGCCTGGCGTGACACCATGTGGGAAAGGGTGGTTTTGAGGCTGAAGGCAGCAGGAAAGCCTGCAGCCCCCAGGTGTGTGGGGCTACGCAAGCAGTTTCCAAAGAGCTTTAGAACAAGGCATAGTTTTCCCTGCTGGCTCTTTGGGCGTGGGACCAATCTCCAGACATATTGCCATATTTGGGCCTGGCGCGGCGCCAAGTGGGAAAGGGTGGTTTTGAGGCTGAAGGCAGCAAGAAAGCCTGCAGCCCCCAGGTGTGTGGGGCTACGCAAGCGGTTCCCAAAGAGCTTTAGAACAAGGCATCGTTTTCCCTGCTGGCTCTTTGGGCGTGGAACAAATCTCCAGATATATGGCCATTTTTGGGCCTGGCGCGGCGCCAAGTGTGAAAGGGTGGTTTTGAGGCTGAAGGCAGCAGGAAAGCCTGCAGCCCCCAGGTGTGTGGGGCTACGCAAGC
The DNA here is from genome assembly GCF_963924245.1 of Chroicocephalus ridibundus. NCBI lineage: Eukaryota > Metazoa > Chordata > Aves > Charadriiformes > Laridae > Chroicocephalus > Chroicocephalus ridibundus. The sequence goes on from NW_026961717.1 coordinate 847,534, forward strand.
GGTTCCCAAAGAGCTTTAGAATAAGGCATAGTTTTCCCTGCTGGCTCTTTGGGCGTGGGACCAGTCTCCAGACATATGGCCATTTTTGGGCCTGGCGCGGCGCCATGTGGGAAAGGGTGGTTTTGAGGCTGAAGGCAGCAGGAAAGCCTGCAGCCCCCAGGTCTGTGGGGCTACGCAAGCGGTTCCCAAAGAGCTTTAGAACAAGGCATCGTTTTCCCTGCTGGCTCTTTGGGCGTGGAACAAATCTCCAGATATATGGCCATTTTTGGGCCTGGCGCGGCGCCATGTGGGAAAGGGTGGTTTTGAGGCTGAAGGCAGCAGGAAAGCCTGCAGCCCCCAGGTCTGTGGGGCTACGCAAGCGGTCCCCAAAGAGCTTTAGAACAAGGTATAGTATTCTCTTCTGGCTCTTTGGGCGTGGGACCAGTCTCCAGATATATGGCGATTTTTGTGCCTGGCGTGACACCATGTGGGAAAGGGTGGTTTTGAGGCTGAAGGCAGCAGGAAAGCCTGCAGCCCCCAGGTGTGTGGGGCTACGCAAGCAGTTTCCAAAGAGCTTTAGAACAAGGCATAGTTTTCCCTGCTGGCTCTTTGGGCGTGGGACCAATCTCCAGACATATTGCCATATTTGGGCCTGGCGCGGCGCCATGTGGGAAAGGGTGGTTTTGAGACTGAAGGCAGCAAGAAAGCCTGCAGCCCCCAGGTGTGTGGGGCTACGCAAGCGGTTCCCAAAGAGCTTTAGAACAAGGCATAGTTTTCCCTGCTGGCTCTTTGGGAAAGGGACCAATCTCCAGCCATATGGCCATTTTTGTGCCTGGCATGACGCCATGTGGGAAAGGGTGGTTTTGAGGCTGAAGGCAGCAGGAAAGCCTGCAGCCCCCAGGTCTGTGGGGCTACGCAAGCGGTTCCCAAAGAGCTTTAGAACAAGGCACAATTTTCCCTGCTGGCTCTTTGGGCGTGGGACCAGTCTCCAGACATATGGCCATTTTTGGGCCTGGCGTGACGCCAAGTGGGAAAGGGTGTTTTTGAGGCTGAAGGCAGCAGGAAAGCCTGCAGCCCCCAGGTGTGTGGTGCTACGCAAGCACTTCCCAAAGAGCTTTAGAACAAGGCATAGTTTTCCCTGCTGGCTCTTTGGGCGTGGGACCAGTCTCCAGATATATGACCATTTTTGGGCCTGGCGCGGCGCCAAGTGGGAAAGGGTGATTTTGAGGCTGAAGGCAGCAGGAAAGCCTGCAGCCCCCAGGTGTGTGGGGCTACGCAAGTGCTTCCCAAAGAGCTTTAGAACAAGGCATAGTTTTCCCTGCTGGCTCTTTGGGCGTGGGACCAGTCTCCAGACATATGGCCATTTTTGTGCCTGGCGTGACGCCATGTGGGAAAGGGTGGTTTTGAGGCTGAAGGCAGCAGGAAAGCCTGCAGCCCGCAGGTGTGTGGGGCTACGCAAGCGGTTGCCAAAGAGCTTTAGAACAAGGAATAGTTTTCCCTGCTGGCTCTTTGGGCGTGGGACCAGTCTCCAGACATATGGCCATTTTTGTGCCTGGCGTGATGCCATGTGGGAAAGGGTGGTTTTGAGGCTGAAGGCAGCAGGAAAGCCTGCAGCCCCCAGGTGTGTGGGGCTACGCAAGCGGTTCCCAAAGAGCTTTAGAACAAGGCATAGTTTTCCCTGCTGGCTCTTTGGGCGTGGGACCAACCTCCAGACATATGGCCATTTTTGTGCCTGGCGCGGCACCAAGTGGGAAAGGGTGCTTTTGAGGCTGAAGGCAGCAGGAAAGCCTGCAGCCCCCAGGTCTGTGGGGCTACGCAAGCGGTCCCCAAAGAGCTTTAGAACAAGGCATAGTATTCCCTTCTGGCTCTTTGGGCGTGGGACCAGTCTCCAGATATATGGCGATTTTTGTGCCTGGCGTGACACCATGTGGGAAAGGGTGGTTTTGAGTCTGAAGGATGCAGGAAAGCCTGCAGCCCCCAGGTGTGTGGGGCTACGCAAGCAGTTTCCAAAGAGCTTTAGAACAAGGCATAGTTTTCCCTGCTGGCTCTTTGGGCGTGGGACCAATCTCCAGACATATTGCCATATTTGGGCCTGGCGCGGCGCCAAGTGGGAAAGGGTGGTTTTGAGACTGAAGGCAGCAGGAAAGCCTGCAGCCCCCAGGTGTGTGGGGCTACGCAAGCGGTTCCCAAAGAGCTTTAGAACAAGGCATAGTTTTCCCTGCTGGCTCTTTGGGAAAGGGACCAATCTCCAGCCATATGGCCATTTTTGTGCCTGGCATGACGCCATGTGGGAAAGGGTGGTTTTGAGGCTGAAGGCAGCAGGAAAGCCTGCAGCCCCCAGGTCTGTGGGGCTACGCAAGCGGTTCCCAAAGAGCTTTAGAACAAGGCACAATTTTCCCTGCTGGCTCTTTGGGCGTGGGACCAGTCTCCAGACATATGGCCATTTTTGGGCCTGGCGTGACGCCAAGTGGGAAAGGGTGTTTTTGAGGCTGAAGGCAGCAGGAAAGCCTGCAGCCCCCAGGTGTGTGGTGCTACGCAAGCACTTCCCAAAGAGCTTTAGAACAAGGCATAGTTTTCCCTGCTGGCTCTTTGGGCGTGGGACCAGTCTCCAGATATATGACCATTTTTGGGCCTGGCGCGGCGCCAAGTGGGAAAGGGTGATTTTGAGGCTGAAGGCAGCAGGAAAGCCTGCAGCCCCCAGGTGTGTGGGGCTACGCAAGTGCTTCCCAAAGAGCTTTAGAACAAGGCATAGTTTTCCCTGCTGGCTCTTTGGGCGTGGGACCAGTCTCCAGACATATGGCCATTTTTGTGCCTGGCGTGACGCCATGTGGGAAAGGGTGGTTTTGAGGCTGAAGGCAGCAGGAAAGCCTGCAGCCCGCAGGTGTGTGGGGCTACGCAAGCGGTTCCCAAAGAGCTTTAGAACAAGGCATAGTTTTCCCTGCTGGCTCTTTGGGCGTGGGACCAGTCTCCAGACATATGGCCATTTTTGTGCCTGGCGTGATGCCATGTGGGAAAGGGTGGTTTTGAGGCTGAAGGCAGCAGGAAAGCCTGCAGCCCCCAGGTGTGTGGGGCTACGCAAGCGGTTCCCAAAGAGCTTTAGAACAAGGCATAGTTTTCCCTGCTGGCTCTTTGGGCGTGAGCCTAGTCTCCAGACATATGGCCATTTTTGTTCCTGGCGTGGGGCCAAGTGGGAAAGGGTGGTTTTGAGGCTGAAGGCAGCAGGAAAGCTTGCAGCCCCCAGGTGTGTGGGGCTACGCAAGCGGTTCCCAAAGAGCTTTAGAACAAGGCATAGTTTTCCCTGCTGGCTCTTTGGGCGTGGGACCAGTCTCCAGAAATATGGCCATTTTTGGGCCTGGCGCGGCGCCAAGTGTGAAAGGGTGGTTTTGAGGCTGAAGGCAGCAGGAAAGCCTGCAGCCCCCAGGTGTGTGGGGCTACGCAAGCGGTTCCCAAAGAGCTTTAGAACAAGGCATAGTTTTCCCTGCTGGCTCTTTGGGCGTGGGACCAGTCTCCAGACATATGGCCATTTTTGGGCCTGGCGCGGCGCCAAGTGGGAAAGGGTGGTTTTGAGGCTGAAGGCAGCAGGAAAGACTGCACCCCAGGTCTGTGGGGCTACGCAAGCCGTTCCCAAAGAGGTTTAGAACAAGGCATAGTTTTCCCTGCTGGCTCTTTGGGCGTGGGACCAGTCTCCAGACATATGGCCATTTTTGGGCCTGGCGTGACGCCATGTGGGAAAGGGTGGTTTTGAGGCTGAAGGTGCCAGAAAAGCGTGCAGCCCCCAGGTGTGTGGGGCTACGCAAGCGGTTCCCAAAGAGCTTTAGAACAAGGCATAGTTTTCCCTGCTGGCTCTTTCGGTGTAGGACCAATCTCCAGACATATGGCCATTTTTGTGCCTGGCGTGGCGCCATGTGGGAAAGGGTGGTTTTGAGGTTGAATGCAGCAGGAAAGCCTGCAGCCCCCAGGTCTGTGGGGCTACGCAAGTGGTTCCCAAAGAGCTTTAGAACAAGGCATAGCTTTCCCTGCTGGCTCTTTGGGCGTGGGACCGGTCTCCAGACATATGGCCATTTTTGGGCCTGGCGTGACGCCATGTGGGAAAGGGTGGTTTTGAGGCTGAAGGTGCCAGAAAATCCTGCAGCCCCCAGGTGTGTGGGGCTACGCAAGCGGTTCCCAAAGAGCTTTAGAACAAGGCATAGTTTTCCCTGCTGGCTCTTTGGGCGTGGGACCAGTCTCCAGACATATGGCCATTTTTGGGCATGGCGTGACGCCATGTGGGAAAGGGTGGTTTTGAGGCTGAAGGCAGCAGGAAAGCCTGCAGCCCCCAGGTGTGTGGGGCTACGCAAGCGGTTCCCAAAGAGCTTTAGAACAAGGCATAGTTTTCCCTGCTGGCTCTTTGGGAAAGGGACCAGTCTCCAGACATATGGCCATTTTTGGGCCTGGCGTGGCGCCAAGTGGGAAAGGGTGGTTTTGAGGCTGAAGGCAGCAGGAAAGCCTGCAGCCCCCAGGTCTTTGGGGCCACGCAAGCGGTTCCCAAAGAGCTTTAGAACAAGGCATCGTTTTCCCTGCTGGCTCTTTGGGCGTGGAACAAATCTCCAGATATATGGCCATTTTTGGGCCTGGCGCGGCGCCATGTGGGAAAGGGTTGTTTTGAGGCTGAAGGCAGCAGGAAAGCCTGCAGCCCCCAGGTGTGTGGGGCTACGCAAGCGGTTCCCAAAGAGCTTTAGAACAAGGCATCGTTTTCCCTGCTGGCTCTTTGGGCGTGGGACCAGTCTCCAGACATATGGCCATTTTTGGGCCTGGCGCGGCGCCAAGTGGGAAAGGGTGGTTTTGAGGCTGAAGGCAGCAGGAAAGACTGCACCCCAGGTCTGTGGGGCTACGCAAGCCGTTCCCAAAGAGGTTTAGAACAAGGCATAGTTTTCCCTGCTGGCTCTTTGGGCGTGGGACCAGTCTCCAGACATATGGCCATTTTTGGGCCTGGCGTGACGCCATGTGGGAAAGGGTGGTTTTGAGGCTGAAGGTGCCAGAAAAGCGTGCAGCCCCCAGGTGTGTGGGGCTACGCAAGCGGTTCCCAAAGAGCTTTAGAACAAGGCATCGTTTTCCCTGCTGGCTCTTTGGGCGTGGGACCAGTCTCCAGACATATGGCCATTTTTGGGCCTGGCGCGGCGCCAAGTGGGAAAGGGTGGTTTTGAGGCTGAAGGCAGCAGGAAAGACTGCACCCCAGGTCTGTGGGGCTACGCAAGCGGTTCCCAAAGAGCTTTAGAACAAGGCATAGTTTTCCCTGCTGGCTCTTTGGGCGTGGGACCAGTCTCCAGACATATGGCCATTTTTGGGCCTGGCGTGACGCCATGTGGGAAAGGGTGGTTTTGAGGCTGAAGGTGCCAGAAAAGCGTGCAGCCCCCAGGTGTGTGGGGCTACGCAAGCGGTTCCCAAAGAGCTTTAGAACAAGGCATAGCTTTCCCTGCTGGCTCTTTGGGCGTGGGACCAGTCTCCAGACATATGGCCATTTTTGGGCCTGGCGTGACGCCATGTGGGAAAGGGTGGTTTTGAGGCTGAAGGTGCCAGAAAATCCTGCAGCCCCCAGGTGTGTGGGGCTACGCAAGCGGTTCCCAAAGAGCTTTAGAACAAGGCATAGTTTTCCCTGCTGGCTCTTTGGGCGTGGGACCAGTCTCCAGACATATGGCCATTTTTGGGCCTGGCGTGACGCCATGTGGGAAAGGGTGGTTTTGAGGCTGAAGGCAGCAGGAAAGCCTGCAGCCCCCAGGTGTGTGGGGCTACGCAAGCGGTTCCCAAAGAGCTTTAGAACAAGGCATATTTTTCCCTGCTGGCTCTTTGGGAAAGGGACCAGTCTCCAGACATATGGCCATTTTTGGGCCTGGCGTGACGCCATGTGGGAAAGGGTGGTTTTGAGGCTGAAGGCAGCAGGAAAGCCTGCAGCCCCCAGGTCTTTGGGGCCACGCAAGCGGTTCCCAAAGAGCTTTAGAACAAGGCATCGTTTTCCCTGCTGGCTCTTTGGGCGTGGAACAAATCTCCAGATATATGGCCATTTTTGGGCCTGGCGCGGCGCCATGTGGGAAAGGGTTGTTTTGAGGCTGAAGGCAGCAGGAAAGCCTGCAGCCCCCAGGTGTGTGGGGCTACGCAAGCGGTTCCCAAAGAGCTTTAGAACAAGGCATCGTTTTCCCTGCTGGCTCTTTGGTCGTGGGACCAGTCTCCAGACATATGGCCATTTTTGGGCCTGGCGCGGCGCCAAGTGGGAAAGGGTGGTTTTGAGGCTGAAGGCAGCAGGAAAGCCTGCAGCCCCCAGGTCTGTGGGGCTACGCAAGCGGTTCCCAAAGAGCTTTAGAACAAGGCATAGTTTTCCCTGCTGGCTCTTTGGGCGTGGGACCAGTCTCCAGACATATGGCCATTTTTGTGCCTGGCGCGGGGCCAAGTGGAAAAGGGTCGTTTTGAGGCTGAAGGCAGCAAGAAAGCCTGCAGCCCCCAGGTGTGTGGGGCTACGCAAGCGGTTCCCAAAGAGCTTTAGAACAAGGCATAGTTTTCCCTGCTGGCTCTTTGGCCATGGGACCAGTCTCCAGACATATGGCCATTTTTGGGCCTGGCGCGGCGCCATGTGGGAAAGGGTGTTTTTGAGGCTGAAGGCAGCAGGAAAGCCTGCAGCCCGCAGGTGTGTGGGGCTACACAAGCGGTTCCCAAAGAGCTTTAGAACAAGGCATAGTTTTCCCTGCTGGTTCTTTGGGCGTGGGACCAACCTCCAGACATATGGCCATTTTTGTGCCTGGCGCGGCGCCAAGTGGGAAAGGGTGGTTTTGAGGCTGAAGAGAGCAGGAAAGCCTGCAGCCCCCAGGTCTGTGGGGCCACGCAAGCTGTTCCCAAAGAGCTTTAGAATAAGGCATAATTTTCCCTGCTGGCTCTTTGGGCGTGGGACCAAACTCCAGACATATGTCCATTTTTGTGCCTGGCGCGGCGCCAAGTGGGAAAGGGTGGTTTTGAGGCTGAAGGCAGCAGGAAAGCCTGCAGCCCCCAGGTGTGTGGGGCCACGCAAGCGGTTCCCAAAGAGCTTTAGAACAAGGCATAGTTTTCCCTGCTGGTTCTTTGGGCGTGGAACCAATCTCCAGATATATGGCCATTTTTGTGCGTGGCGCAGCGCCATGAGGGAAAGGGTGGTTTTGAGGCTGAAGGCAGCAGGAAAGCCTGCAGCCCCCAGGTGTGTGGGGCTACGCAAGCGGTTCCCAAAGAGCTTTAGAACAAGGCATAGTTTTCCCTGCTGGCTCTTTGGGCGTGGGACCAATCTCTAGCCATATGGCCATTTTTGTGCCTTGCGCGGCGCCAAGTGGGAAAGGGTGGTTTTGAGGCTGAAGGCAGCAGGAAAGCCTGCAGCCCCCAGGTCTGTGGGGCTACGCAAGCGGTTCCCAAAGAGCTTTAGAACAAGGCATAGTTTTCCCTGCTGGCTCTTTGGGCGTGGAACAAATCTCCATATATATGGCCATTTTTGTGCCTGGCGCGGCGCCATGTGGGAAAGGGTGGTTTTGAGGCTGAAGGCAGCAGGAAAGCCTGCAGCCCCCAGGTCTGTGGGGCTACGCAAGCGGTTCCCAAAGAGCTTTAGAACAAGGCATAGTTTTCCCTGCTGGCTCTTTGGGTGTGGGACCAGTCTCCAGACATATGGCCATTTTTGGGCCTGGCGCGGGGCCAAGTGGGAAAGGGTGGTTTTGAGGCTGAAGGCAGCAGGAAAGCCTGCAGCCCCCAGGTGTGTGGGGCTACGCAAGCGGTTCCCAAAGAGCTTTAGAACAAGGCATAGTATTCCCCTCTGGCTCTTTGGGCGTGGGACCAACCTCCAGACATATGGCCATTTTTGTGCCTGGCGTGACGCCATGTGGGAAAGGGTGGTTTTGAGGCTGAAGGCAGCAGGAAAGCCTGCAGCCCCCAGGTCTGTGGGGCTACGCAAGCGGTTTGCAAAGAGCTTTAGAACAAGGCATAGTTTTCCCTGCTGGCTCTTTGGGCGTGGGACCAATCTCCAGCCATATGGCCATTTTTGGGCCTGGCGTGACGCCGTGAGGGAAAGGGTGGTTTTGAGGCTGAAGGTGCCAGAAAATCCTGCAGCCCCCAGGTGTGTGGGGCTACGCAAGCGGTTCCCAAAGAGCTTTAGAACAAGGCACAGTTTTCCCTGCTGGCTCTTTGGGCGTGGGACCAACCTCCAGACATATGGCCATTTTTGTACCTGGCGTGGCGCCAAGTGGGAAAGGGTGGTTTTGAGGCTGAAGGCAGCAGGAAAGCCTGCAGCCCCCAGGTCTGTGGGGCTACGCAAGCGGTTCCCAAAGAGCTTTAGAACAAGGCATAGTTTTCCCTGCTGGCTCTTTGGGCGTGCGACCAGTCTCCAGACATATGGCCATTTTTGGGCCTGGCGCGGGGCCAAGTGGGAAAGGGTGGTTTTGAGGCTGAAGGCAGCAGGAAAGCCTGCAGCCCCCAGGTGTGTGGGGCTACGCAAGCGGTTCCCAAAGAGCTTTAGAACAAGGCATAGTATTCCCCTCTGGCTCTTTGGGCGTGGGACCAACCTCCAGACATATGGCCATTTTTGTGCCTGGCGTGACGCCATGTGGGAAAGGGTGGTTTTGAGGCTGAAGGCAGCAGGAAAGCCTGCAGCCCGCAGGTGTGTGGGGCTACGCAAGCGGTTGCCAAAGAGCTTTAGAACAAGGCATAGTTTTCCCTGCTGGCTCTTTGGGCGTGGGACCAATCTCCAGCCATATGGCCATTTTTGGGCCTGGCGTGACGCCGTGAGGGAAAGGGTGGTTTTGAGGCTGAAGGCAGCAGGAAAGCCTGCAGCCCCCAGGTGTGTGGGGCTACGCAAGCGGTTCCCAAAGAGCTTTAGAACAAGGCACAGTTTTCCCTGCTGGCTCTTTGGGCGTGGGACCAACCTCCAGACATATGGCCATTTTTGTACCTGGCGTGGCGCCAAGTGGGAAAGGGTGGTTTTGAGGCTGAAGGCAGCAGGAAAGCCTGCAGCCCCCAGGTGTGTGGGGCTACGCAAGCGGTTCCCAAAGAGCTTTAGAACAAGGCATAGTTTTCCCTGCTGGCTCTTTGGGCGTGGGACCAGTCTCCAGACATATGGCCATTTTTGTGCCTGGCGTGACGCCATGTGGGAAAGGGTGGTTTTGAGGCTGAAGGCAGCAGGAAAGCCTGCAGCCCCCAGGTGTGTGGGGCTACGCAAGCGGTTCCCAAAGAGCTTTAGAACAAGGCATAGTTTTCCCTGCTGGCTCTTTGGGCGTGGGACCAAACTCCAGACATATGGCCATTTTTGTGCCTGGCGCGGGGCCAAGTGGGAAAGGGTGGTTTTGAGGCTGAAGGCAGCAGGAAAGCCTGCAGCCCCCAGGTCTGTGGGGCCACGCAAGCGGTTCCCAAAGAGCTTTAGAATAAGGCTTCGTTTTCCCTGCTGGTTCTTTGGGCGTGGAACCAATCTCCAGATATATGGCCATTTTTGTGCGTGGCGCAGCGCCATGTAGGAAAGGGTGGTTTTGAGGCTGAAGGCAGCAGGAAAGCCTGCAGCCCCCAGGTGTGTGGGGCTACGCAAGCGGTTTGCAAAGAGCTTTAGAACAAGGCATAGTTTTCCCTGCTGGCTCTTTGGGCGTGGGACCAATCTCCAGCCATATGGCCATTTTTGTGCCTTGCGCGGCGCCAAGTGGGAAAGGGTGGTTTTGAGGCTGAAGGCAGCAGGAAAGCCTGCAGCCCCCAGGTCTGTGGGGCTACGCAAGCGGTTCCCAAAGAGCTTTAGAACAAAGCATCGTTTTCCCTGCTGGCTCTTTGGGCGTGGAACAAATCTCCATATATATGGCCATTTTTGTGCCTGGCGCGGCGCCATGTGGGAAAGGGTGGTTTTGAGGCTGAAGGCAGCAGGAAAGCCTGCAGCCCCCAGGTCTGTGGGGCTACGCAAGAGGTCCCCAAAGAGCTTTAGAACAAGGCATAGTTTTCCCTGCTGGCTCTTTGGGCGTGGGACCAATCTCCAGCCATATGGCCATTTTTGGGCCTGGCGTGACGCCGTGAGGGAAAGGGTGGTTTTGAGGCTGAAGGTGCCAGAAAAGCCTGCAGCCCCCAGGTGTGTGGGGCTACGCAAGCGGTTCCCAAAAAGCTTTAGAACAAGGCATCGTTTTCCCTGCTGGCTCTTTGGGCGTGGAACAAATCTCCATATATATGGCCATTTTTGTGCCTGGCGCGGCGCCATGTGGGAAAGGGTGGTTTTGAGGCTGAAGGCAGCAGGAAAGCCTGCAGCCCCCAGGTGTGTGGGGCTACGCAAGCGGTTCCCAAAGAGCTTTAGAACATAGCATAGTTTTCCCTGCTGGCTCTTTGGGCGTGGGACCAGTCTCCAGACATATGGCCATTTTTGGGCCTGGCGCGGGGCCAAGTGGGAAAGGGTGGTTTTGAGGCTGAAGGCAGCAGGAAAGCCTGCAGCCCCCAGGTGTGTGGGGCTACGCAAGCGGTTCCCAAAGAGCTTTAGAACAAGGCATAGTATTCCCCTCTGGCTCTTTGGGCGTGGGACCAACCTCCAGACATATGGCCATTTTTGGGCCTGGCGTGACGCCATGTGGGAAAGGGTGGTTTTGAGGCTGAAGGCAGCAGGAAAGCCTGCAGCCCCCAGGTGTGTGGGGCTACGCAAGCGGTTTGCAAAGAGCTTTAGAACAAGGCATAGTTTTCCCTGCTGGCTCTTTGGGCGTGGGACCAATCTCCAGCCATATGGCCATTTTTGGGCCTGGCGTGACGCCGTGAGGGAAAGGGTGGTTTTGAGGCTGAAGGTGCCAGAAAAGCCTGCAGCCCCCAGGTGTGTGGGGCTACGCAAGCGGTTCCCAAAGAGCTTTAGAACAAGGCACAGTTTTCCCTGCTGGCTCTTTGGGCGTGGGACCAACCTCCAGACATATGGCCATTTTTGTACCTGGCGTGGCGCCAAGTGGGAAAGGGTGGTTTTGAGGCTGAAGGCAGCAGGAAAGCCTGCAGCCCCCAGGTCTGTGGGGCTACGCAAGCGGTTCCCAAAGAGCTTTAGAACAAGGCATAGTTTTCCCTGCTGGCTCTTTGGGCGTGGGACCAGTCTCCAGACATATGGCCATTTTTGTGCCTGGCGTGACGCCATGTGGGAAAGGGTGGTTTTGAGGCTGAAGGCAGCAGGAAAGCCTGCAGCCCCCAGGTGTGTGGGGCTACGCAAGCGGTTCCCAAAGAGCTTTAGAACAAGGCATAGTTTTCCCTGCTGGCTCTTTGGGCGTGGGACCAACCTCCAGACATATGGCCATTTTTGTGCCTGGCGCGGCGCCAAGTGGGAAAGGGTGCTTTTGAGGCTGAAGAGAGCAGGAAAGCCTGCAGCCCCCAGGTGTGTGGGGCTACGCAAGCGGTTCCCAAAGAGCTTTAGAATAAGGCATAATTTTCCCTGCTGGCTCTTTGGGCGTGGGACCAGTCTCCAGACATATGGCCATTTTTGTGCCTGGCGCGGGGCCAAGTGGGAAAGGGTGGTTTTGAGGCTGAAGGCAGCAGGAAAGCCTGCAGCCCCCAGGTCTGTGGGGCCACGCAAGCGGTTCCCAAAGAGCTTTAGAATAAGGCTTCGTTTTCCCTGCTGGTTCTTTGGGCGTGGAACCAATCTCCAGATATATGGCCATTTTTGTCCGTGGCGCAGCGCCATGTGGGAAAGGGTGGTTTTGAGGCTGAAGGCAGCAGGAAAGCCTGCAGCCCCCAGGTGTGTGGGGCTACGCAAGCGGTTCCCAAAGAGCTTTAGAACAAGGCATAGTTTTCCCTGCTGGCTCTTTGGGCGTGGGACCAATCTCCAGCCATATGGCCATTTTTGTGCCTGGCGTGACGCCATGTGGGAAAGGGTGGTTTTGAGGCTGAAGGCAGCAGGAAAGCCTGCAGCCCCCAGGTCTGTGGGGCTACGCAAGCGGTTCCCAAAGAGCTTTAGAACAAGGCATCGTTTTCCCTGCTGGCTCTTTGGGCGTGGAACAAATCTCCATATACATGGCCATTTTTGTGCCTGGCGCGGCGCCATGTGAGAAAGGGTGGTTTTGAGGCTGAAGGCAGCAGGAAAGCCTGCAGCCCCCAGGTGTGTGGGGCTACGCAAGCGGTTCCCAAAGAGCTTTAGAACAAGGCATAGTTTTCCCTGCTGGCTCTTTGGGCGTGGGACCAGTCTCCAGACATATGGCCATTTTTGGGCCTGGCGCGGGGCCAAGTGGGAAAGGGTGGTTTTGAGGCTGAAGGCAGCAGGAAAGCCTGCAGCCCCCAGGTGTGTGGGGCTACGCAAGCGGTTCCCAAAGAGCTTTAGAACAAGGCATAGTATTCCCCTCTGGCTCTTTGGGCGTGGGACCAGTCTCCAGACATATGGCCATTTTTGTGCCTGGCGTGACGCCATGTGGGAAAGGGTGGTTTTGAGGCTGAAGGCAGCAGGAAAGCCTGCAGCCCCCAGGTGTGTGGGGCTACGCAAGCGGTTCCCAAAGAGCTTTAGAACAAGGCACAGTTTTCCCTGCTGGCTCTTTGGGCGTGGGACCAGTCTCCAGACATATGGCCATTTTTGGGCCTGGCGTGACGCCATGTGGGAAAGGGTGGTTTTGAGGCTGAAGGCAGTAGGAAAGCCTGCAGCCCCCAGGTGTGTGGGGCTACGCAAGCGGTTCCCAAAGAGCTTTAGAACAAGGCATAGTTTTCCCTGCTGGCTCTTTGGGCGTGCGACCAGTCTCCAGACATATGGCCATTTTTGTGCCTGGCGTGACGCCATGTGGGAAAGGGTGCTTTTGAGGCTGAAGGTGCCAGAAAAGCCTGCAGCCTCCAGGTGTGTGGGGCTACGCAAGCGGTTCCCAAAGAGCTTTAGAACAAGGCATAGTTTTCCCTGCTGGCTCTTTGGGCGTGGGACCAATCTCCAGACATATGGCCATTTTTGGGCCTGGCGCGGCGCCAAGTTGGAAAGGGTGCCTTTGAGGCTGAAGGCAGCAGGAAAGCCTGCAGCCCCCAGGTGTGTGGGGCTACGCAAGCGGTTCCCAAAGAGCTTTAGAACAAGGCATAGTTTTCCCTGCTGGCTCTTTGGGCGTGGGACCAGTCTCCAGACATATGGCCATTTTTGGGCCTGGCTCGGCGCCAAGTGGGAAAGGGTGGTTTTGAGGCTGATGGCAGCAAGAAAGACTGCAGCCCGCAGGTCTGTGGGGCTACGCAATCGGTTCCCAAAGAGCTTTAGAACAAGGCATAGTTTTCCCTGCTGGCTCTTTGGGCGTGGGACCAATGTCCAGAAATATGGCCATTTCTGGGCCTGGCGCGGCGCCAAGTGGGAAAGGGTGGTTTTGAGGCTGAAGGCAGCAGGAAAGCCTGCAGCCCCCAGGTGTGTGGGGCTACGCAAGCGGTTCCCAAAGAGCTTTAGAATAAGGCATAGTTTTCCCTGCTGGCTCTTTGGGCGTGGGACCAACCTCCAGACATATGGCCATTTTTGTGCCTGGCGTGACGCCATGTGGGAAAGGGTGGTTTTGAGGCTGAAGGCAGCAGGAAAGCCTGCAGCCCCCAGGTGTGTGGGGCTACGCAAGCGGTTCCCAAAGAGCTTTAGAACAAGGCATAGTTTTCCCTGCTGGCTCTTTGGGCGTGGGACCAATCTCCAGATATATGGCCATTTTTGCGACTGGCGCGGCACCATGTGGGAAAGGGTGGTTTTGAGGCTGAAGGCAGCAGGAAAGCCTGCAGCCCCCAGGTCTGTGGGGCTACGCAAGCGGTTCCCAAAGAGCTTTAGAACAAGGCACAGTTTTCCCTGCTGGCTCTTTGGGCGTGGGACCAACCTCCAGACATATGGCCATTTTTGGGCCTGGCGTGACGCCATGTGGGAAAGGGTGGTTTTGAGGCTGAAGGTGCCAGAAAAGCCTGCAGCCCCCAGGTCTTTGGGGCTACGCAAGCGGTTCCCAAAGAGCTTTAGAACAAGGCATAGTTTTCCCTGCTGGCTCTTTGGGCGTGGGACCAGTCTCCAGACATATGGCCATTTCTGTGCCTGGCGCGGGGCCAAGTGGGAAAGGGTCTTTTTGAGGCTGAAGGCAGCAAGAAAGCCTGCAGCCCCCAGGTGTGTGGGGCTACGCAAGCGGTTCCCAAAGAGCTTTAGAACAAGGCATAGTTTTCCCTGCTGGCTCTTTGGGCGTGGGACCAGTCTCCAGACATATGGCCATTTTTGGGCCTGGCGCGGCGCCATGTGGGAAAGGGTGGTTTTGAGGCTGAAGGCAGCAGGAAAGCCTGTAGCCCCCAGGTGTGTGGGGCTACGCAAGCGGTTCCCAAAGAGCTTTAGAACAAGGCATAGTTTTCCCTGCTGGCTCTTTGGGCGTGGGACCAGTCTCCAGACATATGGCCATTTTTGTGCCTGGCGGCACGCCAAGTTGTAGATGATGGTTTTGAGGCTGAAGGCAGCAGGAAAGTCTGCAGCCCCCAGGTGTGTGGTGCTACGCAAGCGGTTCCCAAAGAGCTTTAGAACAAGGCATAGTTTTCCCTGCTGGCTCTTTGGGCGTGGGACCAGTCTCCAGACATATGGCCATTTTTGGGCCTGGCTTGGCGCCATGTGGGAAAGGGTGGTTTTGAGGCTGAAGGCAGCAGGAAAGCCTGCAGCCCCGATGTGTGTGGGGCTACGCAAGCGGTTCCCAAAGAGCTTTAGAACAAGGCATAGTTTTCCCTGCTGGCTCTTTGGGCGTGGGACCAGTCTCCAGACATATGGCCATTTTTGGGCCTGGCGCGGCGCCAAGTGGGAAAGGGTGATTTTGAGGCTGAAGGCAGCAGGAAAGCCTGCAGCCCCCAGGTGTGTGGGGCTACGCAAGCGGTTCCCAAAGAGCTTTAGAACAAGGCATAGTTTTCCCTGCTGGCTCTTTGGGCGTGGGACCAACCTCCAGACATAGGGCCATTTTTGTGCCTGGCGTGACGCCATGTGGGAAAGGGTGGTTTTGAGGCTGAATGTGCCAAAAAAGCCTGCAGCCCCCAGGTGTGTGGGGCTACGCAAGCGGTTCCCAAAGAGCTTTAGAACAAGGCATAGTTTTCCCTGCTGGCTCTTTGGGCGTGGGACCAGTCTCCAGACATATGGCCATTTTTGTGCCTGGCTTGGCGCCATGTGGGAAAGGGTGGTTTTGAGGCTGAAGGCAGCAGGAAAGCCTGCAGCCCCCAGGTGTGTGGGGCTACGCAAGCGGTTCCCAAAGAGCTTTAGAACAAGGCATAGTTTTCCCTGCTGGCTCTTTCGGTGTAGGACCAATCTCCAGACATATGGCCATTTTTGTGCCTGGCGGTACGCCAAGTTCAACAATATGGTTTTGAGGCTGAAGGCAGCAGGAAAGCCTGCAGCCCCCAGGTGTGTGGGGCTACGCAAGCGGTTCCCAAAGAGCTTTAGAACAAGGCATAGTTTTCCCTGCTGGCTCTTTGGGCGTGGGACCAGTCTCCAGACATATGGCCATTTTTGTGCCTGGCGTGACGCCATTTGGAAAAGGGTGATTTTGAGGCTGAAGGTGCCAGAAAAGCCTGCAGCCCCCAGGTCTGTGGGGCTACGCAAGCGGTTCCCAAAGAGCTTTAGAACAAGGCACAGTTTTCCCTGCTGGGTCTTTGGCTGTGGGACCAATCTCCAGACATATGGCCATTTTTGTGCCTGGCGTGGCGCCATGTGGGAAAGGGTGGTTTTGAGGTTGAAGGCAGCAGGAAAGCCTGCAGCCCCCAGGTGTGTGGGGCTACGCAAGCGGTTCCCAAAGAGCTTTAGAACAAAGCCTAGTTTTCCCTGCTGGCTCTTTGGGCGTGGGTCCAGTCGCCAGACATATGGCCATTTTTGTGCCTGGCGTGGGGCCAAGTGGGAAAGGGTGGTTTTGAGGCTGAAGGCAGCAGGAAAGCTTGCAGCCCCCAGGTCTGTGGGGCTACGCAAGCCGTTCCCAAAGAGCTTTAGAACAAGGCATAGTTTTCCCTGCTGGCTCTTTGGGCGTGGGACCAGTCTCCAGACATATGGCCATTTTTGGGCCTGGCTCGGCGCCAAGTGGGAAAGGGTGGTTTTGAGGCTGAAGGCAGCAGGAAAGCCTGCAGCCCCCAGGTCTGTGGGGCTACGCAAGCCGTCCCCAAAGAGCTTTAGAACAAGGCATAGTTTTCCCTGCTGGCTCTTTGGGCGTGGGACCAGTCTCCAGACATATGGCCATTTTTGGGTCTGGCGCGGCGCCAAGTGGGAAAGGGTGGTTTTGAGGCTGAAGGCAGCAGGAAAGCCTGCAGCCCCCAGGTGTGTGGGGCTACGCAAGCGGTTCCCAAAGAGCTTTAGAACAAGGCATAGTTTTCCCTGCTGGCTCTTTGGGTGTGGGACCAGTCTCCAGACATATGGCCATTTTTGGGCCTGGCGTGACGCCATGTGGGAAAGGGTGGTTTTGAGGCTGAATGTGCCAGAAAATCCTGCAGCCCCCAGATGTGTGGGGCTACGCAAGCGGTTCCCAAAGAGCTTTAGAACAAGGCATAGTTTTCCCTGCTGGCTCTTTGGGCGTGGGACCAGTCTCCAGACATATGGCCATTTTTGGGCCTGGCGTGACGCCATGTGGGAAAGGGTGGTTTTGAGGCTGAAGGCAGCAGGAAAGCCTGCAGCCCCCAGGTGTGTGGGGCTACGCAAGCGGTTCCCAAAGAGCTTTAGAACAAGGCATAGTTTTCCCTGCTGGCTCTTTGGGCGTGGGACCAGTCTCCAGACATATGGCCATTTTTGGGCCTGGCTTGGCGCCAAGTGGGAAAGGGTGCTTTTGAGGCTGAAGGCAGCAGGAAAGCCTGCAGCCCCCAGGTGTGTGGGGCTACGCAAGCGGTTCCCAAAGAGCTTTAGAACAAGGCATAGTTTTCCCTGCTGGCTCTTTTGGTGTAGGACCAATCTCCAGACATATGGCCATTTTTGTGCCTGGCGGCACGCCGAGTTAACCAACATGGTTTTGAGGCTGAAGGCAGCAGGAAAGCCTGCAGCCCGCAGGTGTGTAGGGCTACGCAAGCGGTTCCCAAAGAGCTTTAGAACAAGGCATAGTATTCCCTTCTGGCTCTTTGGGCGTGGGACCAGTCTCCAGACATATGGCCATTTTTGTGCCTGGCGTGACGCCATGTGGGAAAGGGTGGTTTTGAGGCTGAAGGTGCCAGAAAAGCCTGCAGCCCCCAGGTGTGTGGGGCTACGCAAGCGGTTCCCAAAGAGCTTTAGAACAAGGCATAGTTTTCCCTCCTGGGTCTTTGGCTGTGGGACCAATCTCCAGACATATGGCCATTTTTGTGCCTGGCGTGGCGCCATGTGGGAAAGGGTCGTTTTGAGGTTGAAGGCAGCAGGAAAGCCTGCAGCCCCAAGGTCTGTGGGGCTACGCAAGCGGTTCCCAAAGAGCTTTAGAACAAAGCCTAGTTTTCCCTGCTGGCTCTTTGGGCGTGGGTCCAGTCGCCAGACATATGGCCATTTTTGTGCCTGGCGTGGGGCCAAGTGGGAAAGGGTGTTTTTGAGGCTGAAGGCAGCAGGAAAGCTTGCAGCCCCCAGGTCTGTGGGGCTACGCAAGCCGTTCCCAAAGAGCTTTAGAACAAGGCATAGTTTTCCCTGCTGGCTCTTTGGGCGTGGGACCAGTCTCCAGACATATGGCCATTTTTGGGCCTGGCTCGGCGCCAAGTGGGAAAGGGTGGTTTTGAGGCTGAAGGCAGCAGGAAAGCCTGCAGCCCCCAGGTCTGTGGGGCTACGCAAGCCGTCCCCAAAGAGCTTTAGAACAAGGCATAGTTTTCCCTGCTGGCTCTTTGGGCGTGGGACCAGTCTCCAGACATATGGCCATTTTTGGGTCTGGCGCGGCGCCAAGTGGGAAAGGGTGGTTTTGAGGCTGAAGGCAGCAGGAAAGCCTGCAGCCCCCAGGTCTGTGGGGCTACGCAAGCGGTTCCCAAAGAGCTTTAGAACAAGGCATAGTTTTCCCTGCTGGCTCTTTGGGCGTGGGACCAGTCTCCAGACATATGGCCATTTTTGGGCCTGGCGTGACGCCATGTGGGAAAGGGTGGTTTTGAGGCTGAATGTGCCAGAAAATCCTGCAGCCCCCAGATGTGTGGGGCTACGCAAGCGGTTCCCAAAGAGCTTTAGAACAAGGCATAGTTTTCCCTGCTGGCTCTTTGGGCGTGGGACCAGTCTCCAGACATATGGCCATTTTTGGGCCTGGCGTGACGCCATGTGGGAAAGGGTGGTTTTGAGGCTGAAGGCAGCAGGAAAGCCTGCAGCCCCCAGGTGTGTGGGGCTACGCAAGCGGTTCCCAAAGAGCTTTAGAACAAGGCATAGTTTTCCCTGCTGGCTCTTTGGGCGTGGGACCAGTCTCCAGACATATGGCCATTTTTGGGCCTGGCTTGGCGCCAAGTGGGAAAGGGTGCTTTTGAGGCTGAAGGCAGCAGGAAAGCCTGCAGCCCCCAGGTGTGTGGGGCTACGCAAGCGGTTCCCAAAGAGCTTTAGAACAAGGCATAGTTTTCCCTGCTGGCTCTTTCGGTGTAGGACCAATCTCCAGACATATGGCCATTTTTGTGCCTGGCGGCACGCCGAGTTAACCAACATGGTTTTGAGGCTGAAGGCAGCAGGAAAGCCTGCAGCCCCCAGGTGTGTGGGGCTACGCAAGCGGTTCCCAAAGAGCTTTAGAACAAGGCATAGTATTCCCTTCTGGCTCTTTGGGCGTGGGACCAGTCTCCAGACATATGGCCATTTTTGTGCCTGGCGTGACGCCATGTGGGAAAGGGTGGTTTTGAGGCTGAAGGTGCCAGAAAAGCCTGCAGCCCCCAGGTGTGTGGGGCTACGCAAGCGGTTCCCAAAGAGCTTTAGAACAAGGCATAGTTTTCCCTCCTGGGTCTTTGTCTGTGGGACCAATCTCCAGACATATGGCCATTTTTGTGCCTGGCGTGGCGCCATGTGGGAAAGGGTGGTTTTGAGGTTGAAGGCAGCAGGAAAGCCTGCAGCCCGCAGGTCTGTGGGGCTACGCAAGCGGTTCCCAAAGAGCTTTAGAACAAAGCCTAGTTTTCCCTGCTGGCTCTTTGGGCGTGGGACCAGTCTCCAGACATATGGCCATTTTTGGGCCTGGCTCGGCGCCAAGTGGGAAAGGGTGGTTTTGAGGCTGAAGGCAGCAGGAAAGCCTGCAGCCCCCAGGTGTGTGGGGCTACGCAAGCGGTTCCCAAAGAGCTTTAGAACAAGGCATAGTTTTCCCTGCTGGCTCTTTGGGCGTGGGACCAATCTCCAGATATATGGCCATTTTTGGGACTGGCGCGGCACCATGTGGGAAAGGGTGGTTTTGAGGCTGAAGGCAGCAGGAAAGCCTGCAGCCCCCAGGTCTGTGGGGCTACGCAAGCGGTTCCCAAAGAGCTTTAGAACAAGGCACAGTTTTCCCTGCTGGCTCTTTGGGCGTGGGACCAACCTCCAGACATAGGGCCATTTTTGTGCCTGGCGTGACGCCATGTGGGAAAGGGTGGTTTTGAGGCTGCAGGCAGCAGGAAAGCCTGTAGCCCCCAGGTGTGTGGGGCTACGCAAGCGGTTCCCAAAGAGCTTTAGAACAAGGCATAGTTTTCCCTGCTGGCTCTTTGGGCGTGGGACCAGTCTGCAGACATATGGCCATTTTTGTGCCTGGCGGCACGCCAAGTTGTAAAGGATGGTTTTGAGGCTGAAGGCAGCAGGAAAGCCTGCAGCCCCCAGGTGTGTGGGGCTACGCAAGCGGTTCCCAAAGAGCTTTAGAACAAGGCATAGTTTTCCCTGCTGGCTCTTTGGGCGTGGGATCAACCTCCAGACATATGGCCATTTTTGGGCCTGGCGTGACGCCTTGTGGGAAAGGGTGGTTTTGAGGCTGAAGGCAGCAGGAAAGCCTGCAGCCCCCAGGTGTGTGGGGCTACGCAAGCGGTTCCCAAAGAGCTTTAGAACAAGGCATAGTTTTCCCTGCTGGCTCTTTGGGCGTGGGACCAACATCCACACATATGGCCATTTTTGTGCCTGGTGTGACGCCATGTGGGAAAGGGTGGTTTTGAGGCTGCAGGCAGCAGGAAAGCCTGCAGCCCGCAGGTGTGTGGGGCTACGAAAGCGGTTCCCAAAGAGCTTTAGAACAAGGCATAGTTTTCCCTGCTGGCTCTTTGGGCGTGGGACCAGTCTCCAGACATATGGCCATTTTTGGGCCTGGCGCGGCGCCAAGTGGGAAAGGGTGATTTTGAGGCTGAAGGCAGCAGGAAAGCCTGCAGCCCCCAGGTGTGTGGGGCTACGCAAGCGGTTCCCAAAGAGCTTTAGAACAAGGCATAGTTTTCCCTGCTGGCTCTTTCGGTGTAGGACCAATCTCCAGACATATGGCCATTTTTGTGCCTGGCGGCACGCCAAGTTCAACAATATGGTTTTGAGGCTGAAGGCAGCAGGAAAGCCTGCAGCCCGCAGGTGTGTGGGGCTACGCAAGCGGTTCCCAAAGAGCTTTAGAACAAGGCATAGTTTTCCCTGCTGGCTCTTTGGGCGTGGGACCAGTCTCCAGACATATGGCCATTTTTGTGCCTGGCGTGACGCCATGTGGAAAAGGGTGATTTTGAGGCTGAAGGTGCCAGAAAAGCCTGCAGCCCCCAGGTGTGTGGGGCTACGCAAGCGGTTCCCAAAGAGCTTTAGAACAAGGCATAGTTTTCCCTGCTGGGTCTTTGGCTGTGGGACCAATCTCCAGACATATGGCCATTTTTGTGCCTGGCGTGGCGCCATGTGGGAAAGGGTGGTTTTGAGGTTGAAGGCAGCAGGAAAGCCTGCAGCCCCCAGGTGTGTGGGGCTACGCAAGCGGTTCCCAAAGAGCTTTAGAACAAAGCCTAGTTTTCCCTGCTGGCTCTTTGGGCGTGGGTCCAGTCGCCAGACATATGGCCATTTTTGTGCCTGGCGTGGGGCCAAGTGGGAAAGGGTGGTTTTGAGGCTGAAGGCAGCAGGAAAGCTTGCAGCCCCCAGGTCTGTGGGGCTACGCAAGCCGTTCCCAAAGAGCTTTAGAACAAGGCATAGTTTTCCCTGCTGGCTCTTTGGGCGTGGGACCCATCTCCAGACATATGGCCATTTTTGGGCCTGGCTCGGCGCCAAGTGGGAAAGGGTGGTTTTGAGGCTGAAGGCAGCAGGAAAGCCTGCAGCCCCCAGGTGTGTGGGGCTACGCAAGCCGTCCCCAAAGAGCTTTAGAACAAGGCATAGTTTTCCCTGCTGGCTCTTTGGGCGTGGGACCAGTCTCCAGACATATGGCCATTTTTGGGTCTGGCGCGGCGCCAAGTGGGAAAGGGTGGTTTTGAGGCTGAAGGCAGCAGGAAAGCCTGCAGCCCCCAGGTGTGTGGGGCTACGCAAGCGGTTCCCAAAGAGCTTTAGAACAAGGCATAGTTTTCCCTGGTGGCTCTTTGGGCGTGGGACCAGTCTCCAGACATATGGCCATTTTTGGGCCTGGCGTGACGCCATGTGGGAAAGGGTGGTTTTGAGGCAGAATGTGCCAGAAAATCCTGCAGCCCCCAGATGTGTGGGGCTACGCAAGCGGTTCCCAAAGAGCTTTAGAACAAGGCATAGTTTTCCCTGCTGGCTCTTTGGGCGTGGGACCAGTCTCCAGACATATGGCCATTTTTGGGCCTGGCGTGACGCCAAGTGGGAAAGGGTGCTTTTGAGGCTGAAGGCAGCAGGAAAGCCTGCAGCCCCCAGGTGTGTGGGGCTACGCAAGCGGTTCCCAAAGAGCTTTAGAACAAGGCATAGTTTTCCCTGCTGGCTCTTTGGGCGTGGGACCAGTCTCCAGACATATGGCCATTTTTGGGCCTGGCTTGGCGCCAAGTGGGAAAGGGTGCTTTTGAGGCTGAAGGCAGCAGGAAAGCCTGCAGCCCCCAGGTGTGTGGGGCTACGCAAGCGGTTCCCAAAGAGCTTTAGAACAAGGCATAGTTTTCCCTGCTGGCTCTTTCGGTGTAGGACCAATCTCCAGACATATGGCCATTTTTGTGCCTGGCGGCACCCCAAGTTAAGCAACATGGTTTTGAGGCTGAAGGCAGCAGGAAAGCCTGCAGCCCGCAGGTGTGTGGGGCTACGCAAGCGGTTCCCAAAGAGCTTTAGAACAAGACATAGTATTCCCTTCTGGCTCTTTGGGCGTGGGACCAGTCTCCAGACATATGGCCATTTTTGGGCCTGGCTTGGCGCCAAGTGGGAAAGGGTGCTTTTGAGGCTGAAGGCAGCAGGAAAGCCTGCAGCCCCCAGGTGTGTGGGGCTACGCAAGCGGTTCCCAAAGAGCTTTAGAACAAGGCATAGTTTTCCCTGCTGGCTCTTTGGGCGTGGGACCAGTCTCCAGACATATGGCCATTTTTGTGCCTGGCGTGACGCCATGTGGGAAAGGGTGGTTTTGAGGCTGAATGTGCCAGAAAATCCTGCAGCCCCCAGATGTGTGGGGCTACGCAAGCGGTTCCCAAAGAGCTTTAGAACAAGGCATAGTTTTCCCTGCTGGCTCTTTGGGCGTGGGACCAGTCTCCAGACATATGGCCATTTTTGGGCATGGCTCGGCGCCAAGTGGGAAAGGGTGGTTTTGAGGCTGAAGGCAGCAAGAAAGCCTGCAGCAAGCAGGTCTGTGGGGCTACGCAATCGGTTCCCAAAGAGCTTTAGAACAAGGCATAGTTTTCCCTGCTGGCTCTTTGGGCGTGGGACCAGTCTCCAGCCATATGGCCATTTTTGTGCCTGGCGTGGCGCCATGTGGGAAAGGGTGGTGTTGAGGTTGAAGGCAGCAAGAAAGCCTGCAGCAAGCAGGTCTGTGGGGCTACGCAAGCGGTTCCCAAAGAGCTTTAGAACAAAGCCTAGTTTTCCCTGCTGGCTCTTTGGGCGTGGGTCCAGTCTCCAGACATATGGCCATTTTTGTGCCTGGCGTGGGGCCAAGTGGGAAAGGGTGTTTTTGAGGCTGAAGGCAGCAGGAAAGCTTGCAGCCCGCAGGTCTGTGGGGCTACGCAAGCCGTTCCCAAAGAGCTTTAGAACAAGGCATAGTTTTCCCTGCTGGCTCTTTGGGCGTGGGACCAGTCTCCAGACATATGGCCATTTTTGGGCCTGGCTCGGCGCCAAGTGGGAAAGGGTGGTTTTGAGGCTGAAGGCAGCAGGAAAGCCTGCAGCCCCCAGGTCTGTGGGGCTACGCAAGCCGTCCCCAAAGAGCTTTAGAACAAGGCATAGTTTTCCCTGCTGGCTCTTTGGGCGTGGGACCAGTCTCCAGACATATGGCCATTTTTGGGTCTGGCGCGGCGCCAAGTGGGAAAGGGTGGTTTTGAGGCTGAAGGTGCCAGAAAAGCCTGCAGCCCCCAGGTGTGTGGGGCTACGCAAGCGGTTCCCAAAGAGCTTTAGAACAAGGCATAGTTTTCCCTGCTGGCTCTTTGGGCGTGGGACCAGTCTCCAGACATATGGCCATTTTTGGGCCTGGCGTGACGCCATGTGGGAAAGGGTGGTTTTGAGGCTGAATGTGCCAGAAAATCCTGCAGCCCCCAGATGTGTGGGGCTACGCAAGCGGTTCCCAAAGAGCTTTAGAACAAGGCATAGTTTTCCCTTCTGGCTCTTTGGGCGTGGGACCAGTCTCCAGACATATGGCCATTTTTGGGCCTGGCGTGACGCCAAGTGGGAAAGGGTGGTTTTGAGGCTGAAGGCAGCAGGAAAGCCTGCAGCCCCCAGGTGTGTGGGGCTACGCAAGCGGTTCCCAAAGAGCTTTAGAACAAGGCATAGTTTTCCCTGCTGGCTCTTTGGGCGTGGGACCAGTCTCCAGACATATGGCCATTTTTGGGCCTGGCTTGGCGCCAAGTGGGAAAGGGTGCTTTTGAGGCTGAAGGCAGCAGGAAAGCCTGCAGCCCCCAGGTGTGTGGGGCTACGCAAGCGGTTCCCAAAGAGCTTTAGAACAAGGCATAGTTTTCCCTGCTGGCTCTTTCGGTGTAGGACCAATCTCCAGACATATGGCCATTTTTGTGCCTGGCGGCACGCCAAGTTAAGCAACATGGTTTTGAGGCTGAAGGCAGCAGGAAAGCCTGCAGCCCGCAGGTGTGTGGGGCTACGCAAGCGGTTCCCAAAGAGCTTTAGAACAAGGCATAGTATTCCCTTCTGGCTCTTTGGGCGTGGGACCAGTCTCCAGACATATGGCCATTTTTAAGCCTGGCGTGACGCCATGTGGGAAAGGGTGGTTTTGAGGCTGAAGGTGCCAGAAAAGCCTGCAGCCCCCAGGTCTGTGGGGCTACGCAAGCGGTTCCCAAAGAGCTTTAGAACAAGGCATAGTTTTCCCTCCTGGGTCTTTGGCTGTGGGACCAATCTCCAGACATATTGCCATTTTTGTGCCTGGCGTGGCGCCATGTGGGAAAGGGTGGTTTTGAGGTTGAAGGCAGCAGGAAAGCCTGCAGCCCGCAGGTCTGTGGGGCTATGCAAGCGGTTCCCAAAGAGCTTTAGAACAAAGCCTAGTTTTCCCTGCTGGCTCTTTGGACGTGGGACCAGTCGCCAGACATATGGCCATTTTTGTGCTTGGCGTGGGCCAAGTGGGAAAGGGTGTTTTTGAGGCTGAAGGCAGCAGGAAAGCCTGCAGCCCCCAGGTGTGTGGGGCTACGCAAGCGGTTCCCAAAGAGCTTTAGAACAAGGCATAGTTTTCCCTGCTGGCTCTTTGGGCGTGGGACCAGTCTCCAGACATATGGCCATTTTTGGGTCTGGCGCGGAGCCAAGTGGGAAAGGGTGGTTTTGAGGCTGAAGGCAGCAGGAAAGCCTGCAGCCCCCAGGTCTGTGGGGCTACGCAAGCGGTTCCCAAAGAGCTTTAGAACAAGGCATAGTTTTCCCTGCTGGCTCTTTGGGCGTGGGACCAGTCTCCAGACATATGGCCATTTTTGTGCCTGGCGTGACGCCATGTGGGAAAGGGTGGTTTTGAGGCTGAAGGCAGCAGGAAAGCCTGCAGCCCCCAGGTGTGTGGGGCTACGCAAGCGGTTCCCAAAGAGCTTTAGAACAAGGCATAGTTTTCCCTGCTGGCTCTTTGGGCGTGGGACCAGTCTCCAGACATATGGCCATTTTTGGGCCTGGCTTGGCGCCATGTGGGAAAGGGTGCTTTTGAGGCTGAAGGCAGCAGGAAAGCCTGCAGCCCCCAGGTCTGTGGGGCTACGCAAGCGGTTCCCAAAGAGCTTTAGAACAAGGCATAGTTTTCCCTGCTGGCTCTTTGGGCGTGGGACCAGTCTCCAGACATATGGCCATTTTTGGGCCTGGCGCGGCGCCAAGTGGGAAAGGGTGCTTTTGAGGCTGAAGGCAGCAGGAAAGCCTGCAGCCCGCAGGTGTGTGGGGCTACGCAAGCGGTTCCCAAAGAGCTTTAGAACAAGGCATAGTTTTCCCAGCTGGCTCTTTGGGCGTGGGACCAGTCTCCAGACATATGGCCATTTTTGTGCCTGGCGCGGCACCAAGTGGGAAAGGGTGGTTTTGAGGCTGAAGGCAGCAGGAAAGCCTGCAACCCCCAGGTCTTTATGGCCGCGCAAGTGGTTCCCAAAGAGCTTTAGAACAAGGCATCGTTTTCCCTGCTGGCTCTTTGGGCGTGGAACAAATCTCCAGATATTTGGCCATTTTTGGGCCTGGCGCGGCGCCAAGTGGGAAAGGGTTGTTTTTAGGCTGAAGGCAGCAGGAAAGCCTGCAGCCCCCAGGTGTGTGGGGCTACGCAAGCGGTTCCCAAAGAGCTTTAGAACAAGGCATCGTTTTCCCTGCTGGCTATTTGGGCGTGGGACCAGTCTCCAGACATATGGCCATTTTTGTGCCTGGCGCGGGGCCAAGTGGGAAAGGGTTGTTTTGAGGCTGAAGGCAGCAGGAAAGCCTGCAGCCCCCAGGTCTGTGGGGCTACGCAAGCGGTCCCCAAAGAGCTTTAGATCAAGGCATAGTATTCCCTTCTGGCTCTTTGGGTGTGGGACCAGTCTCCAGACATATGGCGATTTTTGTGCCTGGCGTGACGCCATGTGGGAAAGGGTGGTTTTGAGGCTGAAGAGAGCAGGAAAGCCTGCAGCCCCCAGGTCTGTGGGGCTACGCAAGCGGTTCCCAAAGAGCTTTAGAACAAGGCATAGTTTTCCCTGCTGGCTCTTTGGGCGTGGGACCAACCTCCAGACATATGGGCATTTTTGTGCCTGGCTCGGCGCCAAGTGGGAAAGGGTGGTTTTGAGGCTGAAGGCAGCAAGAAAGCCTGCAGCAAGCAGGTCTGTGGGGCTACGCAATCGGTTCCCAAAGAGCTTTAGAACAAGGCATAGTTTTCCCTGCTGGCTCTTTGGGCGTGGGACCAATCTCCAGACATATGGCCATTTCTGGGCCTGGCGTGGCGCCAAGTGGGAAAGGGTGGTTTTGAGGCTGAAGGCAGCAGGAAAGCCTGCAGCCCCCAGGTGTGTGGGGCTACGCAAGCGGTTCCCAAAGAGCTTTAGAACAAGGCATAATTTTCCCTGCTGGCTCTTTGGGGTGGGACCAGTCTCCAGACATATGGCCATTTTTGTGCCTGGCGTGACGCCATGTGGGAAAGGGTGGTTTTGAGGCTGAAGGCAGCAGGAAAGCCTGCAGCCCCCAGGTCTGTGGGGCTACGCAAGCGGTTCCCAAAGAGCTTTAGAACAAGGCATAGTATTCCCTTCTGGCTCTTTGGGCGTGGGACCAACCTCCAGACATATGGCGATTTTTGTGCCTGGCGCAGGGCCAAGTGGGAAAGGGTGGTTTTGAGGCTGAAGGCAGCAGGAAAGCCTGCAGCCCCCAGGTCTGTGAGGCTACGCAAGCGGTTCCCAAAGAGCTTTAGAACAAGGCATAGTTTTCCCTGCTGGCTCTTTGGGCGTGGGACCAGTCTCCAGACATATTGCCATTTTTGGACCTGGCGCGGCGCCAAGTTGGAGAGTATGGTTTTGAGGCTGAAGGCAGCAAGAAAGCCTGCAGCCCGCAGGTCTGTGGGGCTACGCAAGCGGTTCCCAAAGAGCTTTAGAACAAGGCATAGTTTTCCCTGCTGGCTCTTTGGGCGTGGGACCAGTCTCCAGACATATGGCCATTTTTGGGCCTGGCGTGACGCCATGTGGGAAAGGGTGGTTTTGAGGCAGAATGTGCCAGAAAATCCTGCAGCCCCCAGATGTGTGGGGCTACGCAAGCGGTTCCCAAAGAGCTTTAGAACAAGGCATAGTTTTCCCTGCTGGCTCTTTGGGCGTGGGACCAGTCTCCAGACATATGGCCATTTTTGGGCCTGGCGTGACGCCAAGTGGGAAAGGGTGGTTTTGAGGCTGAAGGCAGCAGGAAAGCCTGCAGCCCCCAGGTGTGTGGGGCTACGCAAGCGGTTCCCAAAGAGCTTTAGAACAAGGCATAGTTTTCCCTGCTGGCTCTTTGGGCGTGGGACCAGTCTCCAGACATATGGCCATTTTTGGGCCTGGCTTGGCGCCAAGTGGGAAAGGGTGCTTTTGAGGCTGAAGGCAGCAGGAAAGCCTGCAGCCCCCAGGTGTGTGGGGCTACGCAAGCGGTTCCCAAAGAGCTTTAGAACAAGGCATAGTTTTCCCTGCTGGCTCTTTGGGCGTGGGACCAGTCTCCAGACATATGGCCATTTTTGTGCCTGGCGTGACGCCATGTGGGAAAGGGTGGTTTTGAGGCTGAATGTGCCAGAAAATCCTGCAGCCCCCAGATGTGTGGGGCTACGCAAGCGGTTCCCAAAGAGCTTTAGAACAAGGCATAGTTTTCCCTGCTGGCTCTTTGGGCGTGGGACCAGTCTCCAGACATATGGCCATTTTTGTGCCTGGCTTGGCGCCATGTGGGAAAGGGTGGTTTTGAGGCTGAAGGCAGCAGGAAAGCCTGCAGCCCCCAGGTGTGTGGGGCTACGCAAGCGGTTCCCAAAGAGCTTTAGAACAAGGCATAGTTTTCCCTGCTGGCTCTTTGGGCGTGGGACCAGTCTCCAGACATATGGCCATTTTTGGGCCTGGCTTGGCGCCAAGTGGGAAAGGGTGCTTTTGAGGCTGAAGGCAGCAGGAAAGCCTGCAGCCCCCAGGTGTGTGGGGCTACGCAAGCGGTTCCCAAAGAGCTTTAGAACAAGGCATAGTTTTCCCTGCTGGCTCTTTCGGTGTAGGACCAATCTCCAGACATATGGCCATTTTTGTGCCTGGCGGCACGCCAAGTTAAGGAACATGGTTTTGAGGCATAAGGCAGCAGGAAAGCCTGCAGCCCGCAGGTGTGTGGGGCTACGCAAGCGGTTCCCAAAGAGCTTTAGAACAAGGCATAGTATTCCCTTCTGGCTCTTTGGGCGTGGGACCAGTCTCCACACATATGGCCATTTTTATGCCTGGCGTGACGCCATGTGGGAAAGGGTGGTTTTGAGGCTGAAGGTGCCAGAAAAGCCTGCAGCCCCCAGGTCTGTGGGGCTACGCAAGCGGTTCCCAAAGAGCTTTAGAACAAGGCATAGTTTTCCCTCCTGGGTCTTTGGCTGTGGGACCAATCTCCAGACATATGGCCATTTTTGTGCCTGGCGTGGCGCCATGTGGGAAAGGGTGGTTTTGAGGTTGAAGGCAGCAGGAAAGCCTGCAGCCCGCAGGTCTGTGGGGCTACGCAAGCGGTTCCCAAAGAGCTTTAGAACAAAGCCTAGTTTTCCCTGCTGGCTCTTTGGGCGTGGGACCAGTCGCCACACATATGGCCATTTTTGTGCTTGGCGTGGGCCAAGTGGGAAAGGGTGTTTTTG
Organism: Chroicocephalus ridibundus; assembly: GCF_963924245.1. NCBI lineage: Eukaryota > Metazoa > Chordata > Aves > Charadriiformes > Laridae > Chroicocephalus > Chroicocephalus ridibundus. The sequence goes on from NW_026961717.1 coordinate 876,090, forward strand.
AGGCTGAAGGCAGCAGGAAAGCTTGCAGCCCCCAGGTCTGTGGGGCTACGCAAGCGGTTCCCAAAGAGCTTTAGAACAAGGCATAGTTTTCCCTGCTGGCTCTTTGGGCGTGGGACCAGTCTCCAGACATATGGCCATTTTTGGGCATGGCGTGGCGCCAAGTGGGAAAGGGTGGTTTTGAGGCTGAAGGCAGCAGGAAAGCCTGCAGCCCCCAGGTCTGTGGGGCTACGCAAGCCGTCCCCAAAGAGCTTTAGAACAAGGCATCGTTTTCCCTGCTGGCTCTTTGGGCGTGGGACCAGTCTCCAGACATATGGCCATTTTTGGGTCTGGCGCGGAGCCAAGTGGGAAAGGGTGGTTTTGAGGCTGAAGGCAGCAGGAAAGCCTGCAGCCCCCAGGTGTGTGGGGCTACGCAAGCGGTTCCCAAAGAGCTTTAGAACAAGGCATAGTTTTCCCTGCTGGCTCTTTGGGCGTGGGACCAGTCTCCAGACATATGGCCATTTTTGTGCCTGGCGTGACGCCATGTGGGAAAGGGTGGTTTTGAGGCTGAAGGCAGCAGGAAAGCCTGCAGCCCCCAGGTGTGTGGGGCTACGCAAGCGGTTCCCAAAGTGCTTTAGAACAAGGCATAGTTTTCCCTGCTGGCTCTTTGGGCGTGGGACCAGTCTCCAGACATATGGCCATTTTTGGGCCTGGCTTGGCGCCATGTGGGAAAGGGTGCTTTTGAGGCTGAAGGCAGCAGGAAAGCCTGCAGCCCCCAGGTCTGTGGGGCTACGCAAGCGGTTCCCAAAGAGCTTTAGAACAAGGCATAGTTTTCCCTGCTGGCTCTTTGGGCGTGGGACCAGTCTCCAGACATATGGCCATTTTTGTGCCTGGCGCGGCACCAAGTGGGAAAGGTTGGTTTTGAGGCTGAAGGCAGCAGGAAAGCCTGCAGCCCCCAGGTCTTTGGGGCCGCGCAAGTGGTTCCCAAAGAGCTTTAGAACAAGGCATCGTTTTCCCTGCTGGCTCTTTGGGCGTGGAACAAATCTCCAGATATATGGCCATTTTTGGGCCTGGCGCGGCGCCATGTGGGAAAGGGTTGTTTTTAGGCTGAAGGCAGCAGGAAAGCCTGCAGCCCCCAGGTCTGTGGGGCTACGCAAGCGGTTCCCAAAGAGCTTTAGAACAAGGCATCGTTTTCCCTGCTGGCTATTTGGGCGTGGGACCAGTCTCCAGACATATGGCCATTTTTGTGCCTGGCTCGGCGCCAAGTGGGAAAGGGTTGTTTTGAGGCTGAAGGCAGCAGGAAAGCCTGCAGCCCCCAGGTCTGTGGGGCTACGCAAGCGGTCCCCAAAGAGCTTTAGATCAAGGCATAGTATTCCCTTCTGGCTCTTTGGGCGTGGGACCAACCTCCAGACATATGGCGATTTTTGTGCCTGGCGTGACGCCATGTGGGAAAGGGTGGTTTTGAGGCTGAAGAGAGCAGGAAAGCCTGCAGCCCCCAGGTCTGTGGGGCTACGCAAGCGGTTCCCAAAGAGCTTTAGAACAAGGCATAGTTTTCCCTGCTGGCTCTTTGGGCGTGGGACCAGTCTCCAGACATATGGCCATTTTTGGGCATGGCTCGGCGCCAAGTGGGAAAGGGTGGTTTTGAGGCTGAAGGCAGCAAGAAAGCCTGCAGCAAGCAGGTCTGTGGGGCTACGCAATCGGTTCCCAAAGAGCTTTAGAACAAGGCATAGTTTTCGCTGCTGGCTCTTTGGGCGTGGGACCAGTCTCCAGCCATATGGCCATTTTTGTGCCTGGCGTGGCGCCATGTGGGAAAGGGTGGTGTTGAGGTTGAAGGCAGCAAGAAAGCCTGCAGCAAGCAGGTCTGTGGGGCTACGCAAGCGGTTCCCAAAGAGCTTTAGAACAAAGCCTAGTTTTCCCTGCTGGCTCTTTGGGCGTGGGTCCAGTCTCCAGACATATGGCCATTTTTGTGCCTGGCGTGGGGCCAAGTGGGAAAGGGTGTTTTTGAGGCTGAAGGCAGCAGGAAAGCTTGCAGCCCCCAGGTCTGTGGGGCTACGCAAGCCGTTCCCAAAGAGCTTTAGAACAAGGCATAGTTTTCCCTGCTGGCTCTTTGGGCGTGGGACCAGTCTCCAGACATATGGCCATTTTTGGGCCTGGCTCGGCGCCAAGTGGGAAAGGGTGGTTTTGAGGCTGAAGGTGCCAGAAAAGCCTGCAGCCCCCAGGTCTGTGGGGCTACGCAAGCCGTCCCCAAAGAGCTTTAGAACAAGGCATAGTTTTCCCTGCTGGCTCTTTGGGCGTGGGACCAGTCTCCAGACATATGGCCATTTTTGGGTCTGGCGCGGCGCCAAGTGGGAAAGGGTGGTTTTGAGGCTGAAGGTGCCAGAAAAGCCTGCAGCCCCCAGATGTGTGGGGCTACGCAAGCGGTTCCCAAAGAGCTTTAGAACAAGGCATAGTTTTCCCTTCTGGCTCTTTGGGCGTGGGACCAGTCTCCAGACATATGGCCATTTTTGGGCCTGGCGTGACGCCAAGTGGGAAAGGGTGGTTTTGAGGCTGAAGGCAGCAGGAAAGCCTGCAGCCCCCAGGTGTGTGGGGCTACGCAAGCGGTTCCCAAAGAGCTTTAGAACAAGGCATAGTTTTCCCTGCTGGCTCTTTGGGCGTGGGACCAGTCTCCAGACATATGGCCATTTTTGGGCCTGGCTTGGCGCCAAGTGGGAAAGTGTGGTTTTGAGGCTGAAGGCAGCAGGAAAGCCTGCAGCCCCCAGGTGTGTGGGGCTACGCAAGCGGTTCCCAAAGAGCTTTAGAACAAGGCATAGTTTTCCCTGCTGGCTCTTTCGGTGTAGGACCAATCTCCAGACATATGGCCATTTTTGTGCCTGGCGGCACGCCAAGTTAAGCAACATGGTTTTGAGGCTGAAGGCAGCAGGAAAGCCTGCAGCCCCCAGGTCTGTGGGGCTACGCAAGCGGTTCCCAAAGAGCTTTAGAACAAGGCATAGTATTCCCTTCTGGCTCTTTGGGCGTGGGACCAGTCTCCAGACATATGGCCATTTTTAAGCCTGGCGTGACGCCATGTGGGAAAGGGTGGTTTTGAGGCTGAAGGTGCCAGAAAAGCCTGCAGCCCCCAGGTCTGTGGGGCTACGCAAGCGGTTCCCAAAGAGCTTTAGAACAAGGCATAGTTTTCCCTCCTGGGTCTTTGGCTGTGGGACCAATCTCCAGACATATTGCCATTTTTGTGCCTGGCGTGGCGCCATGTGGGAAAGGGTGGTTTTGAGGTTGAAGGCAGCAGGAAAGCCTGCAGCCCGCAGGTCTGTGGGGCTATGCAAGCGGTTCCCAAAGAGCTTTAGAACAAAGCCTAGTTTTCCCTGCTGGCTCTTTGGACGTGGGACCAGTCGCCAGACATATGGCCATTTTTGTGCTTGGCGTGGGCCAAGTGGGAAAGGGTGTTTTTGAGGCTGAAGGCAGCAGGAAAGCCTGCAGCCCCCAGGTGTGTGGGGCTACGCAAGCGGTTCCCAAAGAGCTTTAGAACAAGGCATAGTTTTCCCTGCTGGCTCTTTGGGCGTGGGACCAGTCTCCAGACATATGGCCATTTTTGGGTCTGGCGCGGAGCCAAGTGGGAAAGGGTGGTTTTGAGGCTGAAGGCAGCAGGAAAGCCTGCAGCCCCCAGGTCTGTGGGGCTACGCAAGCGGTTCCCAAAGAGCTTTAGAACAAGGCATAGTTTTCCCTGCTGGCTCTTTGGGCGTGGGACCAGTCTCCAGACATATGGCCATTTTTGTGCCTGGCGTGACGCCATGTGGGAAAGGGTGGTTTTGAGGCTGAAGGCAGCAGGAAAGCCTGCAGCCCCCAGGTGTGTGGGGCTACGCAAGCGGTTCCCAAAGAGCTTTAGAACAAGGCATAGTTTTCCCTGCTGGCTCTTTGGGCGTGGGACCAGTCTCCAGACATATGGCCATTTTTGGGCCTGGCTTGGCGCCATGTGGGAAAGGGTGCTTTTGAGGCTGAAGGCAGCAGGAAAGCCTGCAGCCCCCAGGTCTGTGGGGCTACGCAAGCGGTTCCCAAAGAGCTTTAGAACAAGGCATAGTTTTCCCTGCTGGCTCTTTGGGCGTGGGACCAGTCTCCAGACATATGGCCATTTTTGGGCCTGGCGCGGCGCCAAGTGCGAAAGGGTGCTTTTGAGGCTGAAGGCAGCAGGAAAGCCTGCAGCCCGCAGGTGTGTGGGGCTACGCAAGCGGTTCCCAAAGAGCTTTAGAACAAGGCATAGTTTTCCCAGCTGGCTCTTTGGGCGTGGGACCAGTCTCCAGACATATGGCCATTTTTGTGCCTGGCGCGGCACCAAGTGGGAAAGGGTGGTTTTGAGGCTGAAGGCAGCAGGAAAGCCTGCAGCCCCCAGGTCTTTGGGGCCGCGCAAGTGGTTCCCAAAGAGCTTTAGAACAAGGCATCGTTTTCCCTGCTGGCTCTTTGGGCGTGGAACAAATCTCCAGATATTTGGCCATTTTTGGGCCTGGCGCGGCGCCAAGTGGGAAAGGGTTGTTTTTAGGCTGAAGGCAGCAGGAAAGCCTGCAGCCCCCAGGTGTGTGGGGCTACGCAAGCGGTTCCCAAAGAGCTTTAGAACAAGGCATCGTTTTCCCTGCTGGCTATTTGGGCGTGGGACCAGTCTCCAGACATATGGCCATTTTTGTGCCTGGCGCGGGGCCAAGTGGGAAAGGGTTGTTTTGAGGCTGAAGGCAGCAGGAAAGCCTGCAGCCCCCAGGTCTGTGGGGCTACGCAAGCGGTCCCCAAAGAGCTTTAGATCAAGGCATAGTATTCCCTTCTGGCTCTTTGGGCGTGGGACCAGCCTCCAGACATATGGCGATTTTTGTGCCTGGCGTGACGCCATGTGGGAAAGGGTGGTTTTGAGGCTGAAGAGAGCAGGAAAGCCTGCAGCCCCCAGGTCTGTGGGGCTACGCAAGCGGTTCCCAAAGAGCTTTAGAACAAGGCATAGTTTTCCCTGCTGGCTCTTTGGGCGTGGGACCAACCTCCAGACATATGGCCATTTTTGGGCCTGGCGTGACGCCATGTGGGAAAGGGTGGTTTTGAGGCTGAAGGCAGCAGGAAAGCCTGCAGCCCCCAGGTCTCTGGGGCCACGCAAGCGGTTCCCAAAGAGCTTTAGAACAAGGCATAGTTTTCCCTGCTGGCTCTTTGGGCGTGGGAACAACCTGCAGACATATGGCCATCTTTGGGCCTGGCGCGGCGCCATGTGGGAAAGGGTGGTTTTGAGGCTGAAGGCAGCAGGAAAGCCTGCAGCCCCCAGGTGTGTGGGGCTACGCAAGCGGTTCCCAAAGAGCTTTAGAACAAGGCATAGTTTTCCCTGCTGGCTCTTTGGGCGTGGGACCAGTCTCCAGACATATGGCCATTTTTGTGCCTGGCGCGGGGCCAAGTGGGAAAGGGTGGTTTTGAGGCTGAAGGCAGCAGGAAAGCCTGCAGCCCCCAGGTCTGTGGGGCCACGCAAGCTGTTCCCAAAGAGCTTTAGAATAAGGCATAATTTTCCCTGCTGGCTCTTTGGGCGTGGGACCAAACTCCAGACATATGGCCATTTTTGTGCCTGGCGCGGGGCCAAGTGGGAAAGGGTGGTTTTGAGGCTGAAGGCAGCAGGAAAGCCTGCACCCCCCAGGTCTGTGGGGCCACGCAAGCGGTTCCCAAAGAGCTTTAGAATAACGCTTCGTTTTCCCTACTGGTTCTTTGGGCGTGGAACCAATCTCCAGATATATGGCCATTTTTGTGCCTGGCGCAGCGCCATGTGGGAAAGGGTGGTTTTGAGGCTGAAGGCAGCAGGAAAGCCTGCAGCCCCCAGGTCTGTGGGGCTACGCAAGCGCTTCCCAAAGAGCTTTAGAACAAGGCATATTATTCCCCTCTGGCTCTTTGGGCGTGGGACCAACCTCCAGACATATGGCGATTTTTGTGCCTGGCGTGACGCCATGTGGGAAAGGGTGGTTTTGAGGCTGAAGGCAGCAGGAAAGCCTGCAGCCCCCAGGTGTGTGGGGCTACGCAAGCGGTTCCCAAAGAGCTTTAGAACAAGGCATAGTTTTCCCTGCTGGCTCTTTGGGCATGGGACCAGTCTCCAGACATATGGCCATTTTTGTGCCTGGTGTGACGCCATGTGGGAAAGGGTGGTTTTGAGGCTGAAGGTGCCAGAAAAGCCTGCAGCCCCCAAGGTGTGTGGGGCTACGCAAGCGGTTCCCAAAGAGCTTTAGAACAAGGCACAGTTTTCCCTGCTGGCTCTTTGGGCGTGGGACCAGTCTCCAGACATATGGCCATTTTTGGGCCTGGCGCGGCGCCAAGTGGGAAAGGGTGGTTTTGAGGCTGAAGGTGCCAGAAAAGCCTGCAGCCCCCAGGTGTGTGGGGCTACGCAAGCGGTTCCCAAAGAGCTTTAGAAAAAGGCATATTATTCCCCTCTGGCTCTTTGGGCGTGGGACCAACCTCCAGACATATGGCGATTTTTGTGCCTGGCGTGACGGCATGTGGGAAAGGGTGGTTTTGAGGCTGAAGGCAGCAGGAAAGCCTGCAGCCCCCAGGTGTGTGGGGCTACGCAAGCGGTTCCCAAAGAGCTTTAGAACAAGGCATAGTTTTCCCTGCTGGCTCTTTGGGCATGGGACCAGTCTCCAGACATATGGCCATTTTTGTGCCTTGCGTGGCGCCAAGTGGGAAAGGGTGGTTTTGAGGCTGAAGGCAGCAGGAAAGTCTGCAGCCCCCAGGTGTGTGGGGCTACGCAAGCGGTTCCCAAAGAGCTTTAGAACAAGGCACAGTTTTCCCTGCTGGCTCTTTGGGCGTGGGACCAGTCTCCAGACATATGGCCATTTTTGTGCCTGGCGTGACGCCATGTGGGAAAGGGTGGTTTTGAGGCTGAAGGTGCCAGAAAAGCTTGCAGCCCCCAGGTGTGTGGGGCTACGCAATCGGTTCCCAAAGAGCTTTAGAACAAGGCATAGTTTTCCCTGCTGGCTCTTTGGGCGTGGGACCAGTCTCCAGACATATGGCCATTTTTGGGCCTGGCGCGGGGCCAAGTGGGAAAGGGTGCTTTTGAGGCTGAAGGCAGCAGGAAAGCTTGCAGCCCCCAGGTGTGTGGGGCTACGCAAGCCGTTCCCAAAGAGCTTTAGAACAAGGCATAGTTTTCCCTGCTGGCTCTTTGGGCGTGGGACCAGTCTCCAGACATATGGCCATTTTAGGGCCTGGCGTGACGCCATGTGGGAAAGGGTGGTTTTGAGGCTGAAGGCAGCAGGAAAGCCTGCAGCCCCCAGGTGTGTGGGGCTACGCAAGCGGTTCCCAAAGAGCTTTAGAACAAGGCATAGTTTTCCCTGCTGGCTCTTTGGGCGTGGGACCAGTCTCCAGACATATGGCCATTTTTGTACCTGGCGTGGCGCCAAGTGGGAAAGGGTGGTTTTGAGGCTGAAGGCAGCAGGAAAGCCTGCAGCCCCCAGGTGTGTGGGGCTACGCAAGCGGTTCCCAAAGAGCTTTAGAACAAGGCATAGTTTTCCCTGCTGGTTCTTTGGGCGTGGGACAAACCTCCAGACATATGGCCATTTTTGTGCCTGGCGCGGCGCCAGGTGGGAAAGGGTGCTTTTGAGGCTGAAGGCAGCAGGAAAGCCTGCAGCCCCCAGGTCTGTGGGGCTACGCAAGCGGTTCCCAAAGAGCTTTAGAATAAGGCATAATTTTCCCTGCTGGCTCTTTGGGCGTGGGACCAAACTCCAGACATATGGCCATTTTTGTGCCTGGCGCGGGGCCAAGTGGGAAAGGGTGGTTTTGAGGCTGAAGGCAGCAGGAAAGCCTGCAGCCCCCAGGTCTGTGGGGCCACGCAAGCGGTTCCCAAAGAGCTTTAGAATAAGGCTTCGTTTTCCCTGCTGGTTCTTTGGGCGTGGAACCAATCTCCAGATATATGGCCATTTTTGTCCGTGGCGCAGCGCCATGTGGGAAAGGGTGGTTTTGAGGCTGAAGGCAGCAGGAAAGCCTGCAGCCCCTAGGTGTGTGGGGCTACGCAAGCGGTTCCCAAAGAGCTTTAGAACAAGGCATAGTTTTCCCTGCTGGCTCTTTGGGCGTGGGACCAGTCTCCAGACATATGGCCATTTTTGGGCCTGGCGCGGGGCCAAGTGGGAAAGGGTGGTTTTGAGGCTGAAGGCAGCAGGAAAGCCTGCAGCCCCCAGGTCTGTGGGGCTACGCAAGCGTTTCCCAAAGAGCTTTAGAACAAGTCACAGTTTTCCCTGCTGGCTCTTTGGGCGTGGGACCAACCTCCAGACATATGGTCATTTTTGTGCCTGGCGTGACGCCATGTGGGAAAGGGTGGTTTTGAGGCTGAAGGTGCCAGAAAAGCCTGCAGCCCCCAGGTGTGTGGGGCTACGCAAGCGGTTCCCAAAGAGCTTTAGAACAAGGCATAGTTTTCCCTGCTGGCTCTTTGGGCGTGGGACCAGTCTCCAGACATATGGCCATTTCTGTGCCTGGCGCGGGGCCAAGTGGGAAAGGGTCTTTTTGAGGCTGAAGGCAGCAAGAAAGCCTGCAGCCCCCAGGTGTGTGGGGCTACGCAAGCGGTTCCCAAAGAGCTTTAGAACAAGGCATAGTTTTCCCTGCTGGCTCTTTGGGCGTGGGACCAGTCTCCAGACATATGGCCATTTTTGGGCCTGGCGCGGCGCCATGTGGGAAAGGGTGGTTTTGAGGCTGAAGGCAGCAGGAAAGCCTGTAGCCCCCAGGTGTGTGGGGCTACGCAAGCGGTTCCCAAAGAGCTTTAGAACAAGGCATAGTTTTCCCTGCTGGCTCTTTGGGCGTGGGACCAGTCTCCAGACATATGGCCATTTTTGTGCCTGGCGGCACGCCAAGTTATAGAGGATGGTTTTGAGGCTGAAGGCAGCAGGAAAGTCTGCAGCCCCCAGGTGTGTGGTGCTACGCAAGCGGTTCCCAAAGAGCTTTAGAACAAGGCATATTTTTCCCTGCTGGCTCTTTGGGCGTGGGACCAGTCTCCAGACATATGGCCATTTTTGGGCCTGGCTTGGCGCCATGTGGGAAAGGGTGGTTTTGAGGCTGAAGGCAGCAGGAAAGCCTGCAGCCCCGAGGTGTGTGGGGCTACGCAAGCGGTTCCCAAAGAGCTTTAGAACAAGGCATAGTTTTCCCTGCTGGCTCTTTGGGCGTGGGACCAGTCTCCAGACATATGGCCATTTTTGGGCCTGGCGCGGCGCCAAGTGGGAAAGGGTGATTTTGAGGCTGAAGGCAGCAGGAAAGCCTGCAGACCGCAGGTGTGTGGGGCTACGCAAGCGGTTCCCAAAGAGCTTTAGAACAAGGCATAGTTTTCCCTGCTGGCTCTTTGGGCGTGGGACCAACCTCCAGACATAGGGCCATTTTTGTGCCTGGCGTGACGCCATGTGGGAAAGGGTGGTTTTGAGGCTGAATGTGCCAGAAAAGCCTGCAGCCCCCAGGTCTGTGGGGCTACGCAAGCGGTTCCCAAAGAGCTTTAAAACAAGGCATAGTTTTCCCTGCTGGCTCTTTGGGCGTGGGACCAGTCTCCAGACATATGGCCATTTTTGTGCCTGGCTTGGCGCCATGTGGGAAAGGGTGGTTTTGAGGCTGAAGGCAGCAGGAAAGCCTGCAGCCCCCAGGTGTGTGGGGCTACGCAAGCGGTTCCCAAAGAGCTTTAGAACAAGGCATAGTTTTCCCTGCTGGCTCTTTCGGTGTAGGACCAATCTCCAGACATATGGCCATTTTTGTGCCTGGCGGCACGCCAAGTTCAACAATATGGTTTTGAGGCTGAAGGCAGCAGGAAAGCCTGCAGCCCCCAGGTGTGTGGGGCTACGCAAGCGGTTCCCAAAGAGCTTTAGAACAAGGCATAGTTTTCCCTGCTGGCTCTTTGGGCGTGGGACCAGTCTCCAGACATATGGCCATTTTTGTGCCTGGCGTGACGCCATGTGGAAAAGGGTGGTTTTGAGGCTGAAGGTGCCAGAAAAGCCTGCAGCCCCCAGGTGTGTGGGGCTACGCAAGCGGTTCCCAAAGAGCTTTAGAACAAGGCACAGTTTTCCCTGCTGGCTCTTTGGCTGTGGGACCAATCTCCAGACATATGGCCATTTTTGTGCCTGGCGTGGCGCCATGTGGGAAAGGGTGGTTTTGAGGTTGAAGGCAGCAGGAAAGCCTGCAGCCCCCAGGTGTGTGGGGCTACGCAAGCGGTTCCCAAAGAGCTTTAGAACAAAGCCTAGTTTTCCCTGCTGGCTCTTTGGGCGTGGGTCCAGTCTCCAGACATATGGCCATTTTTGGGCCTGGCTCGGCGCCAAGTGGGAAAGGGTGGTTTTGAGGCTGAAGGCAGCAGGAAAGCCTGCAGCCCCCAGGTCTGTGGGGCTACGCAAGCCGTCCCCAAAGAGCTTTAGAACAAGGCATAGTTTTCCCTGCTGGCTCTTTGGGCGTGGGACCAGTCTCCAGACATATGGCCATTTTTGGGTCTGGCGCGGCGCCAAGTGGGAAAGGGTGGTTTTGAGGCTGAAGGCAGCAGGAAAGCCTGCAGCCCCCAGGTGTGTGGGGCTACGCAAGCGGTTCCCAAAGAGCTTTAGAACAAGGCATAGTTTTCCCTGCTGGCTCTTTGGGCGTGGGACCAGTCTCCAGACATATGGCCATTTTTGGGCCTGGCGTGACGCCATGTGGGAAAGGGTGGTTTTGAGGCTGAATGTGCCAGAAAATCCTGCAGCCCCCAGATGTGTGGGGCCACGCAAGCGGTTCCCAAAGAGCTTTAGAACAAGGCATAGTTTTCCCTGCTGGCTCTTTGGGTGTGGGACCAGTCTCCAGACATATGGCCATTTTTGGGCCTGGCGTGACGCCATGTGGGAAAGGATGGTTTTGAGGCTGAAGGCAGCAGGAAAGCCTGCAGCCCCCAGGTGTGTGGGGCTACGCAAGCGGTTCCCAAAGAGCTTTAGAACAAGGCATAGTTTTCCCTGCTGGCTCTTTGGGCGTGGGACCAGTCTCCAGACATATGGCCATTTTTGGGCCTGGCTTGGCGCCAAGTGGGAAAGGGTGCTTTTGAGGCTGAAGGCAGCAGGAAAGCCTGCAGCCCCCAGGTGTGTGGGGCTACGCAAGCGGTTCCCAAAGAGCTTTAGAACAAGGCATAGTTTTCCCTGCTGGCTCTTTCGGTGTAGGACCAATCTCCAGACATATGGCCATTTTTGTGCCTGGCGGCACGCCGAGTTAAGCAACATGGTTTTGAGGCTGAAGGCAGCAGGAAAGCCTGCAGCCCGCAGGTGTGTGGGGCTACGCAAGCGGTTCCCAAAGAGCTTTAGAACAAGGCATAGTATTCCCTTCTGGCTCTTTGGGCGTGGGACCAGTCTCCAGACATATGGCCATTTTTATGGCTGGCGTGACGCCATGTGGGAAAGGGTGGTTTTGAGGCTGAAGGTGCCAGAAAAGCCTGCAGCCCCCAAGTGTGTGGGGCTACGCAAGCGGTTCCCAAAGAGCTTTAGAACAAGGCATAGTTTTCCCTCCTGGGTCTTTGGCTGTGGGACCAATCTCCAGACATATGGCCATTTTTGTGCCTGGCGTGGCGCCATGTGGGAAAGGGTGGTTTTGAGGTTGAAGGCAGCAGGAAAGCCTGCAGCCCGCAGGTCTGTGGGGCTACGCAAGCGGTTCCCAAAGAGCTTTAGAACAAAGCCTAGTTTTCCCTGCTGGCTCTTTGGGCGTGGGACCAGTCTCCAGACATATGGCCATTTTTGGGCCTGGCTCGGCGCCAAGTGGGAAAGGGTGGTTTTGAGGCTGAAGGCAGCAAGAAAGCCTGCAGCCCGCAGGTCTGTGGGGCTACGCAATCGGTTCCCAAAGAGCTTTAGAACAAGGCATAGTTTTCCCTGCTGGCTCTTTGGGCGTGGGACCAATCTCCAGACATATGGCCATTTCTGGGCCTGGCGCGGCGCCAAGTGGGAAAGGGTGGTTTTGAGGCTGAAGGCAGCAGGAAAGCCTGCAGCCCCCAGGTCTGTGGGGCTACGCAAGCGGTTCCCAAAGAGCTTTAGAACAAGGCATAGTTTTCCCTGCTGGCTCTTTGGGCGTGGGACCAACCTCCAGACATATGGCCATTTTTGTGCCTGGCGTGACGCCATGTGGGAAAGGGTGGTTTTGAGGCTGAAGGCAGCAGGAAAGCCTGCAGCCCCCAGGTGTGTGGGGCTACGCAAGCGGTTCCCAAAGAGCTTTAGAACAAGGCATAGTTTTCCCTGCTGGCTCTTTGGGCGTGGGACCAATCTCCAGATATATGGCCATTTTTGGGACTGGCGCGGCACCATGTGGGAAAGGGTGGTTTTGAGGCTGAAGGCAGCAGGAAAGCCTGCAGCCCCCAGGTGTGTGGGGCTACGCAAGCGGTTCCCAAAGAGCTTTAGAACAAGGCACAGTTTTCCCTGCTGGCTCTTTGGGCGTGGGACCAACCTCCAGACATATGGCCATTTTGTGCCTGGCGTGACGCCATGTGGGAAAGGGTGGTTTTGAGGCTGAAGGTGCCAGAAAAGCCTGCAGCCCCCAGGTGTGTGGGGCTACGCAAGCGGTTCCCAAAGAGCTTTAGAACAAGGCATAGTTTTCCCTGCTGGCTCTTTGGGCGTGGGACCAGTCTCCAGACATATGGCCATTTCTGTGCCTGGCGCGGGGCCAAGTGGGAAAGGGTGGTTTTGAGGCTGAAGGCAGCAAGAAAGCCTGCAGCCCCCAGGTGTGTGGGGCTACGCAAGCGGTTCCCAAAGAGCTTTAGAACAAGGCATCGTTTTCCCTGCTGGCTCTTTGGGCGTGGGACCAGTCTCCAGACATATGGCCATTTTTGGGCCTGGCGCGGCGCCATGTGGGAAAGGGTGGTTTTGAGGCTGAAGGCAGCAGGAAAGCCTGTAGCCCCCAGGTGTGTGGGGCTACGCAAGCGGTTCCCAAAGAGCTTTAGAACAAGGCATAGTTTTCCCTGCTGGCTCTTTGGGCGTGGGACCAGTCTCCAGACATATGGCCATTTTTGGGGCTGGCGTGACGCCATGTGGGAAAGGGTGGTTTTGAGGTTGAAGGCAGCAGGAAAGCCTGCAGCCCCCAGGTGTGTGGGGCTACGCAAGCGGTTCCCAAAGAGCTTTAGAACAAGGCATAGTTTTCCCTGCTGGCTCTTTGGGCGTGGGACCAACCTCCAGACATATGGCCATTTTTGTACCTGGCGTGGCGCCAAGTGGGAAAGGGTGGTTTTGAGGCTGAAGGCAGCAGGAAAGCCTGCAGCCCCCAGGTGTGTGGGGCTACGCAAGCGGTTCCCAAAGAGCTTTAGAACAAGGCATATTTTTCCCTGCTGGTTCTTTGGGCGTGGGACAAACCTCCAGACATATGGCCATTTTTGTGCCTGGCGCGGCGCCAGGTGGGAAAGGGTGCTTTTGAGGCTGAAGAGAGCAGGAAAGCCTGCAGCCCCCAGGTGTGTGGGGCTACGCAAGCGGTTCCCAAAGAGCTTTAGAATAAGGCATAATTTTCCCTGCTGGCTCTTTGGGCGTGGGACCAAACTCCAGACATATGGCCATTTTTGTGCCTGGCTTGGCGCCAAGTGGGAAAGGGTGGTTTTGAGGCTGAAGGCAGCAGGAAAGCCTGCAGCCCCCAGGTCTGTGGGGCCACGCAAGCGGTTCCCAAAGAGCTTTAGAATAAGGCTTCGTTTTCCCTGCTGGTTCTTTGGGCGTGGAACCAATCTCCAGATATATGGCCATTTTTGTCCGTGGCGCAGCGCCATGTGGGAAAGGGTGGTTTTGAGGCTGAAGGCAGCAGGAAAGCCTGCAGCCCCCAGGTGTGTGGGGCTACGCAAGCGGTTCCCAAAGAGCTTTAGAACAAGGCATAGTTTTCCCTGCTGGCTCTTTGGGCGTGGGACCAATCTCCAGCCATATGGCCATGTTTGTGCCTTGCGCGGCGCCAAGTGGGAAAGGGTGGTTTTGAGGCTGAAGGCAGCAGGAAAGCCTGCAGCCCCCAGGTGTGTGGGGCTACGCAAGCGGTTCCCAAAGAGCTTTAGAACAAGGCATAGTTTTCCCTGCTGGCTCTTTGGGCGTGGGACCAATCTCCAGATATATGGCCATTTTTGGGACTGGCGCGGCACCATGTGGGAAAGGGTGGTTTTGAGGCTGAAGGCAGCAGGAAAGCCTGCAGCCCCCAGGTGTGTGGGGCTACGCAAGCGGTTCCCAAAGAGCTTTAGAACAAGGCACAGTTTTCCCTGCTGGCTCTTTGGGCGTGGGACCAACCTCCAGACATATGGCCATTTTGTGCCTGGCGTGACGCCATGTGGGAAAGGGTGGTTTTGAGGCTGAAGGTGCCAGAAAAGCCTGCAGCCCCCAGGTGTGTGGGGCTACGCAAGCGGTTCCCAAAGAGCTTTAGAACAAGGCATAGTTTTCCCTGCTGGCTCTTTGGGCGTGGGACCAGTCTCCAGACATATGGCCATTTCTGTGCCTGGCGCGGGGCCAAGTGGGAAAGGGTGGTTTTGAGGCTGAAGGCAGCAAGAAAGCCTGCAGCCCCCAGGTGTGTGGGGCTACGCAAGCGGTTCCCAAAGAGCTTTAGAACAAGGCATCGTTTTCCCTGCTGGCTCTTTGGGCGTGGGACCAGTCTCCAGACATATGGCCATTTTTGGGCCTGGCGCGGCGCCATGTGGGAAAGGGTGGTTTTGAGGCTGAAGGCAGCAGGAAAGCCTGTAGCCCCCAGGTGTGTGGGGCTACGCAAGCGGTTCCCAAAGAGCTTTAGAACAAGGCATAGTTTTCCCTGCTGGCTCTTTGGGCGTGGGACCAGTCTCCAGACATATGGCCATTTTTGGGGCTGGCGTGACGCCATGTGGGAAAGGGTGGTTTTGAGGCTGAAGGCAGCAGGAAAGCCTGCAGCCCCCAGGTGTGTGGGGCTACGCAAGCGGTTCCCAAAGAGCTTTAGAACAAGGCATAGTTTTCCCTGCTGGCTCTTTGGGCGTGGGACCAACCTCCAGACATATGGCCATTTTTGTACCTGGCGTGGCGCCAAGTGGGAAAGGGTGGTTTTGAGGCTGAAGGCAGCAGGAAAGCCTGCAGCCCCCAGGTGTGTGGGGCTACGCAAGCGGTTCCCAAAGAGCTTTAGAACAAGGCATATTTTTCCCTGCTGGTTCTTTGGGCGTGGGACAAACCTCCAGACATATGGCCATTTTTGTGCCTGGCGCGGCGCCAGGTGGGAAAGGGTGCTTTTGAGGCTGAAGAGAGCAGGAAAGCCTGCAGCCCCCAGGTGTGTGGGGCTACGCAAGCGGTTCCCAAAGAGCTTTAGAATAAGGCATAATTTTCCCTGCTGGCTCTTTGGGCGTGGGACCAAACTCCAGACATATGGCCATTTTTGTGCCTGGCTTGGCGCCAAGTGGGAAAGGGTGGTTTTGAGGCTGAAGGCAGCAGGAAAGCCTGCAGCCCCCAGGTCTGTGGGGCCACGCAAGCGGTTCCCAAAGAGCTTTAGAATAAGGCTTCGTTTTCCCTGCTGGTTCTTTGGGCGTGGAACCAATCTCCAGATATATGGCCATTTTTGTCCGTGGCGCAGCGCCATGTGGGAAAGGGTGGTTTTGAGGCTGAAGGCAGCAGGAAAGCCTGCAGCCCCCAGGTGTGTGGGGCTACGCAAGCGGTTCCCAAAGAGCTTTAGAACAAGGCATAGTTTTCCCTGCTGGCTCTTTGGGCGTGGGACCAATCTCCAGCCATATGGCCATGTTTGTGCCTTGCGCGGCGCCAAGTGGGAAAGGGTGGTTTTGAGGCTGAAGGCAGCAGGAAAGCCTGCAGCCCCCAGGTCTGTGGGGCTACGCAAGCGGTTCCCAAAGAGCTTTAGAACAAAGCATCGTTTTCCCTGCTGGCTCTTTGGGCGTGGAACAAATCTCCATATATATGGCCATTTTTGTGCCTGGCGCGGCGCCATGTGGGAAAGGGTGGTTTTGAGGCTGAAGGCAGCAGGAAAGCCTGCAGCCCCCAGGTGTGTGGGGCTACGCAAGCGGTTCCCAAAGAGCTTTAGAACAAGGCATAGTTTTCCCTGCTGGCTCTTTGGGCGTGGGACCAGTCTCCAGACATATGGCCATTTTTGGGCCTGGCGCGGGGCCAAGTGGGAAAGGGTGGTTTTGAGGCTGAAGGCAGCAGGAAAGCCTGCAGCCCCCAGGTCTGTGGGGCTACGCAAGCGGTTCCCAAAGAGCTTTAGAACAAGGCACAGTTTTCCCTGCTGGCTCTTTGGGCGTGGGACCAACCTCCAGACATATGGTCATTTTTGTGCCTGGCGTGACGCCGTGTGGGAAAGGGTGGTTTTGAGGCTGAAGGTGCCAGAAAAGCCTGCAGCCCCCAGGTGTGTGGGGCTACGCAAGCGGTTCCCAAAGAGCTTTAGAACAAGGCATAGTTTTCCCTGCTGGCTCTTTGGGCGTGGGACCAGTCTCCAGACATATGGCCATTTCTGTGCCTGGCGCGGGGCCAAGTGGGAAAGGGTCTTTTTGAGGCTGAAGGCAGCAAGAAAGCCTGCAGCCCCCAGGTGTGTGGGGCTACGCAAGCGGTTCCCAAAGAGCTTTAGAACAAGGCATAGTTTTCCCTGCTGGCTCTTTGGGCGTGGGACCAGTCTCCAGACATATGGCCATTTTTGGGCCTGGCGCGGCGCCATGTGGGAAAGGGTGGTTTTGAGGCTGAAGGCAGCAGGAAAGTCTGTAGCCCCCAGGTGTGTGGGGCTACGCAAGCGGTTCCCAAAGAGCTTTAGAACAAGGCATAGTTTTCCCTGCTGGCTCTTTGGGCGTGGGACCAGTCTCCAGACATATGGCCATTTTTGTGCCTGGCGGCACGCCAAGTTATAGAGGATGGTTTTGAGGCTGAAGGCAGCAGGAAAGTCTGCAGCCCCCAGGTGTGTGGTGCTACGCAAGAGGTTCCCAAAGAGCTTTAGAACAAGGCATAGTTTTCCCTGCTGGCTCTTTGGGCGTGGGACCAGTCTCCAGACATATGGCCATTTTTGGGCCTGGCTTGGCGCCATGTGGGAAAGGGTGGTTTTGAGGCTGAAGGCAGCAGGAAAGCCTGCAGCCCCGAGGTGTGTGGGGCTACGCAAGCGGTTCCCAAAGAGCTTTAGAACAAGGCATAGTTTTCCCTGCTGGCTCTTTGGGCGTGGGACCAGTCTCCAGACATATGGCCATTTTTGGGCCTGGCGCGGCGCCAAGTGGGAAAGGGTGATTTTGAGGCTGAAGGCAGCAGGAAAGCCTGCAGACCGCAGGTGTGTGGGGCTACGCAAGCGGTTCCCAAAGAGCTTTAGAACAAGGCATAGTTTTCCCTGCTGGCTCTTTGGGCGTGGGACCAGTCTCCAGACATATGGCCATTTTTGGGCCTGGCGTGACGCCATGTGGGAAAGGGTGGTTTTGAGGCTGAATGTGCCAGAAAATCCTGCAGCCCCCAGATGTGTGGGGCCACGCAAGCGGTTCCCAAAGAGCTTTAGAACAAGGCATAGTTTTCCCTGCTGGCTCTTTCGGTGTAGGACCAATCTCCAGACATATGGCCATTTTTGTGCCTGGCGGCACGCCAAGTTCAACAATATGGTTTTGAGGCTGAAGGCAGCAGGAAAGCCTGCAGCCCCCAGGTGTGTGGGGCTACGCAAGCGGTTCCCAAAGAGCTTTAGAACAAGGCATAGTTTTCCCTGCTGGCTCTTTGGGCGTGGGACCAGTCTCCAGACATATGGCCATTTTTGTGCCTGGCGTGACGCCATGTGGAAAAGGGTGATTTTGAGGCTGAAGGTGCCAGAAAAGTCTGCAGCCCCCAGGTCTGTGGGGCTACGCAAGCGGTTCCCAAAGAGCTTTAGAACAAGGCACAGTTTTCCCTGCTGGGTCTTTGGCTGTGGGACCAATCTCCAGACATATGGCCATTTTTGTGCCTGGCGTGGCGCCATGTGGGAAAGGGTGGTTTTGAGGCTGAAGGCAGCAGGAAAGCCTGCAGCCCCCAGGTGTGTGGGGCTACGCAAGCGGTTCCCAAAGAGCTTTAGAACAAAGCCTAGTTTTCCCTGCTGGCTCTTTGGGCGTGGGTCCAGTCGCCAGACATATGGCCATTTTTGTGCCTGGCGTGGGGCCAAGTGGGAAAGGGTGTTTTTGAGGCTGAAGGCAGCAGGAAAGCTTGCAGCCCCCAGGTCTGTGGGGCTACGCAAGCGGTTCCCAAAGAGGTTTAGAACAAGGCATAGTTTTCCCTGCTGGCTCTTTGGGCGTGGGACCAGTCTCCAGACATATGGCCATTTTTGGGCCTGGCTCGGCGCCAAGTGGGAAAGGGTGGTTTTGAGGCTGAAGGCAGCAGGAAAGCCTGCAGCCCCCAGGTCTGTGGGGCTACGCAAGCCGTCCCCAAAGAGCTTTAGAACAAGGCATAGTTTTCCCTGCTGGCTCTTTGGGCGTGGGACCAGTCTCCAGACATATGGCCATTTTTGGGTCTGGCGCGGCGCCAAGTGGGAAAGGGTGGTTTTGAGGCTGAAGGCAGCAGGAAAGCCTGCAGCCCCCAGGTGTGTGGGGCTACGCAAGCGGTTCCCAAAGAGCTTTAGAACAAGGCATAGTTTTCCCTGCTGGCTCTTTGGGCGTGGGACCAGTCTCCAGACATATGGCCATTTTTGGGCCTGGCGTGACGCCATGTGGGAAAGGGTGGTTTTGAGGCTGAATGTGCCAGAAAATCCTGCAGCCCCCAGATGTGTGGGGCCACGCAAGCGGTTCCCAAAGAGCTTTAGAACAAGGCATAGTTTTCCCTGCTGGCTCTTTGGGCGTGGGACCAGTCTCCAGACATATGGCCATTTTTGGGCCTGGCGTGACGCCATGTGGGAAAGGGTGGTTTTGAGGCTGAAGGCAGCAGGAAAGCCTGCAGCCCCCAGGTGTGTGGGGCTACGCAAGCGGTTCCCAAAGAGCTTTAGAACAAGGCATAGTTTTCCCTGCTGGCTCTTTGGGCGTGGGACCAGTCTCCAGACATATGGCCATTTTTGGGCCTGGCTTGGCGCCAAGTGGGAAAGGGTGCTTTTGAGGCTGAAGGCAGCAGGAAAGCCTGCAGCCCCCAGGTGTGTGGGGCTACGCAAGCGGTTCCCAAAGAGCTTTAGAACAAGGCATAGTTTTCCCTGCTGGCTCTTTCGGTGTAGGACCAATCTCCAGACATATGGCCATTTTTGTGCCTGGCGGCACGCCGAGTTAAACATGGTTTTGAGGCTGAAGGCAGCAGGAAAGCCTGCAGCCCGCAGGTGTGTGGGGCTACGCAAGCGGTTCCCAAAGAGCTTTAGAACAAGGCATAGTATTCCCTTCTGGCTCTTTGGGCGTGGGACCAGTCTCCAGACATATGGCCATTTTTATGGCTGGCGTGACGCCATGTGGGAAAGGGTGGTTTTGAGGCTGAAGGTGCCAGAAAAGCCTGCAGCCCCCAAGTGTGTGGGGCTACGCAAGCGGTTCCCAAAGAGCTTTAGAACAAGGCATAGTTTTCCCTCCTGGGTCTTTGGCTGTGGGACCAATCTCCAGACATATGGCCATTTTTGTGCCTGGCGTGGCGCCATGTGGGAAAGGGTGGTTTTGAGGTTGAAGGCAGCAGGAAAGCCTGCAGCCCGCAGGTCTGTGGGGCTACGCAAGCGGTTCCCAAAGAGCTTTAGAACAAAGCCTAGTTTTCCCTGCTGGCTCTTTGGGCGTGGGACCAGTCTCCAGACATATGGCCATTTTTGGGCCTGGCTCGGCGCCAAGTGGGAAAGGGTGGTTTTGAGGCTGAAGGCAGCAAGAAAGCCTGCAGCCCGCAGGTCTGTGGGGCTACGCAAGCGGTTCCCAAAGAGCTTTAGAACAAGGCATAGTTTTCCCTGCTGGCTCTTTGGGCGTGGGACCAATCTCCAGACATATGGCCATTTCTGGGCCTGGCGCGGCGCCAAGTGGGAAAGGGTGGTTTTGAGGCTGAAGGCAGCAGGAAAGCCTGCAGCCCCCAGGTGTGTGGGGCTACGCAAGCGGTTCCCAAAGAGCTTTAGAACAAGGCATAGTTTTCCCTGCTGGCTCTTTCGGTGTAGGACCAATCTCCAGACATATGGCCATTTTTGTGCCTGGCGGCACGCCAAGTTCAACAATATGGTTTTGAGGCTGAAGGCAGCAGGAAAGCCTGCAGCCCGCAGGTGTGTGGGGCTACGCAAGCGGTTCCCAAAGAGCTTTAGAACAAGGCATAGTTTTCCCTGCTGGCTCTTTGGGCGTGGGACCAGTCTCCAGACATATGGCCATTTTTGTGCCTGGCGGCACGCCATGTGGAAAAGGGTGATTTTGAGGCTGAAGGTGCCAGAAAAGCCTGCAGCCCGCAGGTCTGTGGGGCTACGCAAGCGGTTCCCAAAGAGCTTTAGAACAAGGCATAGTTTTCCCTGCTGGCTCTTTGGGCGTGGGACCAGTCTCCAGACATATGGCCATTTTTGGGCCTGGCGCGGCGCCAAGTGGGAAAGGGTGATTTTGAGGCTGAAGGCAGCAGGAATGCCTGCAGCCCCCAGGTGTGTGGGGCTACGCAAGCGGTTCCCAAAGAGCTTTAGAACAAGGCATAGTTTTCCCTGCTGGCTCTTTCGGTGTAGGACCAATCTCCAGACATATGGCCATTTTTGTGCCTGGCGGCACGCCAAGTTCAACAATATGGTTTTGAGGCTGAAGGCAGCAGGAAAGCCTGCAGCCCGCAGGTGTGTGGGGCTACGCAAGCGGTTCCCAAAGAGCTTTAGAACAAGGCATAGTTTTCCCTGCTGGCTCTTTGGGCGTGGGACCAGTCTCCAGACATATGGCCATTTTTGTGCCTGGCGGCACGCCATGTGGAAAAGGGTGATTTTGAGGCTGAAGGTGCCAGAAAAGCCTGCAGCCCGCAGGTCTGTGGGGCTACGCAAGCGGTTCCCAAAGAGCTTTAGAACAAGGCATAGTTTTCCCTGCTGGGTCTTTGGCTGTGGGACCAATCTCCAGACATATGGCCATTTTTGTGCCTGGCGTGGCGCCATGTGGGAAAGGGTGGTTTTGAGGTTGAAGGCAGCAGGAAAGCCTGCAGCCCCCAGGTGTGTGGGGCTACGCAAGCGGTTCCCAAAGAGCTTTAGAACAAGGCATAGTTTTCCCTGCTGGCTCTTTGGGCGTGGGTCCAGTCGCCAGACATATGGCCATTTTTGTGCCTGGCGTGGGGCCAAGTGGGAAAGGGTGGTTTTGAGGCTGAAGGCAGCAGGAAAGCTTGCAGCCCCCAGGTCTGTGGGGCTACGCAAGCCGTTCCCAAAGAGCTTTAGAACAAGGCATAGTTTTCCCTGCTGGCTCTTTGGGCGTGGGACCAGTCTCCAGACATATGGCCATTTTTGGGCCTGGCTCGGCGCCAAGTGGGAAAGGGTGGTTTTGAGGCTGAAGGCAGCAGGAAAGCCTGCAGCCCCCAGGTGTGTGGGGCTACGCAAGCGGTTCCCAAAGAGCTTTAGAACAAGGCATAGTTTTCCCTGCTGGCTCTTTGGGCGTGGGACCAGTCTCCAGACATATGGCCATTTTTGGGCCTGGCGTGACGCCATGTGGGAAAGGGTGGTTTTGAGGCTGAAGGCAGCAGGAAAGCCTGCAGCCCCCAGGTGTGTGGGGCTACGCAAGCGGTTCCCAAAGAGCTTTAGAACAAGGCATAGTTTTCCCTGCTGGCTCTTTGGGCGTGGGACCAGTCTCCAGACATATGGCCATTTTTGGGCCTGGCTTGGCGCCAAGTGGGAAAGGGTGCTTTTGAGGCTGAAGGCAGCAGGAAAGCCTGCAGCCCCCAGGTGTGTGGGGCTACGCAAGCGGTTCCCAAAGAGCTTTAGAACAAGGCATAGTTTTCCCTGCTGGCTCTTTCGGTGTAGGACCAATCTCCAGACATATGGCCATTTTTGTGCCTGGCGGCACGCCAAGTTAAGCAACATGGTTTTGAGGCTGAAGGCAGCAGGAAAGCCTGCAGCCCGCAGGTGTGTGGGGCTACGCAAGCGGTTCCCAAAGAGCTTTAGAACAAGACATAGTATTCCCTTCTGGCTCTTTGGGCGTGGGACCAATCTCCAGACATATGGCCATTTTTGGGCCTGGCGTGACGCCATGTGGGAAAGGGTGGTTTTGAGGCTGAAGGTGCCAGAAAAGCCTGCAGCCCCCAGGTCTGTGGGGCTACGCAAGCGGTTCCCAAAGAGCTTTAGAACAAGGCATAGTTTTCCCTGCTGGCTCTTTGGGCGTGGGACCAATCTCCAGACATATGGCCATTTCTGGGCCTGGCGCGGCGCCAAGTGGGAAAGGGTGGTTTTGAGGCTGAAGGCAGCAGGAAAGCCTGCAGCCCCCAGGTGTGTGGGGCTACGCAAGCGGTTCCCAAAGAGCTTTAGAACAAGGCATAGTTTTCCCTGCTGGCTCTTTCGGTGTAGGACCAATCTCCAGACATATGGCCATTTTTGTGCCTGGCGGCACGCCAAGTTCAACAATATGGTTTTGAGGCTGAAGGCAGCAGGAAAGCCTGCAGCCCGCAGGTGTGTGGGGCTACGCAAGCGGTTCCCAAAGAGCTTTAGAACAAGGCATAGTTTTCCCTGCTGGCTCTTTGGGCGTGGGACCAGTCTCCAGACATATGGCCATTTTTGTGCCTGGCGGCACGCCATGTGGAAAAGGGTGATTTTGAGGCTGAAGGTGCCAGAAAAGCCTGCAGCCCGCAGGTCTGTGGGGCTACGCAAGCGGTTCCCAAAGAGCTTTAGAACAAGGCATAGTTTTCCCTGCTGGCTCTTTGGGCGTGGGACCAGTCTCCAGACATATGGCCATTTTTGGGCCTGGCGCGGCGCCAAGTGGGAAAGGGTGATTTTGAGGCTGAAGGCAGCAGGAATGCCTGCAGCCCCCAGGTGTGTGGGGCTACGCAAGCGGTTCCCAAAGAGCTTTAGAACAAGGCATAGTTTTCCCTGCTGGCTCTTTCGGTGTAGGACCAATCTCCAGACATATGGCCATTTTTGTGCCTGGCGGCACGCCAAGTTCAACAATATGGTTTTGAGGCTGAAGGCAGCAGGAAAGCCTGCAGCCCGCAGGTGTGTGGGGCTACGCAAGCGGTTCCCAAAGAGCTTTAGAACAAGGCATAGTTTTCCCTGCTGGCTCTTTGGGCGTGGGACCAGTCTCCAGACATATGGCCATTTTTGTGCCTGGCGGCACGCCATGTGGAAAAGGGTGATTTTGAGGCTGAAGGTGCCAGAAAAGCCTGCAGCCCGCAGGTCTGTGGGGCTACGCAAGCGGTTCCCAAAGAGCTTTAGAACAAGGCATAGTTTTCCCTGCTGGGTCTTTGGCTGTGGGACCAATCTCCAGACATATGGCCATTTTTGTGCCTGGCGTGGCGCCATGTGGGAAAGGGTGGTTTTGAGGTTGAAGGCAGCAGGAAAGCCTGCAGCCCCCAGGTGTGTGGGGCTACGCAAGCGGTTCCCAAAGAGCTTTAGAACAAGGCATAGTTTTCCCTGCTGGCTCTTTGGGCGTGGGTCCAGTCGCCAGACATATGGCCATTTTTGTGCCTGGCGTGGGGCCAAGTGGGAAAGGGTGGTTTTGAGGCTGAAGGCAGCAGGAAAGCTTGCAGCCCCCAGGTCTGTGGGGCTACGCAAGCCGTTCCCAAAGAGCTTTAGAACAAGGCATAGTTTTCCCTGCTGGCTCTTTGGGCGTGGGACCAGTCTCCAGACATATGGCCATTTTTGGGCCTGGCTCGGCGCCAAGTGGGAAAGGGTGGTTTTGAGGCTGAAGGCAGCAGGAAAGCCTGCAGCCCCCAGGTGTGTGGGGCTACGCAAGCGGTTCCCAAAGAGCTTTAGAACAAGGCATAGTTTTCCCTGCTGGCTCTTTGGGCGTGGGACCAGTCTCCAGACATATGGCCATTTTTGGGCCTGGCGTGACGCCATGTGGGAAAGGGTGGTTTTGAGGCTGAAGGCAGCAGGAAAGCCTGCAGCCCCCAGGTGTGTGGGGCTACGCAAGCGGTTCCCAAAGAGCTTTAGAACAAGGCATAGTTTTCCCTGCTGGCTCTTTGGGCGTGGGACCAGTCTCCAGACATATGGCCATTTTTGGGCCTGGCTTGGCGCCAAGTGGGAAAGGGTGCTTTTGAGGCTGAAGGCAGCAGGAAAGCCTGCAGCCCCCAGGTGTGTGGGGCTACGCAAGCGGTTCCCAAAGAGCTTTAGAACAAGGCATAGTTTTCCCTGCTGGCTCTTTCGGTGTAGGACCAATCTCCAGACATATGGCCATTTTTGTGCCTGGCGGCACGCCAAGTTAAGCAACATGGTTTTGAGGCTGAAGGCAGCAGGAAAGCCTGCAGCCCCCAGGTCTGTGGGGCTACGCAAGCGGTTCCCAAAGAGCTTTAGAACAAGACATAGTATTCCCTTCTGGCTCTTTGGGCGTGGGACCAATCTCCAGACATATGGCCATTTTTGGGCCTGGCGTGACGCCATGTGGGAAAGGGTGGTTTTGAGGCTGAAGGTGCCAGAAAAGCCTGCAGCCCCCAGGTCTGTGGGGCTACGCAAGCGGTTCCCAAAGAGCTTTAGAACAAGGCATAGTTTTCCCTGCTGGGTCTTTGGCTGTGGGACCAATCTCCAGACATATGGCCATTTTTGTGCCTGGCGTGGCGCCATGTGGGAAAGGGTGGTTTTGAGGTTGAAGGCAGCAGGAAAGCCTGCAGCCCGCAGGTGTGTGGGGCTACGCAAGCGGTTCCCAAAGAGCTTTAGAACAAACCCTAGTTTTCCCTGCTGGCTCTTTGGGCGTGGGACCAGTCTCCAGACATATGGCCATTTTTGGGCCTGGCTTGGCGCCAAGTGGGAAAGGGCGCTTTTGAGGCTGAAGGCAGCAGGAAAGCCTGCAGCCCCCAGGTGTGTGGGGCTACGCAAGCGGTTCCCAAAGAGCTTTAGAACAAGGCATAGTTTTCCCTGCTGGCTCTTTGGGCGTGGGACCAGTCTCCAGACATATGGCCATTTTTGTGCCTGGCGTGACGCCATGTGGAAAAGGGTGATTTTGAGGCTGAAGGTGCCAGAAAAGCCTGCAGCCCCCAGGTCTGTGGGGCTACGCAAGCGGTTCCCAAAGAGCTTTAGAACAAGGCACAGTTTTCCCTGCTGGGTCTTTGGCTGTGGGACCAATCTCCAGACATATGGCCATTTTTGTGCCTGGCGTGGCGCCATGTGGGAAAGGGTGGTTTTGAGGTTGAAGGCAGCAGGAAAGCCTGCAGCCCCCAGGTGTGTGGGGCTACGCAAGCGGTTCCCAAAGAGCTTTAGAACAAAGCCTAGTTTTCCCTGCTGGCTCTTTGGGCGTGGGTCCAGTCTCCAGACATATGGCCATTTTTGTGCCTGGCGTGGGGCCAAGTGGGAAAGGGTGTTTTTGAGGCTGAAGGCAGCAGGAAAGCTTGCAGCCCCCAGGTCTGTGGGGCTACGCAAGCCGTTCCCAAAGAGCTTTAGAACAAGGCATAGTTTTCCCTGCTGGCTCTTTGGGCGTGGGACCAGTCTCCAGACATATGGCCATTTTTGGGCCTGGCTCGGCGCCAAGTGGGAAAGGGTGGTTTTGAGGCTGAAGGCAGCAGGAAAGCCTGCAGCCCGCAGGTGTGTGGGGCTACGCAAGCGGTTCCCAAAGAGCTTTAGAACAAGGCATAGTTTTCCCTGCTGGCTCTTTCGGTGTAGGACCAATCTCCAGACATATGGCCATTTTTGTGCCTGGCGGCACGCCAAGTTAAGCAACATGGTTTTGAGGCTGAAGGCAGCAGGAAAGCCTGCAGCCCGCAGGTGTGTGGGGCTACGCAAGCGGTTCCCAAAGAGCTTTAGAACAAGACATAGTATTCCCTTCTGGCTCTTTGGGCGTGGGACCAGTCTCCAGACATATGGCCATTTTTGGGCCTGGCGTGACGCCATGTGGGAAAGGGTGGTTTTGAGGCTGAAGGTGCCAGAAAAGCCTGCAGCCCCCAGGTCTGTGGGGCTACGCAAGCGGTTCCCAAAGAGCTTTAGAACAAGGCATAGTTTTCCCTGCTGGGTCTTTGGCTGTGGGACCAATCTCCAGACATATGGCCATTTTTGTGCCTGGCGTGGCGCCATGTGGGAAAGGGTGGTTTTGAGGTTGAAGGCAGCAGGAAAGCCTGCAGCCCGCAGGTCTGTGGGGCTACGCAAGCGGTTCCCAAAGAGCTTTAGAACAAAGCCTAGTTTTCCCTGCTGGCTCTTTGGGCGTGGGTCCAGTCTCCAGACATATGGCCATTTTTGTGCCTGGCGTGGGGCCAAGTGGGAAAGGGTGTTTTTGAGGCTGAAGGCAGCAGGAAAGCTTGCAGCCCCCAGGTCTGTGGGGCTACGCAAGCGGTTCCCAAAGAGCTTTAGAACAAGGCATAGTTTTCCCTGCTGGCTCTTTGGGCGTGGGACCAGTCTCCAGACATATGGCCATTTTTGGGCCTGGCTCGGCGCCAAGTGGGAAAGGGTGGTTTTGAGGCTGAAGGCAGCAGGAAAGCCTGCAGCCCCCAGGTCTGTGGGGCTACGCAAGCCGTCCCCAAAGAGCTTTAGAACAAGGCATAGTTTTCCCTGCTGGCTCTTTGGGCGTGGGACCAGTCTCCAGACATATGGCCATTTTTGGGTCTGGCGCGGCGCCAAGTGGGAAAGGGTGGTTTTGAGGCTGAAGGCAGCAGGAAAGCCTGCAGCCCCCAGGTGTGTGGGGCTACGCAAGCGGTTCCCAAAGAGCTTTAGAACAAGGCATAGTTTTCCCTGCTGGCTCTTTGGGCGTGGGACCAGTCTCCAGACATATGGCCATTTTTGGGCCTGGCGTGACGCCATGTGGGAAAGGGTGGTTTTGAGGCTGAATGTGCCAGAAAATCCTGCAGCCCCCAGATGTGTGGGGCTACGCAAGCGGTTCCCAAAGAGCTTTAGAACAAGGCATAGTTTTCCCTGCTGGCTCTTTGGGCGTGGGACCAGTCTCCAGACATATGGCCATTTTTGGGCCTGGCGTGACGCCATGTGGGAAAGGGTGGTTTTGAGGCTGAAGGCAGCAGGAAAGCCTGCAGCCCCCAGGTGTGTGGGGCTACGCAAGCGGTTCCCAAAGAGCTTTAGAACAAGGCATAGTTTTCCCTGCTGGCTCTTTGGGCGTGGGACCAGTCTCCAGACATATGGCCATTTTTGGGCCTGGCTTGGCGCCAAGTGGGAAAGGGTGCTTTTGAGGCTGAAGGCAGCAGGAAAGCCTGCAGCCCCCAGGTGTGTGGGGCTACGCAAGCGGTTCCCAAAGAGCTTTAGAACAAGGCATAGTTTTCCCTGCTGGCTCTTTCGGTGTAGGACCAATCTCCAGACATATGGCCATTTTTGTGCCTGGCGGCACGCCGAGTTAAGCAACATGGTTTTGAGGCTGAAGGCAGCAGGAAAGCCTGCAGCCCGCAGGTGTGTGGGGCTACGCAAGCGGTTCCCAAAGAGCTTTAGAACAAGGCATAGTATTCCCTTCTGGCTCTTTGGGCGTGGGACCAGTCTCCAGACATATGGCCATTTTTATGCCTGGCGTGACGCCATGTGGGAAAGGGTGGTTTTGAGGCTGAAGGTGCCAGAAAAGCCTGCAGCCCCCAAGTGTGTGGGGCTACGCAAGCGGTTCCCAAAGAGCTTTAGAACAAGGCATAGTTTTCCCTCCTGGGTCTTTGGCTGTGGGACCAATCTCCAGACATATGGCCATTTTTGTGCCTGGCGTGGCGCCATGTGGGAAAGGGTGGTTTTGAGGTTGAAGGCAGCAGGAAAGCCTGCAGCCCGCAGGTCTGTGGGGCTACGCAAGCGGTTCCCAAAGAGCTTTAGAACAAAGCCTAGTTTTCCCTGCTGGCTCTTTGGGCGTGGGACCAGTCTCCAGACATATGGCCATTTTTGGGCCTGGCTCGGCGCCAAGTGGGAAAGGGTGGTTTTGAGGCTGAAGGCAGCAAGAAAGCCTGCAGCCCGCAGGTCTGTGGGGCTACGCAATCGGTTCCCAAAGAGCTTTAGAACAAGGCATAGTTTTCCCTGCTGGCTCTTTGGGCGTGGGACCAATCTCCAGACATAAGGCCATTTCGGGGCCTGGCGCGGCGCCAAGTGGGAAAGGGTGGTTTTGAGGCTGAAGGCAGCAGGAAAGCCTGCAGCCCCCAGGTCTGTGGGGCTACGCAAGCGGTTCCCAAAGAGCTTTAGAACAAGGCATAGTTTTCCCTGCTGGCTCTTTGGGCGTGGGACCAACCTCCAGACATATGGCCATTTTTGTGCCTGGCGTGACGCCATGTGGGAAAGGGTGGTTTTGAGGCTGAAGGCAGCAGGAAAGCCTGCAGCCCCCAGGTGTGTGGGGCTACGCAAGCGGTTCCCAAAGAGCTTTAGAACAAGGCATAGTTTTCCCTGCTGGCTCTTTGGGCGTGGGACCAATCTCCAGATATATGGCCATTTTTGGGCCTGGCGCGGCACCATGTGGGAAAGGGTGGTTTTGAGGCTGAAGGCAGCAGGAAAGCCTGCAGCCCCCAGGTCTGTGGGGCTACGCAAGCGGTTCCCAAAGAGCTTTAGAACAAGGCACAGTTTTCCCTGCTGGCTCTTTGGGCGTGGGACCAGTCTCCAGACATATGGCCATTTTTGGGCCTGGCTCGGCGCCAAGTGGGAAAGGGTGGTTTTGAGGCTGAAGGCAGCAGGAAAGCCTGCAGCCCCCAGATGTGTGGGGCTACGCAAGCGGTTCCCAAAGAGCTTTAGAACAAGGCATAGTTTTCCCTGCTGGCTCTTTGGGCGTGGGACCAGTCTCCAGACATATGGCCATTTTTGGGCCTGGCGTGACGCCATGTGGGAAAGGGTGGTTTTGAGGCTGAAGGCAGCAGGAAAGCCTGCAGCCCCCAGGTGTGTGGGGCTACGCAAGCGGTTCCCAAAGAGCTTTAGAACAAGGCATAGTTTTCCCTGCTGGCTCTTTGGGCGTGGGACCAGTCTCCAGACATATGGCCATTTTTGGGCCTGGCTTGGCGCCAAGTGGGAAAGGGTGCTTTTGAGGCTGAAGGCAGCAGGAAAGCCTGCAGCCCCCAGGTGTGTGGGGCTACGCAAGCGGTTCCCAAAGAGCTTTAGAACAAGGCATAGTTTTCCCTGCTGGCTCTTTCGGTGTAGGACCAATCTCCAGACATATGGCCATTTTTGTGCCTGGCGGCACGCCAAGTTAAGCAACATGGTTTTGAGGCTGAAGGCAGCAGGAAAGCCTGCAGCCCGCAGGTGTGTGGGGCTACGCAAGCGGTTCCCAAAGAGCTTTAGAACAAGGCATAGTATTCCCTTCTGGCTCTTTGGGCGTGGGACCAGTCTCCAGACATATGGCCATTTTTATGACTGGCGTGACACCATGTGGGAAAGGGTGGTTTTGAGGCTGAAGGTGCCAGAAAAGCCTGCAGCCCCCAGGTCTGTGGGGCTACGCAAGCGGTTCCCAAAGAGCTTTAGAACAAGGCATAGTTTTCCCTCCTGGGTCTTTGGCTGTGGGACCAATCTCCAGACATATGGCCATTTTTGTGCCTGGCGTGGCGCCATGTGGGAAAGGGTGGTTTTGAGGTTGAAGGCAGCAGGAAAGCCTGCAGCCCGCAGGTCTGTGGGGCTACGCAAGTGGTTCCCAAAGAGCTTTAGAACAAAGCCTAGTTTTCCCTGCTGGCTCTTTGGACGTGGGACCAGTCGCCAGACATATGGCCATTTTTGTGCTTGGCGTGGGCCAAGTGGGAAAGGGTGTTTTTGAGGCTGAAGGCAGCAGGAAAGCTTGCAGCCCCCAGGTCTGTGGGGCTACGCAAGCGGTTCCCAAAGAGCTTTAGAACAAGGCATAGTTTTCCCTGCTGGCTCTTTGGGCGTGGGACCAGTCTCCAGACATATGGCCATTTTTGGGTCTGGCGCGGAGCCAAGTGGGAAAGGGTGGTTTTGAGGCTGAAGGCAGCAGGAAAGCCTGCAGCCCTCAGGTGTGTGGGGCTACGCAAGCGGTTCCCAAAGAGCTTTAGAACAAGGCATAGTTTTCCCTGCTGGCTATTTGGGCGTGGGACCAGTCTCCAGACATATGGCCATTTTTGGGCCTGGCTTGGCGCCATGTGGGAAAGGGTGCTTTTGAGGCTGAAGGCAGCAGGAAAGCCTGCAGCCCCCAGGTGTGTGGGGCTACGCAAGCGGTTCCCAAAGAGCTTTAGAACAAGGCATAGTTTTCCCTGCTGGCTCTTTGGGCGTGGGACCAGTCTCCAGACATATGGCCATTTTTGGGCCTGGCGCGGCGCCAAGTGGGAAAGGGTGCTTTTGAGGCTGAAGGCAGCAGGAAAGCCTGCAGCCCGCAGGTGTGTGGGGCTACGCAAGCGGTTCCCAAAGAGCTTTAGAACAAGGCATAGTTTTCCCAGCTGGCTCTTTGGGCGTGGGACCAGTCTCCAGACATATGGCCATTTTTGTGCCTGGCGCGGGGCCAAGTGGGAAAGGGTGGTTTTGAGGCTGAAGGCAGCAGGAAAGCCTGCAGCCCCCAGGTCTTTGGGGCCGCGCAAGTGGTTCCCAAAGAGCTTTAGAACAAGGCATCGTTTTCCCTGCTGGCTCTTTGGGCGTGGAACAAATCTCCAGATATATGGCCATTTTTGGGCCTGGCGCGGCGCAATGTGGGAAAGGGTTGTTTTTAGGCTGAAGGCAGCAGGAAAGCCTGCAGCCCCCAGGTGTGTGGGGCTACGCAAGCGGTTCCCAAAGAGCTTTAGAACAAGGCATCGTTTTCCCTGCTGGCTATTTGGGCGTGGGACCAGTCTCCAGACATATGGCCATTTTTGTGCCTGGCGCGGGGCCAAGTGGGAAAGGGTTGTTTTGAGGCTGAAGGCAGCAGGAAAGCCTGCAGCCCCCAGGTCTGTGGGGCTACGCAAGCGGTCCCCAAAGAGCTTTAGATCAAGGCATAGTATTCCCTTCTGGCTCTTTGGGCGTGGGACCAACCTCCAGACATATGGCGATTTTTGTGCCTGGCGTGACGCCATGTGGGAAAGGGTGGTTTTGAGGCTGAAGAGAGCAGGAAAGCCTGCAGCCCCCAGGTCTGTGGGGCTACGCAAGCGGTTCCCAAAGAGCTTTAGAACAAGGCATAGTTTTCCCTGCTGGCTCTTTGGGCGTGGGACCAGTCTCCAGACATATGGCCATTTTTGGGCATGGCTCGGCGCCAAGTGGGAAAGGGTGGTTTTGAGGCTGAAGGCAGCAAGAAAGCCTGCAGCAAGCAGGTCTGTGGGGCTACGCAATCGGTTCCCAAAGAGCTTTAGAACAAGGCATAGTTTTCCCTGCTGGCTCTTTGGGCGTGGGTCCAGTCGCCAGACATATGGCCATTTTTGTGCCTGGCGTGGGGCCAAGTGGGAAAGGGTGTTTTTGAGGCTGAAGGCAGCAGGAAAGCTTGCAGCCCCCAGGTCTGTGGGGCTACGCAAGCCGTTCCCAAAGAGCTTTAGAACAAGGCATAGTTTTCCCTGCTGGCTCTTTGGGCGTGGGACCAGTCTCCAGACATATGGCCATTTTTGGGCCTGGCTCGGCACCAAGTGGGAAAGGGTGGTTTTGAGGCTGAAGGCAGCAGGAAAGCCTGCAGCCCCCAGGTCTGTGGGGCTACGCAAGCCGTCCCCAAAGAGCTTTAGAACAAGGCATAGTTTTCCCTGCTGGCTCTTTGGGCGTGGGACCAGTCTCCAGACATATGGCCATTTTTGGGTCTGGCGCGGCGCCAAGTGGGAAAGGGTGGTTTTGAGGCTGAAGGCAGCAGGAAAGCCTGCAGCCCCCAGGTGTGTGGGGCTACGCAAGCGGTTCCCAAAGAGCTTTAGAACAAGGCATAGTTTTCCCTGCTGGCTCTTTGGGCGTGGGACCAGTCTCCAGACATATGGCCATTTTTGGGCCTGGCGTGACGCCATGTGGGAAAGGGTGGTTTTGAGGCTGAATGTGCCAGAAAATCCTGCAGCCCCCAGATGTGTGGGGCTACGCAAGCGGTTCCCAAAGAGCTTTAGAACAAGGCATAGTTTTCCCTGCTGGCTCTTTGGGCGTGGGACCAGTCTCCAGACATATGGCCATTTTTGGGCCTGGCGTGACGCCATGTGGGAAAGGGTGGTTTTGAGGCTGAAGGCAGCAGGAAAGCCTGCAGCCCCCAGGTGTGTGGGGCTACGCAAGCGGTTCCCAAAGAGCTTTAGAACAAGGCATAGTTTTCCCTGCTGGCTCTTTGGGCGTGGGACCAGTCTCCAGACATATGGCCATTTTTGGGCCTGGCTTGGCGCCAAGTGGGAAAGGGTGGTTTTGAGGCTGAAGGCAGCAGGAAAGCCTGCAGCCCCCAGGTGTGTGGGGCTACGCAAGCGGTTCCCAAAGAGCTTTAGAACAAGGCATAGTTTTCCCTGCTGGCTCTTTCGGTGTAGGACCAATCTCCAGACATATGGCCATTTTTGTGCCTGGCGGCACGCCAAGTTAAGCAACATGGTTTTGAGGCTGAAGGCAGCAGGAAAGCCTGCAGCCCGCAGGTGTGTGGGGCTACGCAAGCGGTTCCCAAAGAGCTTTAGAACAAGGCATAGTTTTCCCTCCTGGGTCTTTGGCTGTGGGACCAATCTCCAGACATATGGCCATTTTTGTGCCTGGCGTGGCGCCATGTGGGAAAGGGTGGTTTTGAGGTTGAAGGCAGCAGGAAAGCCTGCAGCCCGCAGGTCTGTGGGGCTACGCAAGTGGTTCCCAAAGAGCTTTAGAACAAAGCCTAGTTTTCCCTGCTGGCTCTTTGGACGTGGGACCAGTCGCCAGACATATGGCCATTTTTGTGCTTGGCGTGGGCCAAGTGGGAAAGGGTGTTTTTGAGGCTGAAGGCAGCAGGAAAGCTTGCAGCCCCCAGGTCTGTGGGGCTACGCAAGCGGTTCCCAAAGAGCTTTAGAACAAGGCATAGTTTTCCCTGCTGGCTCTTTGGGCGTGGGACCAGTCTCCAGACATATGGCCATTTTTGGGTCTGGCGCGGAGCCAAGTGGGAAAGGGTGGTTTTGAGGCTGAAGGCAGCAGGAAAGCCTGCAGCCCCCAGGTGTGTGGGGCTACGCAAGCGGTTCCCAAAGAGCTTTAGAACAAGGCATAGTTTTCCCTGCTGGCTATTTGGGCGTGGGACCAGTCTCCAGACATATGGCCATTTTTGGGCCTGGCTTGGCGCCATGTGGGAAAGGGTGCTTTTGAGGCTGAAGGCAGCAGGAAAGCCTGCAGCCCCCAGGTGTGTGGGGCTACGCAAGCGGTTCCCAAAGAGCTTTAGAACAAGGCATAGTTTTCCCTGCTGGCTCTTTGGGCGTGGGACCAGTCTCCAGACATATGGCCATTTTTGGGCCTGGCGCGGCGCCAAGTGGGAAAGGGTGCTTTTGAGGCTGAAGGCAGCAGGAAAGCCTGCAGCCCGCAGGTGTGTGGGGCTACGCAAGCGGTTCCCAAAGAGCTTTAGAACAAGGCATAGTTTTCCCAGCTGGCTCTTTGGGCGTGGGACCAGTCTCCAGACATATGGCCATTTTTGGGCCTGGCGTGACGCCATGTGGGAAAGGGTGGTTTTGAGGCTGAAGGCAGCAGGAAAGCCTGCAGCCCCCAGGTCTTTGGGGCCGCGCAAGTGGTTCCCAAAGAGCTTTAGAACAAGGCATCGTTTTCCCTGCTGGCTCTTTGGGCGTGGAACAAATCTCCAGATATATGGCCATTTTTGGGCCTGGCGCGGCGCAATGTGGGAAAGGGTTGTTTTTAGGCTGAAGGCAGCAGGAAAGCCTGCAGCCCCCAGGTGTGTGGGGCTACGCAAGCGGTTCCCAAAGAGCTTTAGAACAAGGCATCGTTTTCCCTGCTGGCTATTTGGGCGTGGGACCAGTCTCCAGACATATGGCCATTTTTGTGCCTGGCGCGGGGCCAAGTGGGAAAGGGTTGTTTTGAGGCTGAAGGCAGCAGGAAAGCCTGCAGCCCCCAGGTCTGTGGGGCTACGCAAGCGGTCCCCAAAGAGCTTTAGATCAAGGCATAGTATTCCCTTCTGGCTCTTTGGGCGTGGGACCAACCTCCAGACATATGGCCATTTTTGTGCCTGGCGTGGCGCCATGTGGGAAAGGGTGGTTTTGAGGTTGAAGGCAGCAGGAAAGCCTGCAGCCCGCAGGTCTGTGGGGCTACGCAAGCGGTTCCCAAAGAGCTTTAGAACAAAGCCTAGTTTTCCCTGCTGGCTCTTTGGGCGTGGGACCAGTCTCCAGACATATGGCCATTTTTGGGCCTGGCTCGGCGCCAAGTGGGAAAGGGTGGTTTTGAGGCTGAAGGCAGCAAGAAAGCCTGCAGCCCGCAGGTCTGTGGGGCTACGCAATCGGTTCCCAAAGAGCTTTAGAACAAGGCATAGTTTTCCCTGCTGGCTCTTTGGGCGTGGGACCAATCTCCAGACATAAGGCCATTTCGGGGCCTGGCGCGGCGCCAAGTGGGAAAGGGTGGTTTTGAGGCTGAAGGCAGCAGGAAAGCCTGCAGCCCCCAGGTCTGTGGGGCTACGCAAGCGGTTCCCAAAGAGCTTTAGAACAAGGCATAGTTTTCCCTGCTGGCTCTTTGGGCGTGGGACCAACCTCCAGACATATGGCCATTTTTGTGCCTGGCGTGACGCCATGTGGGAAAGGGTGGTTTTGAGGCTGAAGGCAGCAGGAAAGCCTGCAGCCCCCAGGTGTGTGGGGCTACGCAAGCGGTTCCCAAAGAGCTTTAGAACAAGGCATAGTTTTCCCTGCTGGCTCTTTGGGCGTGGGACCAATCTCCAGATATATGGCCATTTTTGGGCCTGGCGCGGCACCATGTGGGAAAGGGTGGTTTTGAGGCTGAAGGCAGCAGGAAAGCCTGCAGCCCCCAGGTCTGTGGGGCTACGCAAGCGGTTCCCAAAGAGCTTTAGAACAAGGCACAGTTTTCCCTGCTGGCTCTTTGGGCGTGGGACCAACCTCCAGACATATGGCCATTTTTGTGCCTGGCGTGACGCCATGTGGGAAAGGGTGGTTTTGAGGCTGAAGGTGCCAGAAAAGCCTGCAGCCCCCAGGTGTGTGGGGCTACGCAAGCGGTTCCCAAAGAGCTTTAGAACAAGGCATAGTTTTCCCTGCTGGCTCTTTGGGCGTGGGACCAGTCTCCAGACATATGGCCATTTCTGTGCCTGGCGCGGGGCCAAGTGGGAAAGGGTGGTTTTGAGGCTGAAGGCAGCAAGAAAGCCTGCAGCCCCCAGGTGTGTGGGGCTACGCAAGCGGTTCCCAAAGAGCTTTAGAACAAGGCATCGTTTTCCCTGCTGGCTCTTTGGGCGTGGGACCAGTCTCCAGACATATGGCCATTTTTGGGCCTGGCGCGGCGCCATGTGGGAAACGGTGGTTTTGAGGCTGAAGGCAGCAGGAAAGCCTGTAGCCCCCAGGTGTGTGGGGCTACGCAAGCGGTTCCCAAAGAGCTTTAGAACAAGGCATAGTTTTCCCTGCTGGCTCTTTGGGCGTGGGACCAGTCTGCAGACATATGGCCATTTTTGTGCCTGGCGGCACGCCAAGTTGTAGAGGATGGTTTTGAGGCTGAAGGCAGCAGGAAAGTCTGCAGCCCCCAGGTGTGTGGGGCTACGCAAGCGGTTCCCAAAGAGCTTTAGAACAAGGCATAGTTTTCCCTGCTGGCTCTTTGGGCGTGGGATCAACCTCCAGACATATGGCCATTTTTGTGCCTGGCGTGACGCTTTGTGGGAAAGGGTGGTTTTGAGGCTGAAGGTGCCAGAAAAGCCTGCAGCCCCCAGGTGTGTGGGGCTACGCAAGCGGTTCCCAAAGAGCTTTAGAACAAGGCATAGTTTTCCCTGCTGGCTCTTTGGGCGTGGGACCAACATCCAGACATATGGCCATTTTTGTGCCTGGTGTGACGCCATGTGGGAAAGGGTGGTTTTGAGGCTGCAGGCAGCAGGAAAGCCTGCAGCCCGCAGGTGTGTGCGGCTACGCAAGCGGTTCCCAAAGAGCTTTAGAACAAGGCATAATTTTCCCTGCTGGCTCTTTGGGCGTGGGACCAGTCTCCAGACATATGGCCATTTTTTGGCCTGGCGCGGCGCCAAGTGGGAAAGGGTGGTTTTGAGGCTGAAGGCAGCAGGAAAGCCTGCAGCCCCCAGGTCTGTGGGGCTAAGCAAGCCGTTCCCAAAGAGCTTTAGAACAAGGCATAGTTTTCCCTGCTGGCTCTTTGTGCGTGGGACCAGTCTCCAGACATATGGCCATTTTTGGGCCTGGCTCGGCGCCAAGTGGGAAAGGGTGGTTTTGAGGCTGAAGGCAGCAGGAAAGCCTGCAGCCCCCAGATGTGTGGGGCTACGCAAGCGGTTCCCAAAGAGCTTTAGAACAAGGCATAGTTTTCCCTGCTGGCTCTTTGGGCGTGGGACCAGTCTCCAGACATATGGCCATTTTTGGGCCTGGCGTGACGCCATGTGGGAAAGGGTGGTTTTGAGGCTGAAGGCAGCAGGAAAGCCTGCAGCCCCCAGGTGTGTGGGGCTACGCAAGCGGTTCCCAAAGAGCTTTAGAACAAGGCATAGTTTTCCCTGCTGGCTCTTTGGGCGTGGGACCAGTCTCCAGACATATGGCCATTTTTGGGCCTGGCTTGGCGCCAAGTGGGAAAGGGTGCTTTTGAGGCTGAAGGCAGCAGGAAAGCCTGCAGCCCCCAGGTGTGTGGGGCTACGCAAGCGGTTCCCAAAGAGCTTTAGAACAAGGCATAGTTTTCCCTGCTGGCTCTTTCGGTGTAGGACCAATCTCCAGACATATGGCCATTTTTGTGCCTGGCGGCACGCCAAGTTAAGCAACATGGTTTTGAGGCTGAAGGCAGCAGGAAAGCCTGCAGCCCGCAGGTGTGTGGGGCTACGCAAGCGGTTCCCAAAGAGCTTTAGAACAAGGCATAGTATTCCCTTCTGGCTCTTTGGGCGTGGGACCAGTCTCCAGACATATGGCCATTTTTATGACTGGCGTGACACCATGTGGGAAAGGGTGGTTTTGAGGCTGAAGGTGCCAGAAAAGCCTGCAGCCCCCAGGTCTGTGGGGCTACGCAAGCGGTTCCCAAAGAGCTTTAGAACAAGGCATAGTTTTCCCTCCTGGGTCTTTGGCTGTGGGACCAATCTCCAGACATATGGCCATTTTTGTGCCTGGCGTGGCGCCATGTGGGAAAGGGTGGTTTTGAGGTTGAAGGCAGCAGGAAAGCCTGCAGCCCGCAGGTCTGTGGGGCTACGCAAGTGGTTCCCAAAGAGCTTTAGAACAAAGCCTAGTTTTCCCTGCTGGCTCTTTGGACGTGGGACCAGTCGCCAGACATATGGCCATTTTTGTGCTTGGCGTGGGCCAAGTGGGAAAGGGTGTTTTTGAGGCTGAAGGCAGCAGGAAAGCTTGCAGCCCCCAGGTCTGTGGGGCTACGCAAGCGGTTCCCAAAGAGCTTTAGAACAAGGCATAGTTTTCCCTGCTGGCTCTTTGGGCGTGGGACCAGTCTCCAGACATATGGCCATTTTTGGGTCTGGCGCGGAGCCAAGTGGGAAAGGGTGGTTTTGAGGCTGAAGGCAGCAGGAAAGCCTGCAGCCCTCAGGTGTGTGGGGCTACGCAAGCGGTTCCCAAAGAGCTTTAGAACAAGGCATAGTTTTCCCTGCTGGCTATTTGGGCGTGG
The DNA here is from genome assembly GCF_963924245.1 of Chroicocephalus ridibundus. NCBI lineage: Eukaryota > Metazoa > Chordata > Aves > Charadriiformes > Laridae > Chroicocephalus > Chroicocephalus ridibundus. The sequence goes on from NW_026961717.1 coordinate 913,455, forward strand.
GACCAGTCTCCAGACATATGGCCATTTTTGGGCCTGGCTTGGCGCCATGTGGGAAAGGGTGCTTTTGAGGCTGAAGGCAGCAGGAAAGCCTGCAGCCCCCAGGTGTGTGGGGCTACGCAAGCGGTTCCCAAAGAGCTTTAGAACAAGGCATAGTTTTCCCTGCTGGCTCTTTGGGCGTGGGACCAGTCTCCAGACATATGGCCATTTTTGGGCCTGGCGCGGCGCCAAGTGGGAAAGGGTGCTTTTGAGGCTGAAGGCAGCAGGAAAGCCTGCAGCCCGCAGGTGTGTGGGGCTACGCAAGCGGTTCCCAAAGAGCTTTAGAACAAGGCATAGTTTTCCCAGCTGGCTCTTTGGGCGTGGGACCAGTCTCCAGACATATGGCCATTTTTGTGCCTGGCGCGGGGCCAAGTGGGAAAGGGTGGTTTTGAGGCTGAAGGCAGCAGGAAAGCCTGCAGCCCCCAGGTCTTTGGGGCCGCGCAAGTGGTTCCCAAAGAGCTTTAGAACAAGGCATCGTTTTCCCTGCTGGCTCTTTGGGCGTGGAACAAATCTCCAGATATATGGCCATTTTTGGGCCTGGCGCGGCGCAATGTGGGAAAGGGTTGTTTTTAGGCTGAAGGCAGCAGGAAAGCCTGCAGCCCCCAGGTGTGTGGGGCTACGCAAGCGGTTCCCAAAGAGCTTTAGAACAAGGCATCGTTTTCCCTGCTGGCTATTTGGGCGTGGGACCAGTCTCCAGACATATGGCCATTTTTGTGCCTGGCGCGGGGCCAAGTGGGAAAGGGTTGTTTTGAGGCTGAAGGCAGCAGGAAAGCCTGCAGCCCCCAGGTCTGTGGGGCTACGCAAGCGGTCCCCAAAGAGCTTTAGATCAAGGCATAGTATTCCCTTCTGGCTCTTTGGGCGTGGGACCAACCTCCAGACATATGGCGATTTTTGTGCCTGGCGTGACGCCATGTGGGAAAGGGTGGTTTTGAGGCTGAAGAGAGCAGGAAAGCCTGCAGCCCCCAGGTCTGTGGGGCTACGCAAGCGGTTCCCAAAGAGCTTTAGAACAAGGCATAGTTTTCCCTGCTGGCTCTTTGGGCGTGGGACCAGTCTCCAGACATATGGCCATTTTTGGGCATGGCTCGGCGCCAAGTGGGAAAGGGTGGTTTTGAGGCTGAAGGCAGCAAGAAAGCCTGCAGCAAGCAGGTCTGTGGGGCTACGCAATCGGTTCCCAAAGAGCTTTAGAACAAGGCATAGTTTTCCCTGCTGGCTCTTTGGGCGTGGGTCCAGTCGCCAGACATATGGCCATTTTTGTGCCTGGCGTGGGGCCAAGTGGGAAAGGGTGTTTTTGAGGCTGAAGGCAGCAGGAAAGCTTGCAGCCCCCAGGTCTGTGGGGCTACGCAAGCCGTTCCCAAAGAGCTTTAGAACAAGGCATAGTTTTCCCTGCTGGCTCTTTGGGCGTGGGACCAGTCTCCAGACATATGGCCATTTTTGGGCCTGGCTCGGCACCAAGTGGGAAAGGGTGGTTTTGAGGCTGAAGGCAGCAGGAAAGCCTGCAGCCCCCAGGTCTGTGGGGCTACGCAAGCCGTCCCCAAAGAGCTTTAGAACAAGGCATAGTTTTCCCTGCTGGCTCTTTGGGCGTGGGACCAGTCTCCAGACATATGGCCATTTTTGGGTCTGGCGCGGCGCCAAGTGGGAAAGGGTGGTTTTGAGGCTGAAGGCAGCAGGAAAGCCTGCAGCCCCCAGGTGTGTGGGGCTACGCAAGCGGTTCCCAAAGAGCTTTAGAACAAGGCATAGTTTTCCCTGCTGGCTCTTTGGGCGTGGGACCAGTCTCCAGACATATGGCCATTTTTGGGCCTGGCGTGACGCCATGTGGGAAAGGGTGGTTTTGAGGCTGAATGTGCCAGAAAATCCTGCAGCCCCCAGATGTGTGGGGCTACGCAAGCGGTTCCCAAAGAGCTTTAGAACAAGGCATAGTTTTCCCTGCTGGCTCTTTGGGCGTGGGACCAGTCTCCAGACATATGGCCATTTTTGGGCCTGGCGTGACGCCATGTGGGAAAGGGTGGTTTTGAGGCTGAAGGCAGCAGGAAAGCCTGCAGCCCCCAGGTGTGTGGGGCTACGCAAGCGGTTCCCAAAGAGCTTTAGAACAAGGCATAGTTTTCCCTGCTGGCTCTTTGGGCGTGGGACCAGTCTCCAGACATATGGCCATTTTTGGGCCTGGCTTGGCGCCAAGTGGGAAAGGGTGGTTTTGAGGCTGAAGGCAGCAGGAAAGCCTGCAGCCCCCAGGTGTGTGGGGCTACGCAAGCGGTTCCCAAAGAGCTTTAGAACAAGGCATAGTTTTCCCTGCTGGCTCTTTCGGTGTAGGACCAATCTCCAGACATATGGCCATTTTTGTGCCTGGCGGCACGCCAAGTTAAGCAACATGGTTTTGAGGCTGAAGGCAGCAGGAAAGCCTGCAGCCCGCAGGTGTGTGGGGCTACGCAAGCGGTTCCCAAAGAGCTTTAGAACAAGGCATAGTTTTCCCTCCTGGGTCTTTGGCTGTGGGACCAATCTCCAGACATATGGCCATTTTTGTGCCTGGCGTGGCGCCATGTGGGAAAGGGTGGTTTTGAGGTTGAAGGCAGCAGGAAAGCCTGCAGCCCGCAGGTCTGTGGGGCTACGCAAGTGGTTCCCAAAGAGCTTTAGAACAAAGCCTAGTTTTCCCTGCTGGCTCTTTGGACGTGGGACCAGTCGCCAGACATATGGCCATTTTTGTGCTTGGCGTGGGCCAAGTGGGAAAGGGTGTTTTTGAGGCTGAAGGCAGCAGGAAAGCTTGCAGCCCCCAGGTCTGTGGGGCTACGCAAGCGGTTCCCAAAGAGCTTTAGAACAAGGCATAGTTTTCCCTGCTGGCTCTTTGGGCGTGGGACCAGTCTCCAGACATATGGCCATTTTTGGGTCTGGCGCGGAGCCAAGTGGGAAAGGGTGGTTTTGAGGCTGAAGGCAGCAGGAAAGCCTGCAGCCCCCAGGTGTGTGGGGCTACGCAAGCGGTTCCCAAAGAGCTTTAGAACAAGGCATAGTTTTCCCTGCTGGCTATTTGGGCGTGGGACCAGTCTCCAGACATATGGCCATTTTTGGGCCTGGCTTGGCGCCATGTGGGAAAGGGTGCTTTTGAGGCTGAAGGCAGCAGGAAAGCCTGCAGCCCGCAGGTGTGTGGGGCTACGCAAGCGGTTCCCAAAGAGCTTTAGAACAAGGCATAGTTTTCCCTGCTGGCTCTTTGGGCGTGGGACCAGTCTCCAGACATATGGCCATTTTTGGGCCTGGCGCGGCGCCAAGTGGGAAAGGGTGCTTTTGAGGCTGAAGGCAGCAGGAAAGCCTGCAGCCCGCAGGTGTGTGGGGCTACGCAAGCGGTTCCCAAAGAGCTTTAGAACAAGGCATAGTTTTCCCAGCTGGCTCTTTGGGCGTGGGACCAGTCTCCAGACATATGGCCATTTTTGGGCCTGGCGTGACGCCATGTGGGAAAGGGTGGTTTTGAGGCTGAAGGCAGCAGGAAAGCCTGCAGCCCCCAGGTCTTTGGGGCCGCGCAAGTGGTTCCCAAAGAGCTTTAGAACAAGGCATCGTTTTCCCTGCTGGCTCTTTGGGCGTGGAACAAATCTCCAGATATATGGCCATTTTTGGGCCTGGCGCGGCGCAATGTGGGAAAGGGTTGTTTTTAGGCTGAAGGCAGCAGGAAAGCCTGCAGCCCCCAGGTGTGTGGGGCTACGCAAGCGGTTCCCAAAGAGCTTTAGAACAAGGCATCGTTTTCCCTGCTGGCTATTTGGGCGTGGGACCAGTCTCCAGACATATGGCCATTTTTGTGCCTGGCGCGGGGCCAAGTGGGAAAGGGTTGTTTTGAGGCTGAAGGCAGCAGGAAAGCCTGCAGCCCCCAGGTCTGTGGGGCTACGCAAGCGGTCCCCAAAGAGCTTTAGATCAAGGCATAGTATTCCCTTCTGGCTCTTTGGGCGTGGGACCAACCTCCAGACATATGGCCATTTTTGTGCCTGGCGTGACGCCATGTGGGAAAGGGTGGTTTTGAGGCTGAAGAGAGCAGGAAAGCCTGCAGCCCCCAGGTCTGTGGGGCTACGCAAGCGGTTCCCAAAGAGCTTTAGAACAAGGCATAGTTTTCCCTGCTGGCTCTTTGGGCGTGGGACCAACCTCCAGACATATGGCCATTTTTGGGCATGGCTCGGCGCCAAGTGTGAAAGGGTGGTTTTGAGGCTGAAGGCAGCAAGAAAGCCTGCAGCAAGCAGGTCTGTGGGGCTACGCAATCGGTTCCCAAAGAGCTTTAGAACAAGGCATAGTTTTCCCTGCTGGCTCTTTGGGCGTGGGACCAATCTCCAGACATATGGCCATTTCTGGGCCTGGCGCGGCGCCAAGTGGGAAAGGGTGGTTTTGAGGCTGAAGGCAGCAGGAAAGCCTGCAGCCCCCAGGTCTGTGGGGCTACGCAAGCGGTTCCCAAAGAGCTTTAGAACAAGGCATAATTTTCCCTGCTGGCTCTTTGGGGTGGGACCAGTCTCCAGACATATGGCCATTTTTGTGCCTGGCGTGACGCCATGTGGGAAAGGGTGGTTTTGAGGCTGAAGGCAGCAGGAAAGCCTGCAGCCCCCAGGTCTGTGGGGCTACGCAAGCGGTTCCCAAAGAGCTTTAGAACAAGGCATAGTATTCCCTCCTGGCTCTTTGGGCGTGGGACCAACCTCCAGACATATGGCGATTTTTGTGCCTGGCGCAGGGCCAAGTGGGAAAGGGTGGTTTTGAGGCTGAAGGCAGCAGGAAAGCCTGCAGCCCCCAGGTGTGTGGGGCTACGCAATCGGTTCCCAAAGAGCTTTAGAACAAGGCATAGTTTTCCCTGCTGGCTCTTTGGGCGTGGGACCAATCTCCAGACATATGGCCATTTTTGTGCCTGGCGTGACGCCATGTGGGAAAGGGTGGTTTTGAGGCTGAAGGCAGCAGGAAAGCCTGCACCCCCCAGGACTTTGGGGCCACGCAAGCGGTTCCCAAAGAGCTTTAGAATAAGGCATAGTTTTCACTGCTGGTTCTTAGGGCGTGGAACCAATCTCCAGATATATGGCCATTTTTGGGACTGGCGCGGCACCATGTTGGAAAGGGTGGTTTTGAGGCTGAAGGCAGCAGGAAAGCCTGCAGCCCCCAGGTCTGTGGGGCTACGCAAGCGGTTCCCAAAGAGCTTTAGAACAAGGCATAGTTTTCCCTGCTGGCTCTTTGGGCGTGGGACCAACCTCCAGACATATGGCCATCTTTGGGCCTGGCGCAGCGCCATGTGGGAAAGGGTGGTTTTGAGGCTGAAGAGAGCAGGAAAGCCTGCAGCCCCCAGGTGTGTGGGGCTACGCAAGCGGTTCCCAAAGAGCTTTAGAACAAGGCATAGTTTTCCCTGCTGGCTCTTTGGGCGTGGGACCAGTCTCCAGACATATGGCCATTTTTGTGCCTGGCGTGACGCCATGTGGGAAAGGGTGGTTTTGAGGCTGAAGGTGCCAGAAAAGCCTGCAGCCCCCAGGTGTGTGGGGCTACGCAAGCGGTTCCCAAAGAGCTTTAGAACAAGGCATAGTTTTCCCTGCTGGCTCTTTGGGCGTGGGACCAGTCTCCAGACATATGGCCATTTTTGGGCCTGGCGCGGGGCCAAGTGGGAAAGGGTGGTTTTGAGGCTGAAGGCAGCAGGAAAGCTTGCAGCCCGCAGGTCTGTGGGGCTACGCAAGCGGTTCCCAAAGAGCTTTAGAACAAGGCATAGTTTTCCCTGCTGGCTCTTTCGGTGTACGACCAATCTTCAGACATATGGCCATTTTTGGGCCTGGCGCGGCGCCAAGTGGGAAAGGGTGGTTTTGAGGCTGAAGGCAGCAGGAAAGCCTGCAGCCCCCAGGTGTGTGGGGCTACGCAAGCCGTTCCCAAAGAGCTTTAGAACAAGGCATAGTTTTCCCTGCTGGCTCTTTGGGCGTGGGACCAGTCTCCAGACATATGGCCATTTTTGGGCCTGGCGTGACGCCATGTGGGAAAGGGTGGTTTTGAGGCTGAAGGCAGCAGGAAAGCCTGCAGCCCCAAGGTGTGTGGGGCTACGCAAGCGGTTCCCAAAGAGCTTTAGAACAAGGCATAGTTTTCCCTGCTGGCTCTTTGGGCGTGGGACCAACCTCCAGACATATGGCCATTTTTGGGCCTGGCGAGACGCAAAATGGGAAAGGGTGGTTTTGAGGCTGAAGGCAGCAGGAAAGCCTGCAGCCCCCAGGTCTGTGGGGCTACGCAAGCGGTTCCCAAAGAGCTTTAGAACAAGGCATAGTTTTCCCTGCTGGCTCTTTGGGCGTGGGACCAACCTCCAGACATATGGCCATTTTTGGGCCTGGCGCGGCACCAAGTGGGAAAGGGTGGTTTTGAGGCTGAAGGCAGCAGGAAAGCCTGCAGCCCCCACGTGTGTGGGGCTACGCAAGCGGTTCCCAAAGAGCTTTAGAACAAGGCATAGTTTTCCCTGCTGGCTCTTTGGGCGTGGGACCAACCTCCAGACATATGGCCATTTTTGTGCCTGGCGCGATGCCAAGTGGGAAAGGGTGGTTTTGAGTCTGAAGGCAGCAGGAAAGCCTGCAGCCCCCAGGTCTGTGGGGCTACGCAAGTCGTACCCAAAGAGCTTTAGAACAAGGCATAGTTTTCCCTGCTGGCTCTTTGGGCGTGGGACCAATCTCCAGACATATGGCCATTTTTGTGCCTGGCGCGGGGCCAAGTGGGAAAGGGTGGTTTTGAGGCTGAAGGCAGCAGGAAAGCCTGCAGCCCCCAGGTCTGTGGGGCTACGCAAGCGGTTCCCAAAGAGCTTTAGAACAAGGCATAGTTTTCCCTGCTGGCTCTTTGGGCGTGGGACCAGTCTCCAGACATATGGCCATTTTTGTGCCTGGCGTGACGCCATGTGGGAAAGGGTGGTTTTGAGGATGAAGGCAGCACGAAAGCCTGCAGCCCCCAGGTGTGTGGGGCTACGCAAGCGGTTCCCAAAGAGCTTTAGAACAAGGCATAGTTTTCCCTGCTGGCTCTTTGGGCGTGGGACCAGTCTCCAGACATATGGCCATTTTTGGGCCTGGCACGGCGCCAATTGCGAAAGGTTTCTTTTGAGGCTGAAGAGAGCAGGAAAGCCTGCAGCCCCCAGGTGTGTGGGGCTACGCAAGCGGTTCCCAAAGTGCTTTAGAACAAGGCATAGTTTTCCCTGCTGGCTCTTTGGGCGTGGGACCAGTCTCCAGACATATGGCCATTTTTGGGCATGGCGCGGCGCCAAGTGGGAAAGGGTGGTTTTGAGGCTGAAGGCAGCAGGAAAGCCTGCAGCCCGCAGGTGTGTGGGGCTACGCAAGCGGTTCCCAAAGATCTTTAGAACAAGGCATAGTTTTCCCTGCTGGCTCTATGGGCGTGGGACCAGTCTCCAGACATATGGCCATTTTTGGGCCTGGCTCGGCGCCAAGTGGGAAAGGGTGGTTTTGAGGCTGAAGGCAGCAGGAAAGCCTGCAGCCCCCAGGTGTGTGGGGTTACGCAAGCGGTTCCCAAAGAGCTTTAGAACAAGGCATAGTTTTCCCTGCTGGCTCTTTGGGCGTGGGACCAGTCTCCAGATATATGGCCATTTTTGGGCCTGGCGCGGCGCCAAGTGGGAAAGGGTGGTTTTGAGGCTGAAGGTGCCAGAAAAGCCTGCAGCCCCCAGGTGTGTGGGGCTACGCAAGCGGTTCCCAAAGAGCTTTAGAACAAGGCATAGTTTTCCCTGCTGGCTCTTTGGGCGTGGGACCAGTCTCCAGACATATGGCCATTTTTGGGCCTGGCTTGACGCCATGTGGGAAAGCGTGGTTTTGAGGCTGAAGGCAGCAGGAAAGCCTGCAGCCCGCAGGTCTGTGGGGCCACGCAAGAGGTTCCCAAAGAGCTTTAGAACAAGGCATAGTTTTCTCTGCTGGCTCTTTGGGCGTGGGACCAGTCTCCAGACATATGGCCATTTTTGTGCCTGGCGCGGCACCAAGTGGGAAAGGGTGGTTTTGAGGCTGAAGGCAGCAGGAAAGCCTGCAGCCCCCAGGTGTGTGGGGCTACGCAAGCGGTTCCCAAAGAGCTTTAGAACAAGGCATAGTTTTCCCTGCTGGCTCTCTGGGCGTGGGACCAATCTTCAGACATATGGCCATTTTTGGGCCTGGCGCGGCGCCAATTGGGAAAGGGTGCTTTTGAGGCTGAAGAGAGCAGGAAAGCCTGCAGCCCCAGGTGTGTAGTGCTACGCAAGCGGTTCCCAAAGAGCTTTAGAACAAGGCATAGTTTTCCCTGCTGGCTCTTTGGGCGTGGGACCAAACTCCAGACATATGGCCATTTTTGGGCCTGGCGCAGCGCAAATTGGGAAAGGGTGGTTTTGAGGCTGAAAGCGCGAGAAAAGCCTGCAGCCCTTAGTTTGTGTGGGCCTACGCAAGTGGTTCCCAAAGAGCCTTAGAACAAGGCATAGTTTTCCCTGCTGGCTCTTTGGGCGTGGGACGAACCTTCAGACATATGGCCATTTTTGGGCCTGGCGCGGCACGAAGTGGGAAAGGGTGGTTTTGAGGCTGAAGGCAGCAGGAAAGCCTGCAGACCCAGGTGTGTGGGGCTACGCAAGCGGTTCCCAAAGAGCTTTAGAACAAGGCATAGTTTTCCCTGCTGGCTCTTTGGGCGTGGGACCAGTCTCCAGACATATGGCCATTTTTGTGCCTGGCGCGGGGCCAAGTTGGAAAGGGTGGTTTTGAGGCTGAAGGCAGCAGGTAATCTTGCAGCCCCCAGGTCTGTGGTGCTACGCAAGCGGTTCCCAAAGAGCTTTAGAACATAGCATAGTTTTCCCTGCTGGCTCTTTGGGCGTGGGACCAGTCTCCAGACATATGGCCATTTTTGTGCCTGGCTTGGCGCCAAGTGGGAAAGGGTGGTTTTGAGGCTGAAGGCAGCAGGAAAGCCTGCAGCCCACAGGACTTTGGGCCACGCAAGCGGTTCCCAAAGAGCTTTAGAACAAGGCATATTTTTCCCTGCTGGCTCTTTGGGAAAGGGACCAGTCTCCAGACATATGGCCATTTTTGGGCCTGGCGCGGGGCCAAGTGGGAAAGAGTGGTTTTGAGGCTGAAGGCAGCAGGAAAGCCTGCAGCCCCGAGGTCTGTGGGGCTACGCAAGCGGTTCCCAAAGAGGTTTAGAACAAGGCATAGTTTTCCCTGCTGGCTCTTTGGGCATGGGACCAACCTCCAGACATATGGCCATTTTTGTGCCTGGCGTGACGCCATGTAGGAAAGGGTGGTTTTGAGGCTGAAGGTGCCAGAAAAGTCTGCAGCCCCCAGGTCTGTGGGGCTACGCAAGCGGTTCACAAAGAGCTTTAGAACAAGGCATAGTTTTCCCTGCTGGCTCTTTGGGCGTGGGACCAACCTCCAGACATATGGCCATTTTTGGGCCTGGCGCGGGGCCAAGTGGGAAAGGGTGCTTTTGAGGCTGAAGGCAGCAAGAAAGCCTGCAGCCCCCAGGTCTGTGGGGCTACGCAAGCGGTTCCCAAAGAGCTTTAGAACAAGGCACAGTTTTCCCTGCTGGCTCTTTGGGCGTGGGACCAAACTCCAGACATATGGCCATTTTTGGGCCTGGCGTGGCGCCAAGTGGGAAAGGGTGGTTTTGAGGCTGAAGGCAGCAGGAAAGCCTGCAGCCCCCAGGTGTGTGGGGCTACGCAAGCCGTTCCCAAAGAGCTTTAGAACAAGGCATAGTTTTCCCTGCTGGCTCTTTGGGCGTGGGACCAGTCTCCAGATATATGGCCATTTTTGGGCCTGGAGCGACGCCAAGTGGGAAAGGGTGATTTTGAGGCTGAAGGCAGCAGGAAAGCCTGCAGCCCGCAGGTGTGTGGGGCTACGCAAGCGGTTCCCAAAGAGCTTTAGAACAAGGCATAGTTTTCCCTGCTGGCTCTTTGGGCGTGGGACCAACCTCCAGACATATGGCCATTTTTGTGCCTGGCTTGGCGCCAAGTGGGAAAGGGTGGTTTTGAGGCTGAAGGCAGCAGGAAAGCCTGCAGCCCACAGGACTTTGGGCCAAGCAAGCGGTTCCCAAAGAGCTTTAGAACAAGGCATATTTTTCCCTGCTGGCTCTTTGGGAAAGGGACCAGTCTCCAGACATATGGCCATTTTTGGGCCTGGCGCGGGGCCAAGTGGGAAAGGGTGGTTTTGAGGCTGAAGGCAGCAGGAAAGCCTGCAGCCCCGAGGTCTGTGGGGCTACGCAAGCGGTTCCCAAAGAGCTTTAGAACAAGGCATAGCTTTCCCTGCTGGCTCTTTGGGCATGGGACCAACCTCCAGACATATGGCCATTTTTGTGCCTGGCGTGACGCCATGTAGGAAAGGGTGGTTTTGAGGCTGAAGGTGCCAGAAAAGTCTGCAGCCCCCAGGTGTGTGGGGCTACGCAAGCGGTTCACAAAGAGCTTTAGAACAAGGCATAGTTTTCCCTGCTGGCTCTTTGGGCGTGGGACCAACCTCCAGACATATGGCCATTTTTGGGCCTGGCGCGGGGCCAAGTGGGAAAGGGTGCTTTTGAGGCTGAAGGCAGCAAGAAAGCCTGCAGCCCCCAGGTCTGTGGGGCTACGCAAGCGGTTCCCAAAGAGCTTTAGAACAAGGCACAGTTTTCCCTGCTGGCTCTTTGGGCGTGGGACCAAACTCCAGACATATGGCCATTTTTGGGCCTGGCGTGGCGCCAAGTGGGAAAGGGTGGTTTTGAGGCTGAAGGCAGCAGGAAAGCCTGCAGCCCCCAGGTGTGTGGGGCTACGCAAGCGGTTCCCAAAGAGCTTTAGAACAAGGCACAGTTTTCCCTGCTGGCTCTTTGGGCGTGGGACCAGTCTCCAGACATATGGCCATTTTTGGTCCTGGCATGGCCCCAAGTGGGAAAGGGTGCTTTTGAGGCTGAAGGCAGCAGGAAAGCCTGCAGCCCCCAGGTGTGTGGGGCTATGCAAGCGGTTCCCAAAGAGGTTTAGAACAAGGCATAGTTTTCCCTGCTGGCTCTTTGGGTGTGGGACCAGTCTCCAGACATATGGCCATTTTTGTGCCTGGCGTGATGCCATGTGGGAAAGGGTGGTTTTGAGGCTGAAGGTGCCAGAAAAGCCTGCAGCCCCCAGGTGTGTGGGGCTACGCAAGCGGTTCCCAAAGAGCTTTAGAACAAGGCATAATTTTCCCTGCTGGCTCTTTGGGCGTGAGACCAGTCGCCAGCCATATGGCCATTTTTGTGCCTGGCGTGGGGCCCAGTGGAAAGGGTGGTTTTGAGGCTGAAGGCAGCAGGAAAGCTTGCAGCCCCAAGGTGTGTGGGGCTACGCAAGCGGTTCCCAAAGAGCTTTAGAACAAGGCATAGTTTTCCCTGCTGGCTCTTTGGGCGTGGTACCAGTCTCCAGACGTATGGCCATTTTTGGGCCTGGCGCGGCGCCAAGTGGGAAAGGGTGGTTTTGAGGCTGAAGGCAGCAGGAAAGCCTGCAGCCCCCAGGTCTGTGGGGCTACGCAAGCGGTTCCCAAAGAGCTTTAGAACAAGGCATAGTTTTCCCTGCTGGCTCTTTCGGTGTAGGACCAATCTCCAGACATATGGCCATTTTTGTGCCTGGCGGCACGCCAAGTTACAAACGATGGTTTTGAGGCTGAAGGCAACAGGAAAGTCTGCAGCCCCCAGGTGTGTGGGGCTACGCAAGCGGTTCCCAAAGAGCTTTAGAACAAGGCATAGTTTTCCCTGCTGGCTCTTTGGCAAAGGGACCAGTCTCCAGAAATATAGCCATTTTTGTGCCTGGCGCGACGCCAAGTGGGAAAGGGTGGTTTTGAGGCTGAAAGCGCGAGAAAAGCCTGCAGCCCTTAGTTTGTGTGGGCCTACGCAAGTGGTTCCCAAAGAGCCTTAGAACAAGGCATAGTTTTCCCTGCTGGCTCTTTGGGCGTGGGACGAACCTTCAGACATATGGCCATTTTTGGGCCTGGCGCGGCACGAAGTGGGAAAGGGTGGTTTTGAGGCTGAAGGCAGCAGGAAAGCCTGCAGACCCAGGTGTGTGGGGCTACGCAAGCGGTTCCCAAAGAGCTTTAGAACAAGGCATAGTTTTCCCTGCTGGCTCTTTGGGCGTGGGACCAGTCTCCAGACATATGGCCATTTTTGTGCCTGGCGCGGGGCCAAGTTGGAAAGGGTGGTTTTGAGGCTGAAGGCAGCAGGTAATCTTGCAGCCCCCAGGTCTGTGGTGCTACGCAAGCGGTTCCCAAAGAGCTTTAGAACATAGCATAGTTTTCCCTGCTGGCTCTTTGGGAAAGGGACCAGTCTCCAGACATATGGCCATTTTTGGGCCTGGCGCGGGGCCAAGTGGGAAAGGGTGGTTTTGAGGCTGAAGGCAGCAGGAAAGCCTGCAGCCCACAGGACTTTGGGCCACGCAAGCGGTTCCCAAAGAGCTTTAGAACAAGGCATAGTTTTCCCTGCTGGCTCTTTGGGCGTGGGACCAGTCTCCAGACATATGGCCATTTTTGGGCCTGGCGCGGGGCCAAGTGGGAAAGAGTGGTTTTGAGGCTGAAGGCAGCAGGAAAGCCTGCAGCCCCGAGGTCTGTGGGGCTACGCAAGCGGTTCCCAAAGAGCTTTAGAACAAGGCATAGTTTTCCCTGCTGGCTCTTTGGGCATGGGACCAACCTCCAGACATATGGCCATTTTTGGGCCTGGCGCGGGGCCATGTAGGAAAGGGTGGTTTTGAGGCTGAAGGTGCCAGAAAAGTCTGCAGCCCCCAGGTCTGTGGGGCTACGCAAGCGGTTCACAAAGAGCTTTAGAACAAGGCATAGTTTTCCCTGCTGGCTCTTTGGGCGTGGGACCAACCTCCAGACATATGGCCATTTTTGTGCCTGGCGCGGGGCCAAGTGGGAAAGGGTGCTTTTGAGGCTGAAGACAGCAAGAAAGCCTGCAGCCCCCAGGTCTGTGGGGCTACGCAAGCGGTTCCCAAAGAGCTTTAGAACAAGGCACAGTTTTCCCTGCTGGCTCTTTGGGCGTGGGACCAAACTCCAGACATATGGCCATTTTTGGGCCTGGCGTGGCGCCAAGTGGGAAAGGGTGGTTTTGAGGCTGAAGGCAGCAGGAAAGCCTGCAGCCCCCAGGTGTGTGGGGCTACGCAAGCGGTTCCCAAAGAGCTTTAGAACAAGGCACAGTTTTCCCTGCTGGCTCTTTGGGCGTGGGACCAGTCTCCAGACATATGGCCATTTTTGGGCCTGGCATGGCCCCAAGTGGGAAAGGGTGCTTTTGAGGCTGAAGGCAGCAGGAAAGCCTGCAGCCCCCAGGTGTGTGGGGCTATGCAAGCGGTTCCCAAAGAGGTTTAGAACAAGGCATAGTTTTCCCTGCTGGCTCTTTGGGTGTGGGACCAGTCTCCAGACATATGGCCATTTTTGTGCCTGGCGTGATGCCATGTGGGAAAGGGTGGTTTTGAGGCTGAAGGTGCCAGAAAAGCCTGCAGCCCCCAGGTGTGTGGGGCTACGCAAGCGGTTCCCAAAGAGCTTTAGAACAAGGCATAATTTTCCCTGCTGGCTCTTTGGGCGTGAGACCAGTCGCCAGCCATATGGCCATTTTTGTGCCTGGTGTGGGGCCCAGTGGAAAGGGTGGTTTTGAGGCTGAAGGCAGCAGGAAAGCTTGCAGCCCCAAGGTGTGTGGGGCTACGCAAGCGGTTCCCAAAGAGCTTTAGAACAAGGCATAGTTTTCCCTGCTGGCTCTTTGGGCGTGGTACCAGTCTCCAGACGTATGGCCATTTTTGGGCCTGGCGCGGCGCCAAGTGGGAAAGGGTGGTTTTGAGGCTGAAGGCAGCAGGAAAGCCTGCAGCCCCCAGGTCTGTGGGGCTACGCAAGCGGTTCCCAAAGAGCTTTAGAACAAGGCAGAGTTTTCCCTGCTGGCTCTTTGGTCGTGGGACCAGTCTCCAGACATATGGCCATTTTTGTGCCTGGCTTGGCGCCATGTGGGAAAGGGTGGTTTTGAGGCTGAAGGCAACAGGAAAGCCTGCAGCCCCCAGGTCTGTGGGGCTACGCAAGCGGTTCCCAAAGAGCTTTAGAACAAGGCATAGTTTTCCCTGCTGGCTCTTTCGGTGTAGGACCAATCTCCAGACATATGGCCATTTTTGTGCCTGGCGGCACGCCAAGTTACAAACGATGGTTTTGAGGCTGAAGGCAACAGGAAAGTCTGCAGCCCCCAGGTGTGTGGGGCTACGCAAGCGGTTCCCAAAGAGCTTTAGAACAAGGCATAGTTTTCCCTGCTGGCTCTTTGGCAAAGGGACCAGTCTCCAGAAATATAGCCATTTTTGTGCCTGGCGCGACGCCAAGTGGGAAAGGGTGGTTTTGAGGCTGAAGGCAGCAGGAAAGCCTGCAGCCCCCAGGTCTCTGGGGCCACGCAAGCCGTTCCCAAAGAGCTTTAGAACAAGGCATCGTTTTCCCTGCTGGCTCTTTGGGCGTGGAACAAATCTCCAGATATATGGCCATTTTTGGGCCTGGCGCGGCGCCATGTGGGAAAGGATTGTTTTGAGGCTGAAGGCAGCAGGAAAGCCTGCAGCCCGCAGGTCTGTGGGGCTACGCAAGCGGTTCCCAAAGAGATTTAGAACAAGGCATAGTATTCCCTTCTGGCTCTTTGGGCGTGGGACCAGTCTCCAGACATATGGCCATTTTTGTGCCTTGCGTGGCGCCAAGTGGGAAAGGGTGGTTTTGAGGCTGAAGGCAGCAGGAAAGCCTGCAGCCCCCAGGTGTGTGGGGCTACGCAAGCGGTTCCCAAAGAGCTTTAGAACAAGGCATAGTTTTCCCTGCTGGCTCTTTGGGCGTGGGACCAGTCTCCAGACATATGGCCATTTTTGGGCATGGCGCGGCGCCAAGTGGGAAAGGGTGGTTTTGAGGCTGAAGGCAGCAGGAAAGCCTGCAGCCCGCAGGTGTGTGGGGCTACGCAAGAGGTTCCCAAAGAGCTTTAGAACAAGGCATAGTTTTCCCTGCTGGCTCTATGGGCGTGGGACCAGTCTCCAGACATATGGCCATTTTTGGGCCTGGCGCGGCGCCAAGTGGGAAAGGGTGGTTTTGAGGCTGAAGGCAGCAGGAAAGCCTGCAGCCCCCAGGTGTGTGGGGTTACGCAAGCGGTTCCCAAAGAGCTTTAGAACAAGGCATAGTTTTCCCTGCTGGCTCTTTGGGCGTGGGACCAGTCTCCAGACATATGGCCATTTTTGGGCCTGGCGCGGCGCCATGTGGGAAAGGGTGGTTTTGAGGCTGAAGGTGCCAGAAAAGCCTGCAGCCCCCAGGTGTGTGGGGCTACGCAAGCGGTTCCCAAAGAGCTTTAGAACAAGGCATAGTTTTCCCTGCTGCCTCTTTGGGCGTGGGACCAGTCTCCAGACATATGGCCATTTTTGGGCCTGGCTTGACGCCATGTGGGAAAGCGTGGTTTTGAGGCTGAAGGCAGCAGGAAAGCCTGCAGCCCGCAGTTCTGTGGGGCCACGCAAGTGGTTCCCAAAGAGCTTTAGAACAAGGCATAGTTTTCTCTGCTGGCTCTTTGGGCGTGGGACCAGTCTCCAGACATATGGCCATTTTTGTGCCTGGCGCGGCGCCAAGTGGGAAAGGGTGGTTTTGAGGCTGAAGGCAGCAGGAAAGCCTGCAGCCCCCAGGTGTGTGGGGCTACGCAAGCCGTTCCCAAAGAGCTTTAGAACAAGGCATAGTTTTCCCTGCTGGCTCTTTGGGCGTGGGACCAGTCTCCAGATATATGGCCATTTTTGGGCCTGGAGCGACGCCAAGTGGGAAAGGGTGGTTTTGAGGCTGAAGGCAGCAGGAAAGCCTGCAGCCCGCAGGTGTGTGGGGCTACGCAAGCGGTTCCCAAAGAGCTTTAGAACAAGGCATAGTTTTCCCTGCTGGCTCTTTGGGCGTGGGACCAACCTCCAGACATATGGCCATTTTTGTGCCTGGCGCGGCGCCAAGTGGGAAAGGGTGGTTTTGATGCTGAAAGCGCGAGAAAAGCCTGCAGCCCTTAGTTTGTGTGGGCCTACGCAAGTGGTTCCCAAAGAGCCTTAGAACAAGGCATAGTTTTCCCTGCTGGCTCTTTGGGCGTGGGACGAACCTTCAGACATATGGCCATTTTTGGGCCTGGCGCGGCACGAAGTGGGAAAGGGTGGTTTTGAGGCTGAAGGCAGCAGGAAAGCCTGCAGACCCAGGTGTGTGGGGCTACGCAAGCGGTTCCCAAAGAGCTTTAGAACAAGGCATAGTTTTCCCTGCTGGCTCTTTGGGCGTGGGACCAGTCTCCAGACATATGGCCATTTTTGTGCCTGGCGCGGGGCCAAGTTGGAAAGGGTGGTTTTGAGGCTGAAGGCAGCAGGTAATCTTGCAGCCCCCAGGTCTGTGGTGCTACGCAAGCGGTTCCCAAAGAGCTTTAGAACATAGCATAGTTTTCCCTGCTGGCTCTTTGGGCGTGGGACCAGTCTCCAGACATATGGCCATTTTTGTGCCTGGCTTGGCGCCAAGTGGGAAAGGGTGGTTTTGAGGCTGAAGGCAGCACGAAAGCCTGCAGCCCACAGGACTTTGGGCCACGCAAGCGGTTCCCAAAGAGCTTTAGAACAAGGCATAGTTTTCCCTGCTGGCTCTTTGGGCGTGGGACCAACCTCCAGACATATGGCCATTTTTGTGCCTGGCGCGGGGCCAAGTGGGAAAGAGTGGTTTTGAGGCTGAAGGCAGCAGGAAAGCCTGCAGCCCCGAGGTCTGTGGGGCTACGCAAGCGGTTCCCAAAGAGCTTTAGAACAAGGCATAGTTTTCCCTGCTGGCTCTTTGGGCATGGGACCAACCTCCAGACATATGGCCATTTTTGGGCCTGGCGTGGCGCCAAGTGGGAAAGGGTGGTTTTGAGGCTGAAGGCAGCAGGAAAGCCTGCAGCCCCCAGGTGTGTGGGGCTACGCAAGCGGTTCCCAAAGAGCTTTAGAACAAGGCACAGTTTTCCCTGCTGGCTCTTTGGGCGTGGGACCAGTCTCCAGACATATGGCCATTTTTGGGCCTGGCATGGCCCCAAGTGGGAAAGGGTGCTTTTGAGGCTGAAGGCAGCAGGAAAGCCTGCAGCCCCCAGGTGTGTGGGGCTATGCAAGCGGTTCCCAAAGAGGTTTAGAACAAGGCATAGTTTTCCCTGCTGGCTCTTTGGGTGTGGGACCAGTCTCCAGACATATGGCCATTTTTGTGCCTGGCGTGATGCCATGTGGGAAAGGGTGGTTTTGAGGCTGAAGGTGCCAGAAAAGCCTGCAGCCCCCAGGTGTGTGGGGCTACGCAAGCGGTTCCCAAAGAGCTTTAGAACAAGGCATACTTTTCCCTGCTGGCTCTTTGGGCGTGAGACCAGTCGCCAGCCATATGGCCATTTTTGTGCCTGGCGTGGGGCCCAGTGGAAAGGGTGGTTTTGAGGCTGAAGGCAGCAGGAAAGCTTGCAGCCCCAAGGTGTGTGGGGCTACGCAAGCGGTTCCCAAAGAGCTTTAGAACAAGGCATAGTTTTCCCTGCTGGCTCTTTGGGCGTGGTACCAGTCTCCAGACGTATGGCCATTTTTGGGCCTGGCGCGGCGCCAAGTGGGAAAGGGTGGTTTTGAGGCTGAAGGCAGCAGGAAAGCCTGCAGCCCCCAGGTCTGTGGGGCTACGCAAGCGGTTCCCAAAGAGCTTTAGAACAAGGCAGAGTTTTCCCTGCTGGCTCTTTGGTCGTGGGACCAGTCTCCAGACATATGGCCATTTTTGTGCCTGGCTTGGCGCCATGTGGGAAAGGGTGGTTTTGAGGCTGAAGGCAACAGGAAAGCCTGCAGCCCCCAGGTCTGTGGGGCTACGCAAGCGGTTCCCAAAGAGCTTTAGAACAAGGCATAGTTTTCCCTGCTGGCTCTTTCGGTGTAGGACCAATCTCCAGACATATGGCCATTTTTGTGCCTGGCGGCACGCCAAGTTACAAACGATGGTTTTGAGGCTGAAGGCAACAGGAAAGTCTGCAGCCCCCAGGTGTGTGGGGCTACGCAAGCGGTTCCCAAAGAGCTTTAGAACAAGGCATAGTTTTCCCTGCTGGCTCTTTGGCAAAGGGACCAGTCTCCAGAAATATAGCCATTTTTGTGCCTGGCGCGACGCCAAGTGGGAAAGGGTGGTTTTGAGGCTGAAGGCAGCAGGAAAGCCTGCAGCCCCCAGGTCTCTGGGGCCACACAAGCCGTTCCCAAAGAGCTTTAGAACAAGGCATCGTTTTCCCTGCTGGCTCTTTGGGCGTGGAACAAATCTCCAGATATATCGCCATTTTTGGGCCTGGCGCGGCGCCATGTGGGAAAGGATTGTTTTGAGGCTGAAGGCAGCAGGAAAGCCTGCAGCCCGCAGGTCTGTGGCGCTACGCAAGCGGTTCCCAAAGAGATTTAGAACAAGGCATAGTATTCCCTTCTGGCTCTTTGGGCGTGGGACCAGTCTCCAGACATATGGCCATTTTTGTGCCATGCGTGGCGCCAAGTGGGAAAGGGTGGTTTTGAGGCTGAAGGCAGCAGGAAAGCCTGCAGCCCCCAGGTGTGTGGGGCTACGCAAGCGGTTCCCAAAGAGCTTTAGAACAAGGCATAGTCTTCCCTGCTGGCTCTTTGGGCGTGGGACCAGTCTCCAGACATATGGCCATTTTTGGGCATGGCGCGGCGCCAAGTGGGAAAGGGTGGTTTTGAGGCTGAAGGCAGCAGGAAAGCCTGCAGCCCGCAGGTGTGTGGGGCTACGCAAGAGGTTCCCAAAGAGCTTTAGAACAAGGCATAGTTTTCCCTGCTGGCTCTATGGGCGTGGGACCAGTCTCCAGACATATGGCCATTTTTGGGCCTGGCGCGGCGCCAAGTGGGAAAGGGTGGTTTTGAGGCTGAAGGCAGCAGGAAAGCCTGCAGCCCCCAGGTGTGTGGGGTTACGCAAGCGGTTCCCAAAGAGCTTTAGAACAAGGCATAGTTTTCCCTGCTGGCTCTTTGGGCGTGGGACCAGTCTCCAGACATATGGCCATTTTTGGGCCTGGCGCGGCGCCATGTGGGAAAGGGTGGTTTTGAGGCTGAAGGTGCCAGAAAAGCCTGCAGCCCCCAGGTGTGTGGGGCTACGCAAGCGGTTCCCAAAGAGCTTTAGAACAAGGCATAGTTTTCCCTGCTGGCTCTTTGGGCGTGGGACCAGTCTCCAGATATATGGCCATTTTTGTGCCTGGCTTGACGCCATGTGGGAAAGCGTGGTTTTGAGGCTGAAGGCAGCAGGAAAGCCTGCAGCCCGCAGGTCTGTGGGGCCACGCAAGCCGTTCCCAAAGAGCTTTAGAACAAGGCATATTTTTCTCTGCTGGCTCTTTGGGCGTGGGACCAGTCTCCAGACATATGGCCATTTTTGTGCCTGGCGCGGCACCAAGTGGGAAAGGGTGGTTTTGAGGCTGAAGGCAGCAGGAAAGCCTGCAGCCCCCAGGTGTGTGGGGCCACGCAAGCGGTTCCCAAAGAGCTTTAGAACAAGGCATAGTTTTCCCTGCTGGCTCTCTGGGCGTGGGACCAATCTTCAGACATATGGCCATTTTTGGGCCTGGCGCGGCGCCAATTGGGAAAGGGTGCTTTTGAGGCTGAAGAGAGCAGGAAAGCCTGCAGCCCCAGGTGTGTAGTGCTACGCAAGCGGTTCCCAAAGAGCTTTAGAACAAGGCATAGTTTTCCCTGCTGGCTCTTTGGGCGTGGGACCAAACTCCAGACATATGGCCATTTTTGGGCCTGGCGCAGCGCAAAGTGGGAAAGGGTGGTTTTGAGGCTGAAAGCGCGAGAAAAGCCTGCAGCCCCCAGTTTGTGTGGGGCTACGCAAGCGGTTCCCAAAGAGCTTTAGAACAAGGCATAGTTTTCCCTGCTGGCTCTTTGGGCGTGGGACCAACCTCCAGACATATGGCCATTTTTGTGCCTGGCGCGGCGCCAAGTGGGAAAGGGTGGTTTTGATGCTGAAAGCGCGAGAAAAGCCTGCAGCCCTTAGTTTGTGTGGGCCTACGCAAGTGGTTCCCAAAGAGCCTTAGAACAAGGCATAGTTTTCCCTGCTGGCTCTTTGGGCGTGGGACGAACCTTCAGACATATGGCCATTTTTGGGCCTGGCGCGGCACGAAGTGGGAAAGGGTGGTTTTGAGGCTGAAGGCAGCAGGAAAGCCTGCAGACCCAGGTGTGTGGGGCTACGCAAGCGGTTCCCAAAGAGCTTTAGAACAAGGCATAGTTTTCCCTGCTGGCTCTTTGGGCGTGGGACCAGTCTCCAGACATATGGCCATTTTTGTGCCTGGCGCGGGGCCAAGTTGGAAAGGGTGGTTTTGAGGCTGAAGGCAGCAGGTAATCTTGCAGCCCCCAGCTGTGTGGTGCTACGCAAGCGGTTCCCAAAGAGCTTTAGAACAAGGCATAGTTTTCCCTGCTGGCTCTTTGGGCGTGGGACCAGTCTCCAGACATATGGCCATTTTTGTGCCTGGCTTGGCGCCAAGTGGGAAAGGGTGGTTTTGAGGCTGAAGGCAGCAGGAAAGCCTGCAGCCCCGAGGTCTGTGGGGCTACGCAAGCGGTTCCCAAAGAGCTTTAGAACAAGGCATAGTTTTCCCTGCTGGCTCTTTGGGCATGGGACCAACCTCCAGACATATGGCCATTTTTGTGCCTGGCGTGACGCCATGTAGGAAAGGGTGGTTTTGAGGCTGAAGGTGCCAGAAAAGTCTGCAGCCCCCAGGTCTGTGGGGCTACGCAAGCGGTTCCCAAAGAGCTTTAGAACAAGGCATAGTTTTCCCTGCTGGCTCTTTGGGCGTGGGACCAACCTCCAGACATATGGCCATTTTTGGGCCTGGCGTGACGCCATGTGGGAAAGGGTGGTTTTGAGGCTGAAGGTGCCAGAAAAGCCTGCAGCCCCCAGGTGTGTGGGGCTACGCAAGCGGTTCCCAAAGAGCTTTAGAACAAGGCACAGTTTTCCCTGCTGGCTCTTTGGGCGTGGGACCAAACTCCAGACATATGGCCATTTTTGGGCCTGGCGTGGCGCCAAGTGGGAAAGGGTGGTTTTGAGGCTGAAGGCAGCAGGAAAGCCTGCAGCCCCCAGGTGTGTGGGGCTACGCAAGCGGTTCCCAAAGAGCTTTAGAACAAGGCACAGTTTTCCCTGCTGGCTCTTTGGGCGTGGGACCAGTCTCCAGACATATGGCCATTTTTGGGCCTGGCATGGCCCCAAGTGGGAAAGGGTGCTTTTGAGGCTGAAGGCAGCAGGAAAGCCTGCAGCCCCCAGGTGTGTGGGGCTATGCAAGCGGTTCCCAAAGAGGTTTAGAACAAGGCATAGTTTTCCCTGCTGGCTCTTTGGGTGTGGGACCAGTCTCCAGACATATGGCCATTTTTGTGCCTGGCGTGATGCCATGTGGGAAAGGGTGGTTTTGAGGCTGAAGGTGCCAGAAAAGCCTGCAGCCCCCAGGTGTGTGGGGCTACGCAAGCGGTTCCCAAAGAGCTTTAGAACAAGGCATAATTTTCCCTGCTGGCTCTTTGGGCGTGAGACCAGTCGCCAGCCATATGGCCATTTTTGTGCCTGGCGTGGGGCCCAGTGGAAAGGGTGGTTTTGAGGCTGAAGGCAGCAGGAAAGCTTGCAGCCCCCAGGTGTGTGGGGCTACGCAAGCGGTTCCCAAAGAGCTTTAGAACAAGGCATAGTTTTCCCTGCTGGCTCTTTGGGCGTGGTACCAGTCTCCAGACGTATGGCCATTTTTGGGCCTGGCGCGGCGCCAAGTGGGAAAGGGTGGTTTTGAGGCTGAAGGCAGCAGGAAAGCCTGCAGCCCCCAGGTCTGTGGGGCTACGCAAGCGGTTCCCAAAGAGCTTTAGAACAAGGCAGAGTTTTCCCTGCTGGCTCTTTGGTCGTGGGACCAGTCTCCAGACATATGGCCATTTTTGTGCCTGGCTTGGCGCCATGTGGGAAAGGGTGGTTTTGAGGCTGAAGGCAGCAGGAAAGCCTGCAGCCCCCAGGTCTGTGGGGCTACGCAAGCGGTTCCCAAAGAGCTTTAGAACAAGGCATAGTTTTCCCTGCTGGCTCTTTCGGTGTAGGACCAATCTCCAGACATATGGCCATTTTTGTGCCTGGCGGCACGCCAAGTTACAAACGATGGTTTTGAGGCTGAAGGCAGCAGGAAAGTCTGCAGCCCCCAGGTGTGTGGGGCTACGCAAGCGGTTCCCAAAGAGCTTTAGAACAAGGCATAGTTTTCCCTGCTGGCTCTTTGGCAAAGGGACCAGTCTCCAGAAATATAGCCATTTTTGTGCCTGGCGCGACGCCAAGTGGGAAAGGGTGGTTTTGAGGCTGAAGGCAGCAGGAAAGCGTGCAGCCCCCAGGTCTCTGGGGCCACGCAAGCCGTTCCCAAAGAGCTTTAGAACAAGGCATCGTTTTCCCTGCTGGCTCTTTGGGCGTGGAACAAATCTCCAGATATATGGCCATTTTTGGGCCTGGCGCGGCGCCATGTGGGAAAGGATTGTTTTGAGGCTGAAGGCAGCAGGAAAGCCTGCAGCCCACAGGTCTGTGGGGCTACGCAAGCGGTTCCCAAAGAGCTTTAGAACAAGGCATAGTCTTCCCTGCTGGCTCTTTGGGCGTGGGACCAGTCTCCAGACATATGGCCATTTTTGGGCATGGCGCGGCGCCAAGTGGGAAAGGGTGGTTTTGAGGCTGAAGGCAGCAGGAAAGCCTGCAGCCCGCAGGTGTGTGGGGCCACGCAAGCGGTTCCCAAAGAGCTTTAGAACAAGGCATAGTTTTCTCTGCTGGCTCTTTGGGCGTGGGACCAGTCTCCAGACATATGGCCATTTTTGTGCCTGGCGCGGCACCAAGTGGGAAAGGGTGGTTTTGAGGCTGAAGGCAGCAGGAAAGCCTGCAGCCCCCAGGTGTGTGGGGCCACGCAAGCGGTTCCCAAAGAGCTTTAGAACAAGGCATAGTTTTCCCTGCTGGCTCTCTGGGCGTGGGACCAATCTTCAGACATATGGCCATTTTTGGGCCTGGCGCGGCGCCAATTGGGAAAGGGTGCTTTTGAGGCTGAAGAGAGCAGGAAAGCCTGCAGCCCCAGGTGTGTAGTGCTACGCAAGCGGTTCCCAAAGAGCTTTAGAACAAGGCATAGTTTTCCCTGCTGGCTCTTTGGGCGTGGGACCAAACTCCAGACATATGGCCATTTTTGGGCCTGGCGCAGCGCAAAGTGGGAAAGGGTGGTTTTGAGGCTGAAAGCGCGAAAAAAGCCTGCAGCCCCCAGTTTGTGTGGGGCTACGCAAGCGGTTCCCAAAGAGCTTTAGAACAAGGCATAGTTTTCCCTGCTGGCTCTTTGGGCGTGGGACCAACCTCCAGACATATGGCCATTTTTGTGCCTGGCGCGGCGCCAAGTGGGAAAGGGTGGTTTTGATGCTGAAAGCGCGAGAAAAGCCTGCAGCCCTTAGTTTGTGTGGGCCTACGCAAGTGGTTCCCAAAGAGCCTTAGAACAAGGCATAGTTTTCCCTGCTGGCTCTTTGGGCGTGGGACGAACCTTCAGACATATGGCCATTTTTGTGCCTGGCTTGGCGCCATGTGGGAAAGCGTGGTTTTGAGGCTGAAGGCAGCAGGAAAGCCTGCAGCCCGCAGGTCTGTGGGGCCACGCAAGCCGTTCCCAAAGAGCTTTAGAACAAGGCATAGTTTTCTCTGCTGGCTCTTTGGGCGTGGGACCAGTCTCCAGACATATGGCCATTTTTGTGCCTGGCGCGGCACCAAGTGGGAAAGGGTGGTTTTGAGGCTGAAGGCAGCAGGAAAGCCTGCAGCCCCCAGGTGTGTGGGGCCACGCA
The DNA here is from genome assembly GCF_963924245.1 of Chroicocephalus ridibundus. Classification (NCBI taxonomy): domain Eukaryota; kingdom Metazoa; phylum Chordata; class Aves; order Charadriiformes; family Laridae; genus Chroicocephalus; species Chroicocephalus ridibundus. The sequence continues at coordinate 937,144 of NW_026961717.1, forward strand.
AGCGGTTCCCAAAGAGCTTTAGAACAAGGCATAGTTTTCCCTGCTGGCTCTCTGGGCGTGGGACCAATCTTCAGACATATGGCCATTTTTGGGCCTGGCGCGGCGCCAATTGGGAAAGGGTGCTTTTGAGGCTGAAGAGAGCAGGAAAGCCTGCAGCCCCAGGTGTGTAGTGCTACGCAAGCGGTTCCCAAAGAGCTTTAGAACAAGGCATAGTTTTCCCTGCTGGCTCTTTCGGTGTAGGACCAATCTCCAGACATATGGCCATTTTTGTGCCTGGCGGCACGCCAAGTTACAAACGATGGTTTTGAGGCTGAAGGCAGCAGGAAAGTCTGCAGCCCCCAGGTGTGTGGGGCTACGCAAGCGGTTCCCAAAGAGCTTTAGAACAAGGCATAGTTTTCCCTGCTGGCTCTTTGGCAAAGGGACCAGTCTCCAGAAATATAGCCATTTTTGTGCCTGGCGCGACGCCAAGTGGGAAAGGGTGGTTTTGAGGCTGAAGGCAGCAGGAAAGCCTGCAGCCCCCAGGTCTCTGGGGCCACGCAAGCCGTTCCCAAAGAGCTTTAGAACAAGGCATAGTTTTCCCTGCTGGCTCTTTGGGCGTGGAACAAATCTCCAGATATATGGCCATTTTTGGGCCTGGCGCGGCGCCATGTGGGAAAGGATTGTTTTGAGGCTGAAGGCAGCAGGAAAGCCTGCAGCCCGCAGGTCTGTGGGGCTACGCAAGCGGTTCCCAAAGAGATTTAGAACAAGGCATAGTATTCCCTTCTGGCTCTTTGGGCGTGGGACCAGTCTCCAGACATATGGCCATTTTTGTGCCTTGCGTGGCGCCAAGTGGGAAAGGGTGGTTTTGAGGCTGAAGGCAGCAGGAAAGCCTGCAGCCCCCAGGTGTGTGGGGCTACGCAAGCGGTTCCCAAAGAGCTTTAGAACAAGGCATAGTCTTCCCTGCTGGCTCTTTCGGCGTGGGACCAGTCTCCAGACATATGGCCATTTTTGGGCATGGCGCGGCGCCAAGTGGGAAAGGGTGGTTTTGAGGCTGAAGGCAGCAGGAAAGCCTGCAGCCCGCAGGTGTGTGGGGCTACGCAAGAGGTTCCCAAAGAGCTTTAGAACAAGGCATAGTTTTCCCTGCTGGCTCTATGGGCGTGGGACCAGTCTCCAGACATATGGCCATTTTTGGGCCTGGCGCGGCGCCAAGTGGGAAAGGGTGGTTTTGAGGCTGAAGGCAGCAGGAAAGCCTGCAGCCCCCAGGTGTGTGGGGTTACGCAAGCGGTTCCCAAAGAGCTTTAGAACAAGGCATAGTTTTCCCTGCTGGCTCTTTGGGCGTGGGACCAGTCTCCAGACATATGGCCATTTTTGGGCCTGGCGCGGCGCCATGTGGGAAAGGGTGGTTTTGAGGCTGAAGGTGCCAGAAAAGCCTGCAGCCCCCAGGTGTGTGGGGCTACGCAAGCGGTTCCCAAAGAGCTTTAGAACAAGGCATAGTTTTCCCTGCTGGCTCTTTGGGCGTGGGACCAGTCTCCAGACATATGGCCATTTTTGGGCCTGGCTTGACGCCATGTGGGAAAGCGTGGTTTTGAGGCTGAAGGCAGCAGGAAAGCCTGCAGCCCGCAGGTCTGTGGGGCCACGCAAGCCGTTCCCAAAGAGCTTTAGAACAAGGCATAGTTTTCTCTGCTGGCTCTTTGGGCGTGGGACCAGTCTCCAGACATATGGCCATTTTTGTGCCTGGCGCGGCACCAAGTGGGAAAGGGTGGTTTTGAGGCTGAAGGCAGCAGGAAAGCCTGCAGCCCCCAGGTGTGTGGGGCCACGCAAGCGGTTCCCAAAGAGCTTTAGAACAAGGCATAGTTTTCCCTGCTGGCTCTCTGGGCGTGGGACCAATCTTCAGACATATGGCCATTTTTGGGCCTGGCGCGGCGCCAATTGGGAAAGGGTGCTTTTGAGGCTGAAGAGAGCAGGAAAGCCTGCAGCCCCAGGTGTGTAGTGCTACGCAAGCGGTTCCCAAAGAGCTTTAGAACAAGGCATAGTTTTCCCTGCTGGCTCTTTGGGCGTGGGACCAAACTCCAGACATATGGCCATTTTTGGGCCTGGCGCAGCGCAAAGTGGGAAAGGGTGGTTTTGAGGCTGAAAGCGCGAGAAAAGCCTGCAGCCCCCAGTTTGTGTGGGGCTACGCAAGCGGTTCCCAAAGAGCTTTAGAACAAGGCATAGTTTTCCCTGCTGGCTCTTTGGGCGTGGGACCAACCTCCAGACATATGGCCATTTTTGTGCCTGGCGCGGCGCCAAGTGGGAAAGGGTGGTTTTGATGCTGAAAGCGCGAGAAAAGCCTGCAGCCCTTAGTTTGTGTGGGCCTACGCAAGTGGTTCCCAAAGAGCCTTAGAACAAGGCATAGTTTTCCCTGCTGGCTCTTTGGGCGTGGGACGAACCTTCAGACATATGGCCATTTTTGGGCCTGGCGCGGCACGAAGTGGGAAAGGGTGGTTTTGAGGCTGAAGGCAGCAGGAAAGCCTGCAGACCCAGGTGTGTGGGGCTACGCAAGCGGTTCCCAAAGAGCTTTAGAACAAGGCATAGTTTTCCCTGCTGGCTCTTTGGGCGTGGGACCAGTCTCCAGACATATGGCCATTTTTGTGCCTGGCGCGGGGCCAAGTTGGAAAGGGTGGTTTTGAGGCTGAAGGCAGCAGGTAATCTTGCAGCCCCCAGCTGTGTGGTGCTACGCAAGCGGTTCCCAAAGAGCTTTAGAACAAGGCATAGTTTTCCCTGCTGGCTCTTTGGGCGTGGGACCAGTCTCCAGACATATGGCCATTTTTGTGCCTGGCTTGGCGCCAAGTGGGAAAGGGTGGTTTTGAGGCTGAAGGCAGCAGGAAAGCCTGCAGCCCCGAGGTCTGTGGGGCTACGCAAGCGGTTCCCAAAGAGCTTTAGAACAAGGCATAGTTTTCCCTGCTGGCTCTTTGGGCATGGGACCAACCTCCAGACATATGGCCATTTTTGTGCCTGGCGTGACGCCATGTAGGAAAGGGTGGTTTTGAGGCTGAAGGTGCCAGAAAAGTCTGCAGCCCCCAGGTCTGTGGGGCTACGCAAGCGGTTCCCAAAGAGCTTTAGAACAAGGCATAGTTTTCCCTGCTGGCTCTTTGGGCGTGGGACCAACCTCCAGACATATGGCCATTTTTGGGCCTGGCGTGACGCCATGTGGGAAAGGGTGGTTTTGAGGCTGAAGGTGCCAGAAAAGCCTGCAGCCCCCAGGTGTGTGGGGCTACGCAAGCGGTTCCCAAAGAGCTTTAGAACAAGGCACAGTTTTCCCTGCTGGCTCTTTGGGCGTGGGACCAAACTCCAGACATATGGCCATTTTTGGGCCTGGCGTGGCGCCAAGTGGGAAAGGGTGGTTTTGAGGCTGAAGGCAGCAGGAAAGCCTGCAGCCCCCAGGTGTGTGGGGCTACGCAAGCGGTTCCCAAAGAGCTTTAGAACAAGGCACAGTTTTCCCTGCTGGCTCTTTGGGCGTGGGACCAGTCTCCAGACATATGGCCATTTTTGGGCCTGGCATGGCCCCAAGTGGGAAAGGGTGCTTTTGAGGCTGAAGGCAGCAGGAAAGCCTGCAGCCCCCAGGTGTGTGGGGCTATGCAAGCGGTTCCCAAAGAGGTTTAGAACAAGGCATAGTTTTCCCTGCTGGCTCTTTGGGTGTGGGACCAGTCTCCAGACATATGGCCATTTTTGTGCCTGGCGTGATGCCATGTGGGAAAGGGTGGTTTTGAGGCTGAAGGTGCCAGAAAAGCCTGCAGCCCCCAGGTGTGTGGGGCTACGCAAGCGGTTCCCAAAGAGCTTTAGAACAAGGCATAATTTTCCCTGCTGGCTCTTTGGGCGTGAGACCAGTCGCCAGCCATATGGCCATTTTTGTGCCTGGCGTGGGGCCCAGTGGAAAGGGTGGTTTTGAGGCTGAAGGCAGCAGGAAAGCTTGCAGCCCCCAGGTGTGTGGGGCTACGCAAGCGGTTCCCAAAGAGCTTTAGAACAAGGCATAGTTTTCCCTGCTGGCTCTTTGGGCGTGGTACCAGTCTCCAGACGTATGGCCATTTTTGGGCCTGGCACGGCGCCAAGTGGGAAAGGGTGGTTTTGAGGCTGAAGGCAGCAGGAAAGCCTGCAGCCCCCAGGTCTGTGGGGCTACGCAAGCGGTTCCCAAAGAGCTTTAGAACAAGGCAGAGTTTTCCCTGCTGGCTCTTTGGTCGTGGGACCAGTCTCCAGACATATGGCCATTTTTGTGCCTGGCTTGGCGCCATGTGGGAAAGGGTGGTTTTGAGGCTGAAGGCAACAGGAAAGCCTGCAGCCCCCAGGTCTGTGGGGCTACGCAAGCGGTTCCCAAAGAGCTTTAGAACAAGGCATAGTTTTCCCTGCTGGCTCTTTCGGTGTAGGACCAATCTCCAGACATATGGCCATTTTTGTGCCTGGCGGCACGCCAAGTTACAAACGATGGTTTTGAGGCTGAAGGCAGCAGGAAAGTCTGCAGCCCCCAGGTGTGTGGGGCTACGCAAGCGGTTCCCAAAGAGCTTTAGAACAAGGCATAGTTTTCCCTGCTGGCTCTTTGGCAAAGGGACCAGTCTCCAGAAATATAGCCATTTTTGTGCCTGGCGCGACGCCAAGTGGGAAAGGGTGGTTTTGAGGCTGAAGGCAGCAGGAAAGCCTGCAGCCCCCAGGTCTCTGGGGCCACGCAAGCCGTTCCCAAAGAGCTTTAGAACAAGGCATCGTTTTCCCTGCTGGCTCTTTGGGCGTGGAACAAATCTCCAGATATATGGCCATTTTTGGGCCTGGCGCGGCGCCATGTGGGAAAGGATTGTTTTGAGGCTGAAGGCAGCAGGAAAGCCTGCAGCCCGCAGGTCTGTGGGGCTACGCAAGCGGTTCCCAAAGAGATTTAGAACAAGGCATAGTATTCCCTTCTGGCTCTTTGGGCGTGGGACCAGTCTCCAGACATATGGCCATTTTTGTGCCTTGCGTGGCGCCAAGTGGGAAAGGGTGGTTTTGAGGCTGAAGGCAGCAGGAAAGCCTGCAGCCCCCAGGTGTGTGGGGCTACGCAAGCGGTTCCCAAAGAGCTTTAGAACAAGGCATAGTTTTCCCTGCTGGCTCTTTGGGCGTGGGACCAATCTCCAGACATATGGCCATTTTTGTGCCTGGCGCGACGCCAAGTGGGAAAGGGTGGTTTTGAGGCTGAAGGCAGCAGGAAAGCTTGCAGCCCCCAGGTGTGTGGGGCTACGCAAGCGGTTCCCAAAGAGCTTTAGAACAAGGCATAGTTTTCCCTGCTGGCTCTTTGGGCGTGGGACCAATCTCCAGACATATGGCCATTTTTGGGCCTGGCGCGGCGCCAAGTGGGAAAGGGTGGTTTTGAGGCTGAAGGCAGCAGGAAAGCCTGCAGCCCCCAGGTCTGTGGGGCTACGCAAGCGGTTCCCAAAGAGCTTTAGAACAAGGCATAGTTTTCCCTGCTGGCTCTTTGGGCGTGGGACCAGTCTCCAGACATATGGCCATTTTTGTGCCTGTCTTGGCGCCATGTGGGAAAGGGTGGTTTTGAGGCTGAAGGCAGCAGGAAAGCCTGCAGCCCCCAGGTGTGTGGGGCTACGCAAGCGGTTCCCAAAGAGCTTTAGAACAAGGCATAGTTTTCCCTGCTGGCTCTTTGGGCGTGGGACCAATCTCCAGACATATGGCCATTTTTGTGCCTGGCGCGGCGCCAAGTGGGAAAGGGTGGTTTTGAGGCTGAAGGCAGCAGGAAAGCCTGCAGCCCCCAGGTCTGTGGGGCTACGCAAGCGGTTCCCAAAGAGCTTTAGAACAAGGCATAGTTTTCCCTGCTGGCTCTTTGGGCGTGGGACCAGTCTCCAGACATATGGCCATTTTTGTGCCTGTCTTGGCGCCATGTGGGAAAGGGTGGTTTTGAGGCTGAAGGCAGCAGGAAAGCCTGCAGCCCCCAGGTGTGTGGGGCTACGCAAGTGGTTCCCAAAGAGCTTTAGAACAAGGCATAGTTTTCCCTGCTGGCTCTTTGGGAAAGGGACCAGTATCTTGAAAAATATAGCGATCTTTGTGCCTGGCGCGACGCCAAGTGGGAAAGGGTGGTTTTGAGGCTGAAGGCAGCAGGAAAGCCTGCAGCCCCCAGGTGTGTGGGGCTACGCAAGCGGTTCCCAAAGAGCTTTAGAACAAGGCATAGTTTTCCCTGCTGGCTCTTTGGGAAAGGGACCAGTCTCTAGAAATATAGCCATTTTTGTGCCTGGCGCGACGCCAAGTGGGAAAGGGTGGTTTTGAGGCTGAAGGCAGCAGGAAAGCCTGCAGCCCCCAGGTCTGTGGGGCCACGCAAGCTGTTCCCAAAGAGCTTTAGAACAAGGCATAGTTTTCCCTGCTGGCTCTTTGGGCGTGGGACTAACCTCCAGAAATATGGCCATTTTTGTGCCTGGCGTGACGCCAAGTGGGAAAGGGTGGTTTTGAGGCTGAAGGCAGCAGGAAAGCCTGCAGCCCCCAGGTCTGTGGGGCCACGCAAGCGGTTCCCAAAGAGCTTTAGAACAAGGCATAGTTTTCCCTGCTGGCTCTTTGGGCTTGGGACCAGTCTCTAGAAATATGGCCATTTTTGTGCCTGGCGCGATGCGAAGTGGGAAAGGGTGGTTTTTAGGCTGAAAGCGCGAGAAAAGCCTGCAGCCCCCAGTTTGTGTGGGGCTACGCAAGCGGTTCCCAAAGAGCTTTAGAACAAGGCATAGTTTTCCCTGCTGGCTCTTTGGGCGTGGGACCAGTCTCCAGACATATGGCCATTTTTGGGCCTGGCGCAGCGCAAAGTGGGAAAGGGTGGTTTTGAGGCTGAAAGCGCGAGAAAAGCCTGCAGCCCCCAGTTTGTGTGGAGCTACGCAAGCGGTTTCCAAAGAGCTTTAGAACAAGGCATAGTTTTCCCTGCTGGCTCTTTGGGCGTGGGACCAACCTCCAGACATATGGCCATTTTTGTGCCTGGCGTGGCGCCAAGTGGGAAAGGGTGGTTTTGAAACTGAAGGCAACAGGAAAGCCTGCAGCCTGCAGGTCTGTGGGGCCACGCAAGTGGTTCCCAAAGAGCTTTAGAACAAGGCATAGTTTTCCCTGCTGGCTCTTTGGGCGTGGGACCAGTCTCCAGACATATGGCCATTTTTGTGCCTGGCTTGGCGCCAAGTGGGAAAGGGTGGTTTTGAGGCTGAAGGCAGCAGGAAAGCCTGCAGCCCCCAGGTGTGTGGGGCTACGCAAGCCGTTCCCAAAGAGCTTTAGAACAAGGCATAGTTTTCCCTGCTGGCTCTTTGGGCGTGGGACCAGTCTCCAGACATATGGCCATTTTTGGGCCTGGCTTGGCGCCATGTGGGAAAGGGTGGTTTTGAGGCTGAAGGCAGCAGGAAAGCCTGCAGCCCCCAGGTGTGTGGGGCTACGCAAGCGGTTCCCAAAGAGCTTTAGAACAAGGCATAGTTTTCCCTGCTGGCTCTTTGGGCGTGGGACCAGTCTCCAGACATATGGCCATTTTTGTGCCTGGCGCGGCGCCAAGTGGGAAAGGGTGGTTTTGATGCTGAAAGCGCGAGAAAAGCCTGCAGCCCTTAGTTTGTGTGGGCCTACGCAAGTGGTTCCCAAAGAGCCTTAGAACAAGGCATAGTTTTCCCTGCTGGCTCTTTGGGCGTGGGACGAACCTTCAGACATATGGCCATTTTTGGGCCTGGCGCGGCACGAAGTGGGAAAGGGTGGTTTTGAGGCTGAAGGCAGCAGGAAAGCCTGCAGACCCAGGTGTGTGGGGCTACGCAAGCGGTTCCCAAAGAGCTTTAGAACAAGGCATAGTTTTCCCTGCTGGCTCTTTGGGCGTGGGACCAGTCTCCAGACATATGGCCATTTTTGTGCCTGGCATGACGCCATGTGGGAAAGGGTGTTTTTGAGGCTGAAGGCAGCAGGAAAGCCTGCAGCCCCCAGGTGTGTGGGGCTACGCAATTGGTTCCCAAAGAGCTTTAGAACAAGGCATAGTTTTCCCTGCTGGCTCTTTGGGCGTGGGACCAGTCTCCAGACATATGGCCATTTTTGTGCCTGGCTTGGCGCCAAGTGGGAAAGGGTGGTTTTGAGGCTGAAGGCAGCACGAAAGCCTGCAGCCCACAGGACTTTGGGCCACGCAAGCGGTTCCCAAAGAGCTTTAGAACAAGGCATATTTTTCCCTGCTGGCTCTTTGGGAAAGGGACCAGTCTCCAGACATATGGCCATTTTTGGGCCTGGCGCGGCGCCAAGTGGGAAAGAGTGGTTTTGAGGCTGAAGGCAGCAGGAAAGCCTGCAGCCCCGAGGTCTGTGGGGCTACGCAAGCGGTTCCCAAAGAGCTTTAGAACAAGGCATAGTTTTCCCTGCTGGCTCTTTGGGCGTGGGACCAACCTCCAGACATATGGCCATTTTTGTGCCTGGCGTGACGCCATGTAGGAAAGGGTGGTTTTGAGGCTGAAGGTGCCAGAAAAGTCTGCAGCCCCCAGGTCTGTGGGGCTACGCAAGCGGTTCCCAAAGAGCTTTAGAACAAGGCATAGTTTTCCCTGCTGGCTCTTTGGGCGTGGGACCAACCTCCAGACATATGGCCATTTTTGGGCCTGGCGTGACGCCATGTGGGAAAGGGTGGTTTTGAGGCTGAAGGTGCCAGAAAAGCCTGCAGCCCCCAGGTGTGTGGGGCTACGCAAGCGGTTCCCAAAGAGCTTTAGAACAAGGCACAGTTTTCCCTGCTGGCTCTTTGGGCGTGGGACCAAACTCCAGACATATGGCCATTTTTGGGCCTGGCGTGGCGCCAAGTGGGAAAGGGTGGTTTTGAGGCTGAAGGCAGCAGGAAAGCCTGCAGCCCCCAGGTGTGTGGGGCTACGCAAGCGGTTCCCAAAGAGCTTTAGAACAAGGCACAGTTTTCCCTGCTGGCTCTTTGGGCGTGGGACCAGTCTCCAGACATATGGCCATTTTTGGGCCTGGCATGGCCCCAAGTGGGAAAGGGTGCTTTTGAGGCTGAAGGCAGCAGGAAAGCCTGCAGCCCCCAGGTCTGTGGGGCTACGCAAGAGGTTCCCAAAGAGGTTTAGAACAAGGCATAGTTTTCCCTGCTGGCTCTTTGGGTGTGGGACCAGTCTCCAGACATATGGCCATTTTTGTGCCTGGCGTGATGCCATGTGGGAAAGGGTGGTTTTGAGGCTGAAGGTGCCAGAAAAGCCTGCAGCCCCCAGGTGTGTGGGGCTACGCAAGCGGTTCCCAAAGAGCTTTAGAACAAGGCATAATTTTCCCTGCTGGCTCTTTGGGCGTGAGACCAGTCGCCAGCCATATGGCCATTTTTGTGCCTGGCGTGGGGCCCAGTGGAAAGGGTGGTTTTGAGGCTGAAGGCAGCAGGAAAGCTTGCAGCCCCAAGGTGTGTGGGGCTACGCAAGCGGTTCCCAAAGAGCTTTAGAACAAGGCATAGTTTTCCCTGCTGGCTCTTTGGGCGTGGTACCAGTCTCCAGACGTATGGCCATTTTTGGGCCTGGCGCGGCGCCAAGTGGGAAAGGGTGGTTTTGAGGCTGAAGGCAGCAGGAAAGCCTGCAGCCCCCAGGTCTGTGGGGCTACGCAAGCGGTTCCCAAAGAGCTTTAGAACAAGGCAGAGTTTTCCCTGCTGGCTCTTTGGTCGTGGGACCAGTCTCCAGACATATGGCCATTTTTGTGCCTGGCTTGGCGCCATGTGGGAAAGGGTGGTTTTGAGGCTGAAGGCAACAGGAAAGCCTGCAGCCCCCAGGTCTGTGGGGCTACGCAAGCGGTTCCCAAAGAGCTTTAGAACAAGGCATAGTTTTCCCTGCTGGCTCTTTCGGTGTAGGACCAATCTCCAGACATATGGCCATTTTTGTGCCTGGCGGCACGCCAAGTTACAAACGATGGTTTTGAGGCTGAAGGCAGCAGGAAAGTCTGCAGCCCCCAGGTGTGTGGGGCTACGCAAGCGGTTCCCAAAGAGCTTTAGAACAAGGCATAGTTTTCCCTGCTGGCTCTTTGGCAAAGGGACCAGTCTCCAGAAATATAGCCATTTTTGTGCCTGGCGCGACGCCAAGTGGGAAAGGGTGGTTTTGAGGCTGAAGGCAGCAGGAAAGCCTGCAGCCCCCAGGTCTCTGGGGCCACGCAAGCCGTTCCCAAAGAGCTTTAGAACAAGGCATCGTTTTCCCTGCTGGCTCTTTGGGCGTGGAACAAATCTCCAGATATATGGCCATTTTTGGGCCTGGCGCGGCGCCATGTGGGAAAGGATTGTTTTGAGGCTGAAGGCAGCAGGAAAGCCTGCAGCCCGCAGGTCTGTGGCGCTACGCAAGCGGTTCCCAAAGAGATTTAGAACAAGGCATAGTATTCCCTTCTGGCTCTTTGGGCGTGGGACCAGTCTCCAGACATATGGCCATTTTTGTGCCTTGCGTGGCGCCAAGTGGGAAAGGGTGGTTTTGAGGCTGAAGGCAGCAGGAAAGCCTGCAGCCCCCAGGTGTGTGGGGCTACGCAAGCGGTTCCCAAAGAGCTTTAGAAGAAGGCATAGTTTTCCCTGCTGGCTCTTTGGGCGTGGGACCAATCTCCAGACATATGGCCATTTTTGTGCCTGGCGCGACGCCAAGTGGGAAAGGGTGGTTTTGAGGCTGAAGGCAGCAGGAAAGCTTGCAGCCCCCAGGTGTGTGGGGCTACGCAAGCGGTTCCCAAAGAGCTTTAGAACAAGGCATAGTTTTCCCTGCTGGCTCTTTGGGCGTGGGACCAATCTCCAGACATATGGCCATTTTTGGGCCTGGCGCGGCGCCAAGTGGGAAAGGGTGGTTTTGAGGCTGAAGGCAGCAGGAAAGCCTGCAGCCCCCAGGTCTGTGGGGCTACGCAAGCGGTTCCCAAAGAGCTTTAGAACAAGGCATAGTTTTCCCTGCTGGCTCTTTGGGCGTGGGACCAGTCTCCAGACATATGGCCATTTTTGTGCCTTTCTTGGCGCCATGTGGGAAAGGGTGGTTTTGAGGCTGAAGGCAGCAGGAAAGCCTGCAGCCCCCAGGTGTGTGGGGCTACGCAAGCGGTTCCCAAAGAGCTTTAGAACAAGGCATAGTTTTCCCTGCTGGCTCTTTGGGAAAGGGACCAGTATCTTGAAAAATATAGCGATCTTTGTGCCTGGCGCGACGCCAAGTGGGAAAGGGTGGTTTTGAGGCTGAAGGCAGCAGGAAAGCCTGCAGCCCCCAGGTCTGTGGGGCCACGCAAGCTGTTCCCAAAGAGCTTTAGAACAAGGCATAGTTTTCCCTGCTGGCTCTTTGGGCGTGGGACCAACCTCCAGACATATGGCCATTTTTGGGTCTGGCGCGGCGCCATGTGGGAAAGGGTGGTTTTGAGGCTGAAGGCAGCAGGAAAGCCTGCAGCCCCCAGGTGTGTGGGGCTACGCAAGCGCTTCCCAAAGAGCTTTAGAACAAGGCATAGTTTTCCCTGCTGGCTCTTTGGGCGTGGGACCAGTCTCCAGACATATGGCCATTTTTGGGCCTGGCTTGGCGCCATGTGGGAAAGGGTGGTTTTGAGGCTGAAGGCAGCAGGAAAGCCTGCAGCCCCCAGGTGTGTGGGGCTACGCAAGCGGTTCCCAAAGAGCTTTAGAACAAGGCATAGTTTTCCCTGCTGGCTCTTTGGGAAAGGGACCAGTCTCTAGAAATATAGCCATTTTTGTGCCTGGCGCGACGCCAAGTGGGAAAGGGTGGTTTTGAGGCTGAAGGCAGCAGGAAAGCCTGCAGCCCCCAGGTCTGTGGGGCCACGCAAGCTGTTCCCAAAGAGCTTTAGAACAAGGCATAGTTTTCCCTGCTGGCTCTTTGGGCGTGGGACTAACCTCCAGAAATATGGCCATTTTTGTGCCTGGCGTGACGCCAAGTGGGAAAGGGTGGTTTTGAGGCTGAAGGCAGCAGGAAAGCCTGCAGCCCCCAGGTCTGTGGGGCCACGCAAGCGGTTCCCAAAGAGCTTTAGAACAAGGCATAGTTTTCCCTGCTGGCTCTTTGGGCTTGGGACCAGTCTCTAGAAATATGGCCATTTTTGTGCCTGGCGCGATGCGAAGTGGGAAAGGGTGGTTTTTAGGCTGAAAGCGCGAGAAAAGCCTGCAGCCCCCAGTTTGTGTGGGGCTACGCAAGCGGTTCCCAAAGAGCTTTAGAACAAGGCATAGTTTTCCCTGCTGGCTCTTTGGGCGTGGGACCAGTCTCCAGACATATGGCCATTTTTGGGCCTGGCGCAGCGCAAAGTGGGAAAGGGTGGTTTTGAGGCTGAAAGCGCGAGAAAAGCCTGCAGCCCCCAGTTTGTGTGGAGCTACGCAAGCGGTTTCCAAAGAGCTTTAGAACAAGGCATAGTTTTCCCTGCTGGCTCTTTGGGCGTGGGACCAACCTCCAGACATATGGCCATTTTTGTGCCTGGCGTGGCGCCAAGTGGGAAAGGGTGGTTTTGAAACTGAAGGCAACAGGAAAGCCTGCAGCCTGCAGGTCTGTGGGGCCACGCAAGTGGTTCCCAAAGAGCTTTAGAACAAGGCATAGTTTTCCCTGATGGCTCTTTGGGCGTGGGACCAGTCTCCAGACATATGGCCATTTTTGTGCCTGGCTTGGCGCCAAGTGGGAAAGGGTGGTTTTGAGGCTGAAGGCAGCAGGAAAGCCTGCAGCCCCCAGGTGTGTGGGGCTACGCAAGCCGTTCCCAAAGAGCTTTAGAACAAGGCATAGTTTTCCCTGCTGGCTCTTTGGGCGTGGGACCAGTCTCCAGACATATGGCCATTTTTGGGCCTGGCTTGGCGCCATGTGGGAAAGGGTGGTTTTGAGGCTGAAGGCAGCAGGAAAGCCTGCAGCCCCCAGGTGTGTGGGGCTACGCAAGCGGTTCCCAAAGAGCTTTAGAACAAGGCATAGTTTTCCCTGCTGGCTCTTTGGGCGTGGGACCAGTCTCCAGACATATGGCCATTTTTGGGCCTGGCTTGGCGCCATGAGGAAAAGGGTGGTTTTGAGGCTGAAGGCAGCAGGAAAGCCTGCAGCCCCCAGGTGTGTGGGGCTACGCAAGCCGTTCCCAAAGAGCTTTAGAACAAGGCATAGTTTTCCCTGCTGGCTCTTTGGGCGTGGGACCAGTCTCCAGACATATGGCCATTTTTGTGCCTGGCGTGACGCCATGTGGAAAAGGGTGGTTTTGAGGCTGAAGGCAGCAGGAAAGCCTGCAGCCCCCAGGTGTGTGGGGCTACGCAAGCGGTTCCCAAAGAGCTTTAGAACAAGGCATAGTTTTCCCTGCTGGCTCTTTGGGCGTGGGACCAATCTTTAGACATATGGCCATTTTTGGGCCTGGCACGGCGCCAATTGCGAAAGGTTTCTTTTGAGGCTGAAGAGAGCAGGAAAGCCTGCAGACCCAGGTGTGTGGGGCTACGCAAGCGGTTCCCAAAGAGCTTTAGAACAAGGCATAGTTTTCCCTGCTGGCTCTTTGGGCGTGGGACCAGTCTCCAGACATATGGCCATTTTTGGGCCTGGAGCGATGCCAAGTGGGAAAGGGTGGTTTTGAGGCTGAAAGCGCGAGAAAAGCCTTCAGCCCTTAGTTTGTGTGGGGCTACGCAAGCGGTTCCCAAAGAGCTTTAGAACAAGGCATCGTTTTCCCTGCTGGCTCTTTGGGCGTGGGACCAGTCTCCAGACATATGGCCATTTTTGTGCCTGGCGCGGCGCCAAGTGGGAAAGGGTGGTTTTGAGGCTGAAGGCAGCAGGAAAGCCTGCAGCCCCCAGGTGTGTGGGGCTACGCAAGCCGTTCCCAAAGAGCTTTAGAACAAGGCATAGTTTTCCCTGCTGGCTCTTTGGGCGTGGGACCAGTCTCCAGACATATGGCCATTTTTGGGCCTGGCTTGGCGCCATGTGGGAAAGGGTGGTTTTGAGGCTGAAGGCAGCAGGAAAGCCTGCAGCCCCCAGGTGTGTGGGGCTACGCAAGCGGTTCCCAAAGAGCTTTAGAACAAGGCATAGTTTTCCCTGCTGGCTCTTTGGGCGTGGGACCAGTCTCCAGACATATGGCCATTTTTGTGCCTGGCTTGGCGCCATGAGGGAAAGGGTGGTTTTGAGGCTGAAGGCAGCAGGAAAGCCTGCAGCCCCCAGGTGTGTGGGGCTACGCAAGCGGTTCCCAAAGAGCTTTAGAACAAGGCATAGTTTTCCCTGCTGGCTCTTTCGGTGTAGGACCAATCTCCAGACATATGGCCATTTTTGTGCCTGGCGGCACGCCAAGTTGCACAGGATGGTTTTGAGGCTGAAGGCAGCAGGAAAGTCTGCAGCCCCCAGGTGTGTGGGGCTACGCAAGCGGTTCCCAAAGAGCTTTAGAAGAAGGCATAGTTTTCCCTGCTGGCTCTTTGGGAAAGGGACCAGTCTCTAGAAATATAGCCATTTTTGTGCCTGGCGCGACGCCAAGTGGGAAAGGGTGGTTTTGAGGCTGAAGGCAGCAGGAAAGCCTGCAGCCCCCAGGTCTGTGGGGCCACGCAAGTGGTTCCCAAAGAGCTTTAGAACAAGGCAAAGTTTTCCCTGCTGGCTCTTTGGGAAAGGGACCAGTCTCCAGACATATGGCCATTTTTGTGCCTGGCGCGGCGCCAAGTGGGAAAGGGTGGTTTTGAGGCTGAAGGCAACAGGAAAGCCTGCAGCCCCCAGGTGTGTGGGGCTACGCAAGCCGTTCCCAAAGAGCTTTAGAACAAGGCATAGTTTTCCCTGCTGGCTCTTTGGGCGTGGGACCAGTCTCCAGACATATGGCCATTTTTGGGCCTGGGTTGGCGCCATGTGGGAAAGGGTGGTTTTGAGGCTGAAGGCAGCAGGAAAGCCTGCAGCCCCCAGGTGTGTGGGGCTACGCAAGCGGTTCCCAAAGAGCTTTAGAACAAGGCATAGTTTTCCCTGCTGGCTCTTTGGGCGTGGGACCAGTCTCCAGACATATGGCCATTTTTGGGCCTGGCTTGGCGCCATGAGGGAAAGGGTGGTTTTGAGGCTGAAGGCAGCAGGAAAGTCTGCAGCCCCCAGGTGTGTGGGGCTACGCAAGCGGTTCCCAAAGAGCTTTAGAACAAGGCATAGTTTTCTCTGCTGGCTCTTTGGGAAAGGGACCAGTCTCTAGAAATATAGCCATTTTTGTGCCTGGCGCGACGCCAAGTGGGAAAGGGTGGTTTTGAGGCTGAAGGCAGCAGGAAAGCCTGCAGCCCCCAGGTGTGTGGGGCTACGCAAGCGGTTCCCAAAGAGCTTTAGAACAAGGCATAGTTTTCCCTGCTGGCTCTTTGGGCGTGGGACCAATCTTCAGACATATGGCCATTTTTGGGCCTGGCACGGCGCCAATTGCGAAAGGTTTCTTTTGAGGCTGAAGAGAGCAGGAAAGCCTGCAGACCCAGGTGTGTGGGGCTACGCAAGCGGTTCCCAAAGAGCTTTAGAACAAGGCATAGTTTTCCCTGCTGGCTCTTTGGGCGTGGGACCAGTCTCCAGACATATGGCCATTTTTGGGCCTGGCGCGATGCCAAGTGGGAAAGGGTGGTTTTGAGGCTGAAGGCAGCAGGAAAGCCTGCAGCCCCCAGGTGTGTGGGGCTACGCAAGCGGTTCCCAAAGAGCTTTAGAACAAGGCATAGTTTTCCCTGCTGGCTCTTTGGGCGTGGGACCAACCTCCAGACATATGGCCATTTTTGGGCCTGGCGCGGCGCCAAGTGGGAAAGGGTGGTTTTGAGGCTGAAAGCGCGAGAAAAGCCTTCAGCCCTTAGTTTGTGTGGGGCTACGCAAGCGGTTCCCAAAGAGCTTTAGAACAAGGCATAGTTTTCCCTGCTGGCTCTTTGGGCGTGGGATCAGTCTCCAGACATATGGCCATTTTTGTGCCTGGCGTGACGCCAAGTGGGAAAGGGTGGTTTTGAGGCTGAAGGCAACAGGAAAGCCTGCAGCCCCCAGGTCTGTGGGGCCACGCAAGTGGTTCCCAAAGAGCTTTAGAACAAGGCATCGTTTTCCCTGCTGGCTCTTTGGGAAAGGGACCAGTCTCCAGACATATGGCCATTTTTGTGCCTGGCGTGGCGCCAAGTGGGAAAGGGTGGTTTTGAGGCTGAAGGCAGCAGGAAAGCCTGCAGCCCCCAGGTGTGTGGGGCTACGCAAGCCGTTCCCAAAGAGCTTTAGAACAAGGCATAGTTTTCCCTGCTGGCTCTTTGGGCGTGGGACCAGTCTCCAGACATATGGCCATTTTTGGGCCTGGCTTGGCGCCATGTGGGAAAGGGTGGTTTTGAGGCTGAAGGCAGCAGGAAAGCCTGCAGCCCCCAGGTGTGTGGGGCTACGCAAGCGGTTCCCAAAGAGCTTTAGAACAAGGCATAGTTTTCCCTGCTGGCTCTTTGGGCGTGGGACCAGTCTCCAGACATATGGCCATTTTTGTGCCTGGCTTGGCGCCATGAGGGAAAGGGTGGTTTTGAGGCTGAAGGCAGCAGGAAAGCCTGCAGCCCCCAGGTGTGTGGGGCTACGCAAGCCGTTCCCAAAGAGCTTTAGAACAAGGCATAGTTTTCCCTGCTGGCTCTTTCGGTGTAGGACCAATCTCCAGACATATGGCCATTTTTGTGCCTGGCGGCACGCCAAGTTGCACAGGATGGTTTTGAGGCTGAAGGCAGCAGGAAAGCCTGCAGCCCCCAGGTGTGTGGGGCTACGCAAGCGGTTCCCAAAGAGCTTTAGAACAAGGCATAGTTTTCCCTGCTGGCTCTTTGGGAAAGGGACCAGTCTCTAGAAATATAGCCATTTTTGTGCCTGGCGCGACGCCAAGTGGGAAAGGGTGGTTTTGAGGCTGAAGGCAGCAGGAAAGCCTGCAGCCCCCAGGTCTGTGGGGCCACGCAAGCTGTTCCCAAAGAGCTTTAGAACAAGGCATAGTTTTCCCTGCTGGCTCTTTGGGCGTGGGACTAACCTCCAGAAATATGGCCATTTTTGTGCCTGGCGTGACGCCAAGTGGGAAAGGGTGGTTTTGAGGCTGAAGGCAGCAGGAAAGCCTGCAGCCCCCAGGTGTGTGGGGCCACGCAAGCGGTTCCCAAAGAGCTTTAGAACAAGGCATAGTTTTCCCTGCTGGCTCTTTGGGCTTGGGACCAGTCTCTAGAAATATGGCCATTTTTGTGCCTGGCGCGATGCGAAGTGGGAAAGGGTGGTTTTTAGGCTGAAAGCGCGAGAAAAGCCTGCAGCCCCCAGTTTGTGTGGGGCTACGCAAGCGGTTCCCAAAGAGCTTTAGAACAAGGCATAGTTTTCCCTGCTGGCTCTTTGGGCGTGGGACCAGTCTCCAGACATATGGCCATTTTTGGGCCTGGCGCAGCGCAAAGTGGGAAAGGGTGGTTTTGAGGCTGAAAGCGCGAGAAAAGCCTGCAGCCCCCAGTTTGTGTGGAGCTACGCAAGCGGTTTCCAAAGAGCTTTAGAACAAGGCATAGTTTTCCCTGCTGGCTCTTTGGGCGTGGGACCAACCTCCAGACATATGGCCATTTTTGTGCCTGGCGTGGCGCCAAGTGGGAAAGGGTGGTTTTGAAACTGAAGGCAACAGGAAAGCCTGCAGCCTGCAGGTCTGTGGGGCCACGGAAGTGGTTCCCAAAGAGCTTTAGAACAAGGCATAGTTTTCCCTGATGGCTCTTTGGGCGTGGGACCAGTCTCCAGACATATGGCCATTTTTGTGCCTGGCTTGGCGCCAAGTGGGAAAGGGTGGTTTTGAGGCTGAAGGCAGCAGGAAAGCCTGCAGCCCCCAGGTGTGTGGGGCTACGCAAGCCGTTCCCAAAGAGCTTTAGAACAAGGCATAGTTTTCCCTGCTGGCTCTTTGGGCGTGGGACCAGTCTCCAGACATATGGCCATTTTTGGGCCTGGCTTGGCGCCATGTGGGAAAGGGTGGTTTTGAGGCTGAAGGCAGCAGGAAAGCCTGCAGCCCCCAGGTGTGTGGGGCTACGCAAGCGGTTCCCAAAGAGCTTTAGAACAAGGCATAGTTTTCCCTGCTGGCTCTTTGGGCGTGGGACCAGTCTCCAGACATATGGCCATTTTTGGGCCTGGCTTGGCGCCATGAGGAAAAGGGTGGTTTTGAGGCTGAAGGCAGCAGGAAAGCCTGCAGCCCCCAGGTGTGTGGGGCTACGCAAGCGGTTCCCAAAGAGCTTTAGAACAAGGCATAGTTTTCTCTGCTGGCTCTTTGGGAAAGGGACCAGTCTCTAGAAATATAGCCATTTTTGTGCCTGGCGCGACGCCAAGTGGGAAAGGGTGGTTTTGAGGCTGAAGGCAGCAGGAAAGCCTGCAGCCCCCAGGTGTGTGGGGCCACGCAAGTGGTTCCCAAAGAGCTTTAGAACAAGGCAAAGTTTTCCCTGCTGGCTCTTTGGGAAAGGGACCAGTCTCCAGACATATGGCCATTTTTGGGCCTGGCGCGGCGCCAAGTGGGAAAGGGTGGTTTTGAGGCTGAAGGCAGCAGGAAAGCCTGCAGCCCCCAGGTGTGTGGGGCTACGCAAGCCGTTCCCAAAGAGCTTTAGAACAAGGCATAGTTTTCCCTGCTGGCTCTTTGGGCGTGGGACCAGTCTCCAGACATATGGCCATTTTTGTGCCTGGCGTGACGCCATGTGGAAAAGGGTGGTTTTGAGGCTGAAGGCAGCAGGAAAGCCTGCAGCCCCCAGGTGTGTGGGGCTACGCAAGCGGTTCCCAAAGAGCTTTAGAACAAGGCATAGTTTTCCCTGCTGGCTCTTTGGGCGTGGGACCAATCTTTAGACATATGGCCATTTTTGGGCCTGGCACGGCGCCAATTGCGAAAGGTTTCTTTTGAGGCTGAAGAGAGCAGGAAAGCCTGCAGACCCAGGTGTGTGGGGCTACGCAAGCGGTTCCCAAAGAGCTTTAGAACAAGGCATAGTTTTCCCTGCTGGCTCTTTGGGCGTGGGACCAGTCTCCAGACATATGGCCATTTTTGGGCCTGGAGCGATGCCAAGTGGGAAAGGGTGGTTTTGAGGCTGAAAGCGCGAGAAAAGCCTTCAGCCCTTAGTTTGTGTGGGGCTACGCAAGCGGTTCCCAAAGAGCTTTAGAACAAGGCATCGTTTTCCCTGCTGGCTCTTTGGGAAAGGGACCAGTCTCCAGACATATGGCCATTTTTGTGCCTGGCGCGGCGCCAAGTGGGAAAGGGTGGTTTTGAGGCTGAAGGCAGCAGGAAAGCCTGCAGCCCCCAGGTGTGTGGGGCTACGCAAGCCGTTCCCAAAGAGCTTTAGAACAAGGCATAGTTTTCCCTGCTGGCTCTTTGGGCGTGGGACCAGTCTCCAGACATATGGCCATTTTTGGGCCTGGCTTGGCGCCATGTGGGAAAGGGTGGTTTTGAGGCTGAAGGCAGCAGGAAAGCCTGCAGCCCCCAGGTGTGTGGGGCTACGCAAGCGGTTCCCAAAGAGCTTTAGAACAAGGCATAGTTTTCCCTGCTGGCTCTTTGGGCGTGGGACCAGTCTCCAGACATATGGCCATTTTTGTGCCTGGCTTGGCGCCATGAGGGAAAGGGTGGTTTTGAGGCTGAAGGCAGCAGGAAAGCCTGCAGCCCCCAGGTGTGTGGGGCTACGCAAGCGGTTCCCAAAGAGCTTTAGAACAAGGCATAGTTTTCCCTGCTGGCTCTTTCGGTGTAGGACCAATCTCCAGACATATGGCCATTTTTGTGCCTGGCGGCACGCCAAGTTGCACAGGATGGTTTTGAGGCTGAAGGCAGCAGGAAAGTCTGCAGCCCCCAGGTGTGTGGGGCTACGCAAGCGGTTCCCAAAGAGCTTTAGAAGAAGGCATAGTTTTCCCTGCTGGCTCTTTGGGAAAGGGACCAGTCTCTAGAAATATAGCCATTTTTGTGCCTGGCGCGACGCCAAGTGGGAAAGGGTGGTTTTGAGGCTGAAGGCAGCAGGAAAGCCTGCAGCCCCCAGGTCTGTGGGGCCACGCAAGTGGTTCCCAAAGAGCTTTAGAACAAGGCAAAGTTTTCCCTGCTGGCTCTTTGGGAAAGGGACCAGTCTCCAGACATATGGCCATTTTTGTGCCTGGCGCGGCGCCAAGTGGGAAAGGGTGGTTTTGAGGCTGAAGGCAGCAGGAAAGCCTGCAGCCCCCAGGTGTGTGGGGCTACGCAAGCCGTTCCCAAAGAGCTTTAGAACAAGGCATAGTTTTCCCTGCTGGCTCTTTGGGCGTGGGACCAGTCTCCAGACATATGGCCATTTTTGGGCCTGGGTTGGCGCCATGTGGGAAAGGGTGGTTTTGAGGCTGAAGGCAGCAGGAAAGCCTGCAGCCCCCAGGTGTGTGGGGCTACGCAAGCGGTTCCCAAAGAGCTTTAGAACAAGGCATAGTTTTCCCTGCTGGCTCTTTGGGCGTGGGACCAGTCTCCAGACATATGGCCATTTTTGGGCCTGGCTTGGCGCCATGAGGGAAAGGGTGGTTTTGAGGCTGAAGGCAGCAGGAAAGTCTGCAGCCCCCAGGTGTGTGGGGCTACGCAAGCGGTTCCCAAAGAGCTTTAGAACAAGGCATAGTTTTCTCTGCTGGCTCTTTGGGAAAGGGACCAGTCTCTAGAAATATAGCCATTTTTGTGCCTGGCGCGACGCCAAGTGGGAAAGGGTGGTTTTGAGGCTGAAGGCAGCAGGAAAGCCTGCAGCCCCCAGGTGTGTGGGGCTACGCAAGCGGTTCCCAAAGAGCTTTAGAACAAGGCATAGTTTTCCCTGCTGGCTCTTTGGGCGTGGGACCAATCTTCAGACATATGGCCATTTTTGGGCCTGGCACGGCGCCAATTGCGAAAGGTTTCTTTAGAGGCTGAAGAGAGCAGGAAAGCCTGCAGACCCAGGTGTGTGGGGCTACGCAAGCGGTTCCCAAAGAGCTTTAGAACAAGGCATAGTTTTCCCTGCTGGCTCTTTGGGCGTGGGACCAGTCTCCAGACATATGGCCATTTTTGGGCCTGGCGCGATGCCAAGTGGGAAAGGGTGGTTTTGAGGCTGAAGGCAGCAGGAAAGCCTGCAGCCCCCAGGTGTGTGGGGCTACGCAAGCGGTTCCCAAAGAGCTTTAGAACAAGGCATAGTTTTCCCTGCTGGCTCTTTGGGCGTGGGACCAACCTCCAGACATATGGCCATTTTTGGGCCTGGCGCGGCGCCAAGTGGGAAAGGGTGGTTTTGAGGCTGAAAGCGCGAGAAAAGCCTTCAGCCCTTAGTTTGTGTGGGGCTACGCAAGCGGTTCCCAAAGAGCTTTAGAACAAGGCATATTTTTCCCTGGTGGCTCTTTGGGCGTGGGATCAGTCTCCAGACATATGGCCATTTTTGTGCCTGGCGTGACGCCAAGTGGGAAAGGGTGGTTTTGAGGCTGAAGGCAACAGGAAAGCCTGCAGCCCCCAGGTCTGTGGGGCCACGCAAGTGGTTCCCAAAGAGCTTTAGAACAAGGCATCGTTTTCCCTGCTGGCTCTTTGGGAAAGGGACCAGTCTCCAGACATATGGCCATTTTTGTGCCTGGCTTGGCGCCATGAGGGAAAGGGTGGTTTTGAGGCTGAAGGCAGCAGGAAAGCCTGCAGCCCCCAGGTGTGTGGGGCTACGCAAGCGGTTCCCAAAGAGCTTTAGAACAAGGCATAGTTTTCCCTGCTGGCTCTTTGGGAAAGGGACCAGTCTCTAGAAATATAGCCATTTTTGTGCCTGGCGCGACGCCAAGTGGGAAAGGGTGGTTTTGAGGCTGAAGGCAGCAGGAAAGCCTGCAGCCCCCAGGTCTGTGGGGCCACGCAAGTGGTTCCCAAAGAGCTTTAGAACAAGGCAAAGTTTTCCCTGCTGGCTCTTTGGGAAAGGGACCAGTCTCCAGACATATGGCCATTTTTGTGCCTGGCGCGGCGCCAAGTGGGAAAGGGTGGTTTTGAGGCTGAAGGCAGCAGGAAAGCCTGCAGCCCCCAGGTGTGTGGGGCTACGCAAGCCGTTCCCAAAGAGCTTTAGAACAAGGCATAGTTTTCCCTGCTGGCTCTTTGGGCGTGGGACCAGTCTCCAGACATATGGCCATTTTTGGGCCTGGGTTGGCGCCATGTGGGAAAGGGTGGTTTTGAGGCTGAAGGCAGCAGGAAAGCCTGCAGCCCCCAGGTGTGTGGGGCTACGCAAGCGGTTCCCAAAGAGCTTTAGAACAAGGCATAGTTTTCCCTGCTGGCTCTTTGGGCGTGGGACCAGTCTCCAGACATATGGCCATTTTTGTGCCTGGCTTGGCGCCATGAGGGAAAGGGTGGTTTTGAGGCTGAAGGCAGCAGGAAAGTCTGCAGCCCCCAGGTGTGTGGGGCTACGCAAGCGGTTCCCAAAGAGCTTTAGAACAAGGCATAGTTTTCTCTGCTGGCTCTTTGGGAAAGGGACCAGTCTCTAGAAATATAGCCATTTTTGTGCCTGGCGCGACGCCAAGTGGGAAAGGGTGGTTTTGAGGCTGAAGGCAGCAGGAAAGCCTGCAGCCCCCAGGTGTGTGGGGCTACGCAAGCGGTTCCCAAAGAGCTTTAGAACAAGGCATAGTTTTCCCTGCTGGCTCTTTGGGCGTGGGACCAATCTTCAGACATATGGCCATTTTTGGGCCTGGCACGGCGCCAATTGCGAAAGGTTTCTTTTGAGGCTGAAGAGAGCAGGAAAGCCTGCAGACCCAGGTGTGTGGGGCTACGCAAGCGGTTCCCAAAGAGCTTTAGAACAAGGCATAGTTTTCCCTGCTGGCTCTTTGGGCGTGGGACCAGTCTCCAGACATATGGCCATTTTTGGGCCTGGAGCGATGCCAAGTGGGAAAGGGTGGTTTTGAGGCTGAAGGCAGCAGGAAAGCCTGCAGCCCCCAGGTGTGTGGGGCTACGCAAGCGGTTCCCAAAGAGCTTTAGAACAAGGCATAGTTTTCCCTGCTGGCTCTTTGGGCGTGGGACCAACCTCCAGACATATGGCCATTTTTGGGCCTGGCGCGGCGCCAAGTGGGAAAGGGTGGTTTTGAGGCTGAAAGCGCGAGAAAAGCCTTCAGCCCTTAGTTTGTGTGG